>NC_135656.1:80191510-80495029 GCF_964188315.1 Podarcis muralis
CAATGGTCCAACCCCCTGCAATGCAGGAATCTCAACTAAAAACACCCATGACGGATGACCATCCAACCTCTGCTTAAAAACCTCCAAGGAAGGAGAATGTTTGCTTTTACTTACAAAGGGTTCTAAGATATTTTGTGAAATAGATTTGTATTTTAAAGCATTTTGGGCCACTCAATGGCGGATTTCCTAAAACAAAACAAAAAACAGAGCATATTGATCCAGCTTTCAAACTAGTCCTTGCTTGTGACCACAGATGGAGCTTGGTGTTTGGCTTCCTACGCCCCCCCCCTCAATATTGTGGGGGCTGAGCCCCCTGTTAAAGAATATAGAGGGCTCAGCCCATAGGAGTTGGCACCTTTGCTGGGTGGGCAGGAGACAGGCAGAACTGGCCAGGCGGAAGACCCCCAGGGCATGGGGCTTGCAACAGTTGACCCTATTCCCTGCTCCCAGGGATAGCCTTTTAAGAAATGCTGCCTTTGATGACTACCTCCACTGTCGGAAGCAGTGAAACTGAATTGCTGGGAATCACAGGTGGGGAGGTTGCTTTTAGGCTCAGGTGTGCTTGCAAGCCTCCTTTGGGCATCTGGCTGGCCAGTGTGAGAACAGAGTGTTAGATTGGATGGGCCTTATTTTGTCCTTAGGTGTTGTAAAATGCCTTGAAGTCCATAGACCAATGCACCAAATAGAAAAATAGCACAATAATAATAAATAATAGAATTCAGTGGCTAATATGATGTGGCTCAGCTTCAGTTTGTGTACCTGGGATTGACTTTTACTTTTAACTGAAATTTCATTTCCCATAGTGTATGAAAATGTTCCCTGCCACCCACCTCACCACCCAAGATGGTGGCTACCAGGCATACGAAAAGATGGTAAGAGTTTTACTGATCCTCAGACTCAGGCTGTGGGTACATTGCCATTTACTCTGGCTCCAATGCACTCCCGCCCCTGAGTACACGTGACATTAGCCAGAATCCATATGTATGCTGTGGTTTCTTGAGTAATGCTGCTGTTTCATGTGTTCTCCCTCAGACATGTGTTTCCATCCTATTTGAAAATGTAAGCCATGGTTAAGCTGAGACGTGTATGTTTCAGACATCCATTGTGCATGCACAACTCTGTTGAATAGGACTTGGTGGTGAGGTTGCAGGCACAGAGAAACAAATCAGGTCATAGCACGTACAGCACTTTAGAATGCAACTTGAAATGTACGAGGGGAAAAGCCTTGCTGTGTTTTCAAGCCATTAACATGCACATACCCTTAATGCAAAACCTGCTCGGTATGAGCCAGAAGTTCTCCCATGTGCACGTACCTGATAAAAATGCTAGAATTCATTTTTAGAATTGTGAAAAAACAGTGTAGTGGTGGTTTAATTATGGATGTTTAGATTCTAATACTTGTGTAATTGGTTTACACACTTGCAAACAGCTTCAAAGACCGTTTTGTTATTAAATAGTATATAGTGGTACCTCGGGTTAAGTACTTAGTTTGTTCCGGAGGTCTGTTCTTAACATGAAACTGTTCTTAACCTGAAGCACCACTTTAGCTAATGGGGCCTCCTGCTGCTGCGGCGCCGCCAGAGCACGATTTCTGTTCTTATCCTGAAGCAAAGTTCTTAACCAGAGGTACTATTTCTGGGTTAGCGGAGTCTGTAACCTGAAGCGTATGTAACCTGAAGTGTATGTAACCCGAGGTACCACTATATAAGTAAATAAATACTGCATGTGAGCACATATAGGACAGAGTGCCTTTTCCACAACATTGCATAATCATAGACTTCATGTCTTGGACTTCCATATATAAAGTTCCTAGTAATTAATCAGTAAACTTGCTTAAAGTCTTCACAATTAATTGCTGATTCTTGGCGTTTTTAGCTGTGTGGGAATAAAGCATAGTTCCATATTTTAAATAATGTATATGGCTAAGAGGGTTGCTGACTTAAGTTCTTCACTTGAGTTGATGCCTCTGGAAAGTATACATAAATTATATATATGTACAGTGCAGTTAGTGAAAGTACTGACTGTTGGTCTAAAGTATGTGAGTAATCATCACCTTACCCCCTCCACAAACATATGTGTTCCAAAAGCAGACGACCTTCACTAGTACAAGAAAATTTCAAATTGCAGCCAATAGGGGCATTGAGTTTGATTTTGTGATATCCTTTAAGAACGTAAGAACCTTCTTCTCTCTTCTCTATCATTTCAGATGAATTCTTCCATTTTGTCATTCTTTGTTTTGCCATTGGAACCTTGTTGGTTTGCTATTACAGATATAAAGGTATAGTACATCAAAACTGGAATGCACTGCTTTCGTTTGGGTAACACAGAACATAATATAATACAAACATATATATGTATATTTTTAGACTGGACAGTTTCCCTTGGTATTGGTTTGATGACCTTCGCAGGCTTAGAAACAACTGGAATATATTTCGGTCTAGGTAAGTGTTTCGCATGTACCACTTTTAACAGCAAAATAAGCTGCTTCGTATTTATACCTAGGTGTAAACTTTAAAATATACCAACATTCCTTTGATGTTTATATTACAGTTTGAGTTGTAGTGGAGCTATTAGCTTGTCCAGTTTTCTTTGCTTCTTTGCATATAACCATTTGTCTTTCATTTCCCTAATAGTGCACCGCATTAGAAGTATCCTGGAAAGTTTCATCCCCCTGCTTCAGAGCGTCAGAGCGCCTGGTAATACCTACTGCCCTCTTGAAGTGTCTTTATATACCCCCGTGGAATCATTTGGGTACAGCACATAGATAATAGTTGTAGTTTTGCCATTTTTTAATAGAAAAACTCTATTCATCCCAGGAAAAAAGGGCTCAGGATTAAGAGATTGTGTGTCAGCTCCAAAGATTGTCATGGCTCCAGGTTTTGAGGGGAGACCCATGTAAACTTCCCTGAGGGTCCTTAGAGACAGAGTACTAAAAGCACAGACTTCTTCATGCTTTTAACCAGCATGAACTATTGGGACTGCTGCCTCTAAAATCCCTGCTTCTTTCAAACTTCTAAATTAAATGCTCATGAAAGTGCTATCTTTTCTGACCCACAAACCAATGTGTGGTATTTTGAAATAATCATACTGACGAGTTTCTCTCTCTCTCTCCCTTTGTCATTGTGTAGGTTTGAAAAAGATTAACTAAATCGGAGGTGTCAGCAGAGCTGGGTGGATCCTGTTAATATTGACAAGATGTTTACATGGCTATTATGGCCAATGTAAAATAACATGTTAACTATACAAATGTGAAATTTCCTCAGTTGGAGAAAAGAATCATGCTTACAGTGAATCCTTTGCTTCCTTGGTGTATGTTGTGCCACATGAGAGATATATTGCCAGCGTTTTCGTACTCACCTGGGTCTCTGGCTGTATGCTGCAACCCCACTTTGTGAATGAATATCAGCTATTCCCACTCTATCTTGTATTCTACCATGCACCAGGTCTCACCAACACTGAACAATGCTGCTCTTATCTATGGCTGAAATCGCCTTCCCTACACTTGGTCAGGACAAAGGACTGTGTATAGCCCATGGCTACGTCATGGGAAGTGCTTTACATATTCCGTGAGCCAGCTCATATGATTAGTATGTGAAATAGCTTCAAGACACGTTTCTCAAGTCCTTTGTGATTGTGTGGGGAAAGCTAGTTCACATGGTAATCACTGTGCATGACCACAGCTGGCCTGTGGAACAACTTGGAAGTGGCCTCCATGTGGCAGTCATGAGCCATTGCTGTGGGACAGCTTCTATTCATTGTGGTGGAACTTCTATGGACGTCTTTGGCTGGTTCTTGCTCTTCGTTGTACTACCATCCTGTCATCCATTTGCTTATGCAGCAAGTCTTGCCAATGTCACAGGAACGATAGCCCATTTCTCGCTAACACATGGGATACGCTTTAGAAAAACGTTATGCTACATAACGCAAGCAATGGGCAATCCTAATGCCCGTATCTTGAGCGTTGTTTCAAAGGTGTAATTTTGCGTGCAGTGTTTCCTCATCTCTTCAAAGAGCAGCCTTCTGTTGCTCCTGCCTTTATCTGGATCATGGGGCATCAAGCACAGTGCTATGCATTACATTCAGGTGAGGATTTTTACTGTACCTTTATCAGGATACTGTTTGTTTTGGTAAGGCATGGTAAGATAAGGTAACGAAAAGGCTGGGCAGTGTAAATGTACAGTAGGGAACAAAGTCTTTATTGTTTGATGAAAGTAGTAAGAACTCTGATGTGAACATACCTGATTTGCTTTAGTTCATTAATGTTTAATACCTTTGGGCAGGTCTTATTTTCTCTCTTGGCCATTTGACCAAGAATTCAGCTTCAATACCTCATCCAATCTTCAATCCTGGCAACTTCAAATTTTAAAAAACTGGTGTTTTGGGGTGGCGGGGGTGGGACTGTGGCAAGGAATCTTCTGAAAAGTGAATACAAGCTCAAATGGCAAAGTAAACTTGGAAGATCTGGTAATATTAGTACTTCGTTTGTAAAAAAAACAACACAAAATGTAGCTGAAACTCATAAGCCCATTGTTTTGAAATATTCCTACTAAATCTGGGGAAATATTTTGAAATAAATGCCCTGTATCAAACGCATAGGGGAAGAGCAAGTATTTTTAAAATTAGGAGGTGGGAGGAAGTTCCTAACATTCTTCTTAACTGTATTAATGTAATCCAGCTATTTCACTAATAACAATTTATGTTTAACTAAAAATATCTGTCAAAAGAACAATGGCTTAAATTATTGGAATTTATGTCACCTTTGCTTCATTTCATGCTGGCCTGAATGATGTCTGAATTGTGTCCTTTAAAAAATGCATTGATGCTGTGTCGTTACATTGATATACATATGAAAGGCTGCTGTTGATGTTGACAAGTTACAGATTTTCCGTTTTGTTGTTTGTGCGTGGTCCTACCTCTGTAAGTATAATAAATTAATTTAGAATCACAAAAGTCCAGTTGAGAAGTAAGGATTGCTGTAGATGCAGAAGGTCAGTGTATCCAAATGCACTTGATGGCTACACACATCTAGTCAGATCAGGCACCACACTTTCATGAGAGGCCCTGAAATGTCATTTGTAGAAGACAGCAGAATTATATTTCGAAGTGAATAGTTGCATGCATCCTTTGGCTTCCAAAGGCAAGCCAAATCTCGCTACCAAACGGACCCATGCCTGGGAAGGGACGCAGCTTAGAGGCAGAGTAGTTGCTTTTATGCAGAAGACCTCATTATCATCCCTGGCATCACCAGGCAAGGCTGAGAATGTTCTGCCTGGAGTCCTGGGAAGCTGGTGCCAGTCATTGTAGCCAAAGTTAAGCTAAACCATGGGTAGGCAAACTAAGGCCCGGGGGCTGGATCTGGCCAAATCTAAATCTGGCCCGCGGACGGTCCGGGAATCAGCGTGTTATTACATGAGTAGAATGTCTCCTTTTATTTAAAATGCATCTCTGAGTTATTTGTGGGGCATAGGAATTCGTTCAATTTCCCCCCCCCCCCCCAATATATATATATATATATATAGGCCACAAGGTCTGATGAACAGTGGACTGGCCTCCTGCTGAAAAAGTTTGCTGTCCCCTGAGCTAAACGGACCAATGATCTGATTCCCTAAAAAGGGAGTTTCCCATGCTGGGCTTGCTGAATGACATACTGGTTCAGGAACACCACTTTGGTGAACTGCACTGGGGGACAATAGGAGCCATGTACACACTTACAGGCACAAACATGCTGCAGCTAAGTAGGTCTGCCCCAAGATGGGGGACCATCTGGGAGCAATCTGCAAGCTTCTCTGAACTCTGCAGCTGAAGAACAGGATACAAATAATGAATAAATAATAAGAAGCTGCTGTTTCCTCCTCTACTCCCTTAACCTCTGTTTGATTTCCCCATACACTCGAGATGGCATGCTCCACCTTGCTCCGAGCGCAGATGGTTGAGCAGGCTAATAATAGATCATAAACCTCAGAGAAGCCCAAGGACATGCTGTCTGTGGGTACTTGTTTGTTTTAAACCAGTGATGGGTGAGCCAGAGACTCAGTCCAGATATTCCAGCTCAGTCAGCACTGAACTCAAGCAGACAGGACCAAGGGACAGAAAATTGGGCTCTTGGCCTTCCTAAAGCTATGTCGTTTTCTTCTCTCGGCACATGCACAAGAAGTGTGTTTGGTCAGTATTTAAGACTGGGATGAGTAGCCAACTCCCATCAGTCTCCAGCCAGTTTGCAGAGACAGAGGCTGACAGCAAGTAGGAAAGGGACACCAGAAAATATGAGCAGAATCAGCTGGCGATAGAGGAAGAGGAGGATGGAAGAAATAACAGCCCCACTACTCTTGGTTGAAAATACAGTGCATGGAAATGTTTCACCTGAACATAGGAAGCAGGCAGTTGAAGTGAATTGTTTGCTTCTGTATATCGTATTTCACTACTGTGCCAAATGGGAAGTATTTCATAGAATCATAGAGTTGGAATAGACCACAAGGGCCATCGAGTCCAACCCCCTGTCAAGCAGGAAACACCATCAGAGCACTCCTGACATATGGTTGTCAAGCCTCTGCTTAAAGACCTCCAAAGAAGGAGACTCCACCACACTCCTTGGCAGCAAATTCCACTGTCGAACAGCTCTTACTGTCAGGAAGTTCTTCCTAATGTTTAGGTGGAATCTTTCTGGACAAGCTGGCAGTTGTGTGAGAGAAAAACGTTTCTCAGGGCTAGTAGTACAATGGAAATAGAAGAAGGGACTGAGATGTCACAGTGCTACATTCAAAGCCCTATGGTCAGCCATAAAATTCACAATCCCCCAAGTGCTTGGAGAAGAGAGAAGCATTATAAATCATTTTGGGTACATTAAATTACAGCAATTGACTTGCATCTTTCTGTTTTAGGTTATCAGCATGTAGGTTTCCAGAAATCCTAACAGTTCAAAACAGCAAACATGATTTTTCTCCCAAAACTTTTACTTTTATTAGAATTCTTCCATTAAAACTCTGCATATAATTTCAACCCTGTTTGAAAGCTACAGTGTTTGGTTTTCTTCTTAACCATCCTTATCCCAAAACACTGCCCCAGAACACAATGGGTGTACAACACAAACTACTCTGCATTCCTTGACTTGGACACTGCCACCTTCACAGCCTGGATGATGCCATCCTTATCGATGCCAAACATCCTAAGCAGCTCAGCTGATTTTCCGCTTCTTGGTATGTGGGACACAGCCAAGCGAGTGACTGTGATCCCTGGTTCTCCAACCACAGCCGCAGCAACGGCTTCTCCAATGCCACCTAGGGAAAGATCATATACAAATGGATGATAAGTCAAGGCTAACAAGCTTTATTTCTTTGTAAGCAGCTTAATCCAGCTATTTAAAAAGAAAACAATTGGATAGTTCAGAGGGATTGGAAAGGTTGCAAAGTTGTTTGTCCCATGAGAGGCTTTTGCCTAAACAGTTTTTCTTCTAAGAAGATTAGTGCTTTGATGCCCAATCAAGACAGCTGATTTCCAAGAGTCCACACAAGCCATCCAAGTAGAGTAGTTGATCATGAAGACACAGGAGATACAAAAATGCTATTTTAGAAATGTCTAAAGGACCTGTGGTAAAATGTTGCAGTGTGGAGTGCTCCTTTTTAGTGTTCCAGCCAGCCAGTTAGCTATGCTTTCCTCCACAAAATTCCATTCCATTATATCATTCCCCCGCCCCTCCACAGCAAACAATCAGCATTCTGAGCACAATGAGCTTGTTCATTCCTCAATGGACATCTTTGAGGTTCCTTAGCTATTTCCCCCCAAAGAATTTTTTTCTGGGAATGTTGGGGTCCACCCAAGCCTGCTGATACCTCCCCATTCTGCGAGGATGGTGTCATTTTGGCTATATAACTAATGGCGCTCATACCCTGAATATCTGAAATAGAAGAAACAATGTCTTAGATATGTAGCTTATTAGATGATGTTGGACCCCCATCAGCCCCAACCAACTAATGGTCAGGGATAATAGAGTGATATCTGGAGAGCCAGCAGCTCCACTACAACAGCAGGAAATGCAACTCCAACACAACAATGTTTAACTGTTGCAAGAGGACACCCAAGCTAGGATTGTCAAGCTAGGATAGTCATAAGAGAAATCTCTTTCATTTCTCTAGGTGTCTGTACCATGTATAAGTAGAGCTGAAGCACAGGAACTAGAAAATAATCTGTGTCCATGTATTTCTCATCATCGTTATTAATCACCTTCCATGTATGTCCAATGCAATATACAAAATATAAAAAATCCTCCAGCACAGAAGAGGAATTTAAAAACAAACAAAAAATGGACACCCATGGGAGAGGCGTATATACAGTACTGGATTTTTTCCCTTTGTTATCATGTGTGTTGACCTACCTTCATAGTAATGGTCTTCCACAGTGATAATTCTGCCTTTGGTTGCTCTTGCATTTTCAAGTATAGTTTTCTTATCCAGAGGTTTTATAGTGAATGGGTCAATCACTCTGATGGAAACTTTTTCTGAGAAAAAGAATGGGAACAGAATTATGCACCAGAGCATGTGGCTCAACAAAACACAGGAGAGGGGACTCGCTAATGTTTAACGTTTCATACACACTTATTAAAGCATCCCAACGGGGTCTTTGAAACCACTAAGTATTTGGTTCTAAGAATGGCCAGAATACAGTCAAAAACAAGCTGACTGATAACTAAACATAAGCCTTACTTTCTCGTTTCGTCATTCCCTAGAATGAGGGCACTCATGACCCACTTCCAAGGACCTTTACTATGATAATTGATCCCCAGAAGAATTAAGACACCCAGAAGCTATCTTATGGAACATCTAAAGAACTAGATAGCACAAGGTCATCATTCAGCTTCAGTCTTCTTAAAGCACAGTTGCCTGCTCATTTATCCAATGGCTATAATTGCATTAACTTATTAGTACTATCATCTTGTGGACTTCTCAATAGTGAGATTTCCTTTATTCCACCAAAGGTTATGTTGGAGAATGCCAATAGTCTTGGATAATCATTGCCCAGTACACTTCCGATAATAAAATGATGCTATCTGCAGTGAAATGAGTAGCAACACATGTGTTTCAAGGAGCAAAATGAGGATGGGAATATGTGAACTACTGCCAGTTAGGTAGCCTGTAACTGAAAGTGTTCAGGTATGGTACAACCTATATGTTTCAGGAAAGATGACATTTCATCTACTGTGAAGCAAACCACGGTTTACTTATCCAGGACTATCCATCTAGTAAGATCTTGTGCAGATGCAATATTCCTAATCAATATACCACATGCTCACTGACTTCTCCTTTCCCTCCTTCCCTTTCATCCATGGTTCATCTTGTACATGCATTGCATTGAGGCTGATCATAGTTACTCCGAACCAGGGTGACCTCAAGTGTTTTAGAACCAGTTTGCATCAGATTCACCAGTCCCTGTCAAAAGGGAATCTAGTTAGCTATTTTTAACAGTGATGTTAGTGGTGTAATGTTACACCATTGTTAAACAAACCATGGAAATTCACAAGGAAGAGAGGCCATGCAAATCCGTATCACATTTCCAGTCTCTATTGTTCATGCCAGGGCTACGTTGCTACAGATAAGGTACATGTTTGGGTTTGATTTTATATATTAAACTAACTTTTTTCTTGTTTTTTTACAAAATAGACTTAAGGCTCCAAGGAAAGGTGTAGTAATTAGATTACACTTCTAAAGAATTTCCTATTCCCCCCCCCCTTTATAGCCCTCATGTTCTTCCTTACAAATGGCTGGTGTGCATTTCTCAAAAGAGTTTGGTGTAATCACCTCTCTTCAGTTGCTCAGCTGCAGCCAGTGCCTCGTGCAGAGTTACTCCTGCTCCAATAACCGTGACCTGGTCATCTTTGCTCTTGAATACCACCTGATAACAACAGTAAAACAAAGAATTAGAGAAAGTTCTAGATTTACTGGAAAAAAGCTAGTAATAATCACTATGTTCAATGACTACGTTCTTGTAGTTCAAGTCTTTTAGCAACTTTCAAAATGGCGCTCACCTTGGCTTGTCCAACATGGAAATCCTCATTGCTGCCATAGATCACGGCATTTTCTGGACGACTGGTTCGTATGAAACAGATGCCCTGTTTTCAAAGTGAACACAGGATAGATTGTAACACCCACAATAACCCATGGAATTAAACTTCAAAACGGAAAAAAGGCATTTAAAAATCCAAACACCAAAACTAGTCTTTTTAAAGCTGAGGTATAAATGGAATGAAATAAACAGCCAACCAACAATGAAACTCTAACAAATTCACAGCAATGGGCACCCTTCCCTATATGCCTCTGCAACAGAAGAGAGCAAACTTCAGATTTGGAGGCAGTAATGGGCCAGATCCTTATCTTTTCCCCATCCCTATGCAGCAACTGTCAATCATCTGAGGTCATGAGGATGCCAGGCGATTGACGCCTGTCAAAAGTCCCTTGCACATTTCCTTCCTAATGTCCACTGCACTTGGGAAGTGCTGCACAATGAGGCATCCCAACATTACCTATCCTCCATCTGATGTCATGTATGATGTCAGGTGTAAGGCTTGCCTGAAATGAACTTGCAGGCCAAATATGGAGGGCCAGCAGGTTCCCCACCCCTGCTCTAAAACTCCCAAGCAAGCACCCTGTGGAAGAGTTGCAGACCTTTGTATTTGCAGCCAATTCTACTGCCTTTTCAGTGGATACAGCATCACTAGGGTAAAATACAGTTGAATTAGGAATGGCACGGAACATGCACAGATCTTCCAGCCCCATCTGTGAAGGTCCATCTTCACCTAGAAAAGAGATGGTTTGGGGCGGGGGATGAAAGAAAAATATCAGTGTCAAAAAGTGAACAAACTTCTCTGTATACTTCTTAAAACAAAAGGCATCCAAAATAAATATAAGGCACTCACAGGACATGGAAGGCTACCTACCCTCTTCTGCTTAAACTTGGAAATAGCAAAGAAAGAAGAGAGAAGGAAACTAAAAAGAAAGAAAACTAGGGTTATAAAGAAACTCATGGAAAAATGCAGACGTAAATGGTAACTAAAACAATAAAGCAGAAACTAAACCACTACCACAGAGGCAAAAGGAGAAGGAAACGGGATATAGGGCTACATACATGAGTACAGAAATGAAAGAAAATAAACGCACAATTTTAGCAAACTGGCAAAAGAAAAATGTACAAGGTAACAGTAGGCATGTCTCAATTATTGGTGGAACACAGAATAATTCATGATTCTATCAGAATGTCCCATCCTGGGAGGGGGCACTTGAAGCTCACAAGAAGCTTACTTTTCAGCGAAGATTGGCTCAATGAAGCCCACAGAGAGATGCATTATAATTAGGGATATATTTGGGTGTGTGGGTGTGGGTGTAGAGCAGTGAATGGCACAGTTCAAATCCCTCCAGGGCCAGCAGTAGGAAGAGCTGTGGATGCACTTGTGCCCTTCTGGTAGAAAAGAAAAGTATTTACAGGAAAGCAGTTAGAAGAACTGAGTGCATTTTTTCCAGCTTCTACTTGGCTGAACTGACTTGTGAACACTGTCTGCCTTAAAAAGGAGCCATTTTTAAAAAATGTGTTTACAAAAGTCATTTTTAAAAAATGTGGAAAAGTGTCTGCTTCCTGTTTCAGTACAATTGCCACACAGGATGCAGTAAGAGTTACGGAAATGACACTACCACATCCTTTATATATATACCTATTTAGTCAAGGACCCCAAAAAGCCCCAGTCGGTTGTGCATCTCTGCATTTTAATAAACTTGGGGTAGAGGTTTCTCTCATCATTGGAACTTAAGATCCCATTCTTGATAAGGGCAAGGATTGAACCTGCAGCCTCCTACATACAAACACACACTTCAGAAGTAGGCGAAGCTTTTATCCTGATGGCCGTGAGAGTTCTACTGAAATAAGATCTTGGCATGTGCAAAAAACAAATGCACGTCCCACCCTACAAACAGTAATAGAATGTGTGCACTGAAATACACTGGCACCTGTACTTAAAAGAGGGCTTCACTGTACTGTTGAAGAAGCAACTGGAAATTCTTTGAAGAGAAGCACAAGTGGCAAGTGGTGTTAGAAAGAATCTGAGGCTAATTAATGGCTAAAGCGAGCAACCTGAACATGCGACAGCACTGAGAGACAAGTATAGCAAAGCCCAAGCTGAAAATTCCTGAACCACTGCCAAGCTGTTCAGGCTTCACTGCTTACATTTCCAGTGCAAATTCTGAGTGCAGCATGAGGAACACTTAAGCCAATAAGGAAACTTCCACTGTGCTTTCCAAAGCTCAGATTTAAGAGGAAAATTGTGATAAGCCACTTGCAGTTCTAATCAGCTTATAGTATGGTATCATTACTGAACCATACACTTTGTCAATGAGCTATGAAGGAACAATATTGCTCCCAAAGATCTGGCAGCTGCTGGCAAAGGTGATTTATACTCACATCTATCAGACAAAACACTGTTCATAATAACCCAATTTGCACACACCCCTAAGGCAAATTATGTCTTGGCCAGAATGAGCAAGCATGCAGGTACCCAGAGAGAAAATTATGGTTACTTTGCTTATCTCTGGTCATGCTATTGCACTGCTTGTAGCTAAACCAGGGTTTGGCTTAGGGTTACGTTTGAACACAGACTTGAGGCTTGTCTCCCTCAAATAACCAAGGTTTTTGCTTGGTATAAATTCTGGTTTCTTGGGAGTGAGACTAACCACAAGCATAAGTTTACACAAAAGCTAAATTAAAGCATGTATTTGGCTCATGGCAGTGCAGCAGAACCAGGGGAATGACAAAGCGCATCAGTTTTCATGCTGGGCACCCACATGCTTGCTGATTCTTGCTAAGTCATAGTCTGGTTTAGTATTATGTACAAACAAGGTCATTATCCATATAGCAATAATAGAATAAAAGCTTGGGGGGAAAGCTTGCTTTGCTGTTTTAATTTTGTTGGGTATAGCCAGAGTGTCCTGCCCGTTGACACAATGGTAAAGTGTAATGGTCATTTGGAACTAAATGAGAATACACAGCATTTTCTAGCACATGTTGGAACAATCTCCGATACATCCAAAACTCACTTTATTTGTCTCTAATGTATACATGGAATGTCTATTGTAGGCAGATCAACTATGTGAGGTTTGAAAAGTACACTTTGGTCAAAGGACTTAGCAGACCATCAGTTTTAAAAGCCTCATTTCCTCTATGATGCAACAAGTGATATCAAATAAAAAGCAGAGAATAAAATTTGTATGGTAATAAGGTAGGGGGGGGGGAGATTCCTACAGAATTTTGAAATTACTTCCACTTCACGGGTAAAGCAAAGTTTAGATTTGAATGTTTGTTTCAAACTCTAATTTTAACCATGCCCCTTAGTTTTATGAGCTGTCTGTGTGCCTGCATCTGGGAGACTAAGGCAATCTGCTGAATAAATTTAAAGACGCTTACCAATGGATACACCGCAGTGAGATCCACAGAGGTTGATGTTGCTCTCGGAAATTGCTGCCATGCGGATCTGATCATATGCCCTGGTGTAAAATGTGGCAAAGGTGCTGGCAAACACAATGTTTCTGTCCCGGGTTGCACAACCAACGCCAACACTCACCTGTAATGGGGGAGGGGGGAGGGGAAGAGCAGATTAACCAGTTCCAGCAAAATGTGAGTGATACATGCTGAGGTAGCTGAATGTTTTATGCCTATATAAACTATATACGTTTTATATATTTATATTCTTCCTCTGAGGAGAAGTTCAGGGCAGTATACAAAGCTCTTCCCTACTCCCTACGTTATCCTTACAACAAGGTAGAGAAAAATGGGAGTGACTCAAGATCAGCTGGTAAGTTTAATAGATGAATGAACTTGGTCTCCATGCTCTTGGTCCAATTGCTACGTCACTAACTGACTAATAGAGCTGGAGTGCATAGAGGAGTGGGAAAGGAAATAAGAGTTACATGTGCCGACAGAATGATCATAGCAGGGCAGCCTGCTCTCGTGCACATGTTTGTGATGCACGAAATGTGCTTAAGCTCCTCAAGAAATTGGAAGTAATGGCTCGGGTTGCAGCAGCCTGATCTGCAGAGCTCTGAAGCAGAAGCTCTCTGACAATGGTAGGCTGGATATAGGGAGAGCAGCAGCAAGCTGTCCAAGGCCTGGGGGAAAGGAGAAACAGGGCAGGAGATGCTCTGAAAGAGGTGGTTAACTATGGGGCTGAAAGAGGAGGAGAACTATGGGGCAGTGGCGTAGCGTGGGTTGTCAGCACCCGGGGCAAGGCAAGTAATTTGCGCCCCCTAATCCACATTTAGGTAGGGGCAGAGAGCTGCGAGTGCGAGCGCCCCCCCCAGATGTTGCGCCCGGTGCCGCCGGCCCCCCCTGCACCCCCCACGCTACGCCACTGGGCTGATGCACTATGAAATGTGCCCTTGAATCAACCTGGCCGTTGCATGTTGCAGTGCACCTAGAAACCCTAGGCCTGTGGTTCCCAACATGGGGCACACACCCCACAGGGGGGCAATTTGATTTTTAAGGGGGGCAATTCGAGAATGAGTTAGACCAAGTTAATGACCTTTTAGCTTCCTCCATGTGAACAGGAGTTCCCTTTTTGAATACAGTAATAAGAATTATATGTCACTGGGGAGGATCAGGATTTTAGAGATGTTTAGGTGGGGCATGCCCCCCACCAAAGGTTGGGAACTACTGCTCTAAGCTCTTTAGGACATTGTATCTAACCAAGTCATCTTCACAGCAGAGTCACCGAAATCAATGGACAGCACTAACTTGAGTCTATTGATTTCAAAGGGTCTGCTTCAAGGATGACTTAGTTGAATACGAAACCTTATTTATAAAAGCAGGGTAATGGCAATGGTTTAATTATGAGAGTGAGAATTTATCCAAAAAACCCCTGCTTAGTTTGAAGGAAGAAACAAACGAAGAAACACCCAAACAAACCACCTTACCATGTTTTGTTCAGCGATGTAGCATTCAATGAAACGGCTGGGGTGCTCTTTTTTGAAGAGCTCAGAGAAAGTGGAATTTTTGGTATCCCCATCCAAAGCAACCACACGGTCACAGGCATGGCCCAGTTTGGCAAGGGCCAAGCCATAAGCTTTGCGAGTAGCAAACTGTGGAGAGGAAAAGGACATAGATGCCTCGTTTTCATTATGTTCAATTATTCTGTTATGCTGCAATTGCAAATCTCATAAATAAAAACCTTCGAAAATGAGTCCAAGACAAAACCAAAACCAATATTACACTGAAGAGTTTCAAAGAATCTCTAATGCTCCCCTGTAGTATGTTATAGTATACTTACGACCAACATTTTAAATGTTTACCATTCTGATCCTAAGCATAGAGATTGTCATAGCTAACTGAAGCATCTATAATATGTCCTTCCAATCCTGGTTAACTTCAAGCTTTCTGGTGTTGTACTAGTAGTACAAGGGTCTTTATACCCCTAGTCATCAAACACATCACAGCTGAAGCAGAAAGACCTAGGAAAGGGCCTAGGGGAAACTGTGCTGAGAGAAGCCAGGTTGTCCTCATACGGTCACACCAAGTGCAGTGTTGTCCTTTACTTGACTAAAAGCTAGCCATGGGAACACAACCAGCACTTCCCTAGAGAAGTGGAAACCCCAAACCACCCCTGCATGAGTTTCTCCTTCTGTCTCTGTTTACTTTGGCATCTAAGAGTTTCCATAAGGTTTTTGTCTTCCATGCTCTTCAAATCTGAGGACAGGGAGATAGACTGGCAAGTCTTCCTTTTCTTCTCCCATTTGCTGCATTAGTTCAGCTGCCTGACAGCTATAACTTGCTCTGCATCACAGCAGATGAAGGAGACAACTGGCCAGTCATGTGACTTTGCCACTACTAGACAAGAGGGACAGGCAAACTCTCTACCTGGTTCATTCTTAAAGAAACAAGAAGTCTACCTGGGTCTAGATATGGCAACCAAATTTGATCAGGATGTATCCCTTCCAGTCTGAAGTAGGGACCTGCAACCTTCACTTGCAGCCATCCTGAATGCGCAAGGCATCTCACGTGTGATGGCTCCACAAGTCCCATTCTTAGCAGTTACCTTAGAAGTGACTCACTAGAATTATGGCCTTAAACAGGCATGAAGTAAAGCATTTGCTTTGAGACTCACATGTACAAGATCAAGTTTGGCTCATCTTCAATAGTTTGAAATAGCATTTACTCTTCTCCCAAAAGGTGTGACATTTTGAATGGACATTTTGCTACTATGATGAATTTATTACAATTGGAACTCCGCTGAGTAGGTGGCTGAATGTCATCTGGAATATTTTACAGAATTCTGGACTGAAAGTTGTTTATTCTTATTAATCAACTCCATAAAAAACGCAGTTCCCAGAATAGTGAGCAAAAGCACCTTTCCAATCGCAAATATAAACCTAAGCTAGAATTGCTTGAGGAGAACAGAGAAAGACCATCCTACCTTCTCTCCCAACTTGTAATTTGGTGGTGAAGGCATCTTGACATTTCTGATGCTGACAACTGGTGCGTCTTCTTGCGGAAGGGCTGGAGAAAGCTTTTTCTTGTTCTGGATTCTATCATCAATCTCTGAAATGACTTGCTCAGCCATGTTTCTGGGAAGAGGTTTGCCATGCCAGTTTTCCTTATCCTCAACACCTGCGGATTACCATACACATAATTAAAAAAGGGAATTAAGTTAAATACAATACACTTTCTCAAAGTGTCAAAATCAGCAGCTTCTTCTGAGTTAGGCCCAAGTAAGCTAATAAGGTTATTTGCAAATGCAATCAACTTCCTATGAGGTTTAAGCTAGCGATGCCTTAGCCTGCCTCATTCCTGTTACTGTATTCCTTTGAAAGTCTCCTGACACACTTCCCTGATGCCCCTACAGCTGAATTCCTTCTCCCTCCCCATTATACTCCCGGTTCCATTATTCAAAGATGCTGATGCTGAACCAGTCATCAGAGTGTCATACTAAGACTGGAAATACCTGGGTTAAAATCCTCACTCGCCCCCCCCCCCCCACTCATCCAATGTCACTATCATTCAGCCTGACTTACTTCACAGAACTGCTTTGAGTTTAAAATTGGGAAGCAGGGGAGGGAGATCCCTGAGCTTCTCCAAGGACCTAGCAATCAATTAATAAAAATATAGTCCTAGTAATTCCTCCCTTCATCTTCTCGTCACCTCCTTTCTAGAGTAATCTCCTTTGGTGCTTGGGCCCACTAGAATGACAATATAACACACACATCTGCATCAGTTCAATTACAACATAAATGCATATTGCTATTATCCCTTTTTGGCCTCTCTTAGTCCTCTTTAGATCATGAGCCTCTGCAACACGTATCATCACAATTTTGCTTCTGCAATCCTGCTAGCTAAACCCTTGGAGCAGGTTGCGCTATGTGTTCAAGTAAATGAATAAAATCAAGCCAGCAAATCAATAACCTTGACTGCAATAATGACATGCTAGGTATTCTGTAATTAAGGACCTGAATAAGCAGGCACTCTGTGCAAGCACGAAACGTCTCTTTGCTTCGGGAAAGAGCATCAGACAGACTGAGCTCTCACAGTAACAGGAGCTAAATACTGGATTCTTTTCGCCATACAGAAGTCTCACAGAATGGCAGCATTTGTTCCTGAAAAATGACAAATATCCTAAGTTTATTTAGCTATTTTTGAAATGGCTTAAGCCAGCTGATGGATGCACAAGATTAAAAATGTAACATAATGGGGAGGAGGGGGGAATACATGATAAATGCATAGTGGCACAAACCCCCAGTTGCCTAGCGCAAAGAGATTCATTATTCATTGTGATTTCAGCTGGTTCTCTACCAGAGCAGAAAGGAATTCACATCCTTGCACGTATCCAAATTCAGCAGATGTGCCTGGGCTTTATTTAATTTTTAATGGGCACAGACCGCCAAACAGGCAGAAGGAGCACAAAGATCTCTGCTGCACGGCTAATGAAACATTTGATGTGTCCTGCCACTTGTGACAGCTCACAATTCATACTGGAGAGCCAAGCAGAAGATGATTCCTACCTACTATCTACCAAACAGTGGCAGATTACTTAACGTGAAGCAGGAGGAAAAGCACAAGAGATATTTTGAAGGCTAACTCAAACTTCATTTGATATAAATATATGATATGAGTGAGCATCGCATTCATATTTAACAACTACTGAATTTTTTTTAAAAATGTCCATGTGATTCTCTTGAAGTAGTACATTGATTTATGGTTTGAATACTGCACACTCCACTTTTCCTGATGGCTTCATAATTGGACCATAACCATTCTCAGGAATATGGAAGTACATATACAGGCATTCTCCTTTATGCTTCCTCATCCCCCTTGAATTGAGCCTAAACTTCTATTTTATTTAGCTTCACATCTCAGCACCATGCTTGAGACTTTTGTAGCATATTTATTGCACAAAAATCTTTTCCTTTACAATAATCAATGAGTTATGCTCCCTTAAGAACAGGGCTTTAAAAAATATTTCTGCTTAATATCCCAGATTGATCACATTTTATATAATTTGTGTGGAAGACTATTATTCAAGTCCTGAGGTATGCTAATCAGGTTTGTTTAGTGTTTTGATTTGCTTTTGATTTCGTGGTGTATATAAATCTGGCTAAATAACATCAGATATAGCAAAGGGTTATGTTGATATGAAGAATAATTTACGGCTGAAGCTCGGTGTGAAAATAAAAGGCTTAGAGTTCAGAGCTAGTGTTTCCCACTATGGCACATATTGTGTCACCTTATTGGCAGGCATAGACAACATGGTGTCCTTCAACCCCAGCCAACATGACCAATGCTGGTGACGTAGGAAGGGGGTGCGGTAAATGCGGGCCACCCCAGGTTTCATCACTGAGGGGGGGTGATCATGGGGCCTGATCTGCAGCATGCCCGAGCCACACATCTCTCCTGGGGAGTGACGTGGTGGCTCAGACACCTGCAGACTCCACGCTGCCCAAAACGGCAATGTGGGGCTTGCGGATTCTGTGGAGGTTCCGCGCAGCAGCGGCTTGCAGCGTCCCTGAGTGCAGGGCATTTGCGCCGCCCCGGGCGCTCGAGCAGTTAGCTATGCCACTGACCAACGCTCAATGATAGAGGGAGCTGTACTCCTGCGATGTCTGGAAGGCGACATGCCACCCTGTAATAAGGTGTCAGCCATCTTGCCATTTTAGTCACCTGCAAATTCAGAAATATTTAGCAGGCATTTCAGCTTGAGTGAGGAACTGATTTCAAAGAACTGGTTCATACTGAAGTCTTACTGGGGGAAATCAAGCCTTTCACACTTAGTATGTGGCATAAACATTTTCTAATGGAATCATTAATGACACTGATATATAATCTGAGATTTTCTGAAATCAAGCAGTATATATATTGACTTGCAGCTCAGTCTTTTCACCACTATGCTACACCAACTATCACATTTATTTCTCTCTCATTCATATATATATATGTGTGTGTATGTATATGTATATATGTATATATATGTGTGTGCGTGTGTATGAGAGAGAAATAAATGTGATAGTTGGTGTATTTATTTATTTCTCTCATATATATATATATATATATATATATATATATATATATGAGAAATAAATGTGAAAGTTGGTGTAGCATAGTGGTGAAAAGACTGAACTTGTAGTCAGGAAACCCCTGCTTTTGAATCTCACATCTGCCTTGAACTTACTAGGTGGCCATAGGCAAACCACTCTTTCGGTCTCAGACCCCTTTCAGCAAAACAGTGTTAATGTTAATCCAGGGTTGCTGTAAGGATTACATGAAAATATAAGTATTATGAAAGCACTATGGAATTCCTTATCATCATCCTTATCCTTAATTTAAAAAGTGGCTAGAAATACTATTAACAAGCAAATCATAGCGGTAGCTGCTGCTCAGCTGAAAAGTCTGCCGCCTGGCATCACCTGTTATTCCTTTGCCTTTATAAGTCTTGGCAATAATTGCAGTTGGCTGATGTTTGGCCTGGCCAAAGGCTTTGCACAGTTCCTCCACACTGTGCCCATCGACGACGATAGCATGCCAGCTAGGAATGCAAACAAACAGATTAGCTTTTAAAAGGATTTGCAGAGGCAAAGCTTTTTATAAGAGCTCCGTGCCGAATAAGCAAAAGCAAGCACTGAACTGGTACATATAGTTATATATTATTAATAAGCTACACGATGGCATTTTTTGTTGCAAGGTGCAGCTAAGATCCAAGGAATAGCTTAAGTGCACCAAAGGGCTTGGCACGCCCAATAAAGCCTAACCTTTATAAATGAATAATAAAAGAACCAGTAGCTAAGAATATTTGGCAAGAATGTATCATGGACTAAAAGATAAATATCTTCCAAGTATTCATAAGCATAAAGGACCTTTGCAAAAACCAAGAATTATCTCTCTGAATAATAAGTTTTTATTTTTTCCACTTACTATCGCATTCTCTTTGTGGGCTCAAAGGCTATAAGCTACCTTCAACCTGTTTAACCACTTTATTAAAATAACTATAAACTAAAGCAAGGTCTAGAATACTTGCTAAGGATACAAGAATCTATAACAATAAATCCTTTCTGAAATAGAGGCAACACCTATGTGACCTAAAGGCTCAAATAGTTCAATGGGGCCTTTAAGCGTTTTAAGGAGTGAGGAAATAGCCAGTTTCCTCAAATGTGACAAATTTCAACAGAGCCAGAAATAAACGCTATGAAAGCATGACTGTCAACGGCTAGACAAATTTTTAAAAAGCTTCCTTGCCATTTTGTGCTCTTCAAATGAAAGAACAGGCTGACTCCTGGACAAAATTTAACAACCTGTATTGGCCTTTACTTTTCTGTATTTATGATCCCTTTATATTGACTATCATGGCTCCAAGTTGGATGCAGAAGTCTCTGTTTGTGGAAGGGATTGAGATTCAGTGGAGGCTCCCAAGGCATGAAGAAGGCAAGGTGATTTTCACCAAATCTGCCTTCTCCGTGTAGCCCCATGTGCTCTGTATCCTGACACTCTGGAGCAGCTTTTCAGAGAACACAGGAATTTTGGGGGAGGAATCAGGGGGGAAATGCCCTCTTCCTTCAGCGGGAGAGCCCTGTGGGAAGACTGCTGCCCCTAGAGATTTTGATTCTGCATTTAATGATCCTCCGAACCCAATCCACAAATTGAAAAGAGCACAGAGCAACCAAAGTTGAAGACATCATATATTTCTCAAATACATACATACATACATACATACATACATACATACATACATACCCAAAGGCTTCACAACGTTTTTGGTAGATTTCAACATGATGCTGCAGAGGCGCAGGGTCACTTTGTCCAAGTCGGTTAATGTCAAGAATAGCAACCAAATTATCCAGCTTGTAGAACCCAGCAAAGGCCATTGCCTCCCAAACTGAACCTTCAGACAATTCTCCATCACCGAGGACACAATAAACACGGTAGCTGCGTATTGAACAACAAAAATATTCAGTATCGTAAGTTGACAAAGGAGGAAAAGCACTTTTTTCAGATAAGTCTACACAGTATGGACAATACAACGGTAGCCCCAATGAAATATTTTGCCTTTAAATGACACTCTTCCTACATAGATTTTGTTGGCCCTTCTTCAAAGCCTATAACATGCTTCAGCTCTCTGAGGAATTTTGCTTCTGAATACTTCCCTTTCTTTTTACCATTTTTTGTTGCATCATTATTACATAACCTAGTTAGGTGTTACAGCAACATATCTGTGTATCTGGAGAAAATAGGCCTGGGTCTTAGGAGCAAAAGGCAGGCAGGGGCACAGGACACCTCCGTGACTTACATCTCTAAAGCCCATCATGTCAGGCACATGCTTCCTAGCTTGACAGACTTTTGGTATCAAAACAACTTCAAGTGACAGCCATGGAAAGTCCAGTATATCACTTCCTTTTATTCTTAAATTCAGACCCTGTCACCATCCCCAGCTTCCTGTGTGGCTGGGGAAGAACTGGATTTCAACACAGACCTGCTGCCGTTACATTCGGTTTCACCCTTAGGACAGGGGCAGGAAACTTGTGGCTGCCCGTATGCCCTTGGACTACAAAGCCAACTATCTGTGAACAATGGCCATGCTGGACAGAAGTTTCTAGTTCAGCAACATCTGAAAGGCCTTAAGTTTCCCACCGCTGACTTTGCTACAACCAGAATGAGTGCACTTCACATACTATTACACGGCCTTCTCAAACTTGGGTCCCCAGATGTTGTTGGACCACAACTTCCATCATCCCTGACCACTGGTCCTGGTAGCTAGGAATGATGGGAGTTGTAGTCCAACAACATCCGGGGACCCAAGTTTGAGAAAGGTTGCTATAATGTTTCCAAAGCATGCTCTCTGGGTACTAAAGGCATTAAGATGTCTTGGGTTATTTCTGTTCTGGCGGCCAGTTTATTTTGATTTATTCCTTTAATCAGAGAGAAAGTATACAATCCTCATTAGATGGGTCGATCCAAATGTCTTGTTTGTGTTGGTTTGTGACTCATTTATACTAAACAAGCTAAAGTGATTTATAGTACTGGATGCGACATAAAATAAATTTTATGAGCCTAAAAGGTGAACCAGACAAAGGCTCATCTAGTCCAGCTTTCTGTTTCCACCAACAATCCAGCAAATGCGTTCTGGAAAATAGTCACCAAAACATAATTTTAAAATCTAATTTAAAATAATGAGTCAGTTTTGAAGACAGGAGGAAGAAAACACAATTTTTTAGGGCTGTGTCAAAGTAATCACAGAAAACTTACACATGTGCAGATAAAAGCTTTACGCTAGCTATGCCATATTTCTTATGGCTGCCATCCGCAGGGGTATGGACACAAGATTTACGCCTGCATTTGGGGATTTGGTTTGACAGGTCACACAAGGCTTGTGGATGCTCTCTGATGTCCTGTTCTACGATCAGGCTTGCACTAGAGACATAAGCCTGCCTTAAATGTCATGGCTTCTCCCCTTCCACAAGAATCGTGGGAAGTATTGATCTTATTAAAAAGCCCTCCCCCTCCCTTTGTGGAATGAGCCTATGGAATGAGCTGCTGCAGGATATGGTAGCAGCCACTAGCCTAGATGGCTTTAAAAGCAGATTAGACAAATTCATAGAATATAAAAGGCTATTAGCTGCCACTAGTTAATGATGGCTATATGCTACCTCCAGATTTAGACAGGACGCCACTGAAATATGGTTGCTGGAAACAATAGTTGGAAATGTCTTCATATTCTGCTTGTGGGCTGCCATCGGGCATCTAACCGGCTAGACTAGATAGGTCTTTGCTCTGATGCAGCAAGATTCTGTCAGCACCCATGCAAAATTACAGCACCCATGCAAAATTACAGCACCCATGCAAAATTACAGTCATTTAGAAGCTATGTCTGACATTACTGGAACCTTAAGCACAGATTAATATTGGTTTTAGGATTCTAACATAAATGTGCCCTGAGAGGACAGCTTTTTTTCATAGTCATACACCATGAGAAACAGGGCTGCAGACAAGTATTATTCAGCTCCATAATGCAGGTTTTTAAGACCAAAATTCAAGCCCTCCTAGTGTAGTTCACTGAACTAACTTCATTTGTTCCTGTAGGCTGCTGCGGTTGTTAAGAGGCCTAATAATGTGTGCCCGTGTGCCCTAGAAAGTATTTAAAGAGCTCGTAATGAGCAGCAAGAATAATCTGAAACACACATTATTCTCTACTTTTGGTTTTTCCGCCTAAGTCAAAGCCTCACCTAAAGGTAATCAAAATGAGTAACCAGAGGGAAGCTGTGAGTCATTAGTGCCAATTATTGTAGAACGAGAATGTAACCTTGAGGGGGGAAAGGTGCTCTAACAATGACTCTTACTGTAAAGCTGGAATGAATGTGTGCCTGCTAAACACACCATCACTGTGACTCAGCAAAATCCTTGGGAAAGCTCAGCTACTACTTAACAAGTGCTGCTTATAATCTATCCAGCCAGAGGCAAGGATTTGCACATTATTCAGTATGTATATTTGAGTCTAAATGCTTAACCTGTAAGAACTGCTACACCTCAAGGGAAAACAAGTTGGGACACTAAAATGCTTGAAGTTTTGTTTGCTTGTTTTATAGTTCATAGCTCCAACCAGCACCAATGGAAACTCCCTTTCTGGGTTGAAATGACAGCATGAGGCATATTTAGCAGAGGATAGAATTTCCCACCCACATATCGCTATTAGCTGTAAAAAACAACAACAACCAAACATACAAATGCAACTTCCAAATGCATTTAGAGTCATGTTTAATTTGGCCCTCAGTTGTGGCCTACTGCAGTTAAATAAAAGGTTCAGCCCCACTTCCATTATACTGGGTTTACCCGCACTTCTTTTGTGTCATTAGCATCTGCCACAAGTAAAAGCACTGGGAGCGACAGTCTTGCACAGCAATGTTCCTTCTTGGTACGGCTGATTATATTAATATAAATTAGAAATCTTTTGATTTATTAAAAAGGTGCCCAAGACTCAGCCTTGCATTTAAGCACTAGCCTGGTAGCCACACGTGATTAGGAATTGCATGCAGGTTGAGCGGATGATGCAATTCTAAGCAGGCAAGTGAGTGGTGTTAACAGAGGGATAGAGGAGTCTGTCCCTGCTGAGCAACCAGCAGAGAGACTAAGGGAGCTGCCGGAGGATGGAAACCCTTTCCCATTTACTTCCAGCACACAATGCCACAGCTTGTTGCAAAAGGAACAGAGCTCTCCATCCATCCTTTGTTAGCCACCAGCAAGCTTGTAAACAGTTCTGCAGGCTAGTAACTTCTATGGGCTTATTTACAAGGTCTGTGAGTTTTAAAAAGCAAAGCAAAAGAACTGATTTTAAAAACATTCTTAGAAAAAGCTGCAGATGGCAGGTGTTGTCTTTGAAGAGGCATCCCCTGTCCCCTCTCTCTTACAGAGGATGAAAAGTCTCTGGTAAGATGGCGCCTACTGCAACATGTGCAGGCATTCAAGAGTATGCTGGCATTGTTGTTTATTCTGATACAAATTTACATAGTTATAGTCAACTAAAAACCATATGATCAAGTAACTAGCATTTCTTTAATCAGGTGACAGTTCTACTTTATGATTTTTTCAAATGAGCAAAGGCCAATATGGATTGTGATGCATCCTGGTAGGGACAGCAAGGAGCCACTGTGAAGTAACTGCTGCATTGTGCAATTTGATGCCATTTTTTTTCCTGGCAGACATTTAATGGGTGATTTGCTACCCATCCCAGTATCTCATGATGGGGAATGCACCGGCAGCAGCATTTAAACCTAATATGCAGCTGTTAAAAGGCCCAGGAGGCTGATGGAACAAAGTTGACAATCCTAGATGGACTTAACATTCCTCTCTCTTGATTTTGTGAATCAAACTCAACTCCAAGTGACAGGGTTTCTCTCCCCCCCCCCCCAATTTAGCTTTTCTGCATTTCCTACTTCCTCAAATACTTTACAGATGGCTGTATAATTTCTGGGCTATTTGTCTATTTGCCAAAACATCAGTGTGCAAATTAAATGTATTTGTGTGAGAGGTGAGGTGGGGTGTGTGAATATAGCAAGCTGGCAATAATACAGCAAGGCAGGAATAAAAATGGATAAATACTGATGAGAGCAGTTCATGCTATCATCTACAGTAAATATCATTTGTGTTAGAGCACGTATCTGCAAACTTTATTAGTCACCTAGCTAAATTACGATTTTACAAAACGCTGGCTATTCCCCAGCATGACGTGCAAAGAGCCAGTGAGCACCAACCGTAGGCAGAGATAAAGTCTTTCTATGAATACCACCTGCCAGGCTGCATTAAGATCAGCACATCAGTGTACACAGAAATGCTTTCAAGCAAGTGAAGTGTGCAATGTAAAATTGCATTTACTCAGCAACCCAGATTTTCATGCTCTAATACTGTCACATAAAATACATCAACTTCCCCAACACACACAGACAAATGCCTTTGGATATCTACTTTTCTTTAACACCACATGAAGATTTTCATACCAGTTCTAACAGGACTATTGCCCTTGAACTCACTACGAGTTGTACAACAGGGTTCTTCTGCATAATATCCTCTAACACCTTTGTTGGACAATGCTGTGTTGCCATAACAATCTTTGAACAAAATTCGCTTTCACTCAAGCTAAATACTGCTTTCATATAAAGTCACCTTTCTATTCCATTGTCACTAGCATTATTTCTGCAGAGGCATGGAGATTCTCGCTCTTTCTCTCATATGTACATGGGCACCGAACAAGCTATAATTGCAATTCAAAAGGTTGTGGACCAGATTTGGCATTTCTTTGCTCTGTGCCCAATTTAACAACAGATGAATCTTGTTAATTTAGCAGGGTCTGCATTCTCAAACTTGAGATTGGAAACTTGATTGTGTAACAGCATCATGGGCAGTTTTGCTTCATTTCCTTATCCATCCATATACCTTCATGAAAGCAAAGAGGGTGAAATATTTTCAAGATACCTGGCTTTGTCAAAGTACTTCCCAGTGTAGGCCATACCGCATGCAGCACCCAATCCTTGACCGAGTGATCCAGTAGCGACATCAGTGAATGCTTGTTTCTAAGAAGAAGAAGCAATAGCATGTAATCAAAAGAATATCTACTTCATAAACCCTAAGCTTTCAATCCTAGGCACACCAGCAGTGAGCCCAGTTTGGGGTTACTTCCAAGTAAGCATTCACAGAACAGGCTGCATGTTCAACCCTGACCCAAAGTTCCCACAGGTATATCTAGTGCAGCAGGGAAAGATACCAGCCTAACTCTCTGAAGACTAATTTGTTAAACTCACCTTTTCACCATCAATACTCATCTTTTTAGCCATCTATATTATCTAAGGACTGTACCCCACCCAACCCCACCCTGCCCTTGAAATCTGGCCCTTAGTCAGCCTTAGCTGCCAGGTCAAGCACTCCCTCTGAGCACTTCAGCAAGTCATGAGAAGAGCCTATGGGCTGCATCCAATACAACTGGCGTTCCATTCATGCAACAAGACTACTACCCCTACGTCTTCTGTGTGACCCAAAAATCTGCTCTGGATCAGATTTTAAGGGTGCACAAGGAACTGCAGGGAAGAGGAAGCAGACACTCCCATGTGCAAGAGGTAGTATGTTGTGTGAGCAGATCAGCAGCACCGGATGCAACCCTACATGAGTAAATTAATGCAATACAGGTGTGCCAGGAGTTAAGTATTACTCTGCAGTCATAACCCATACGGCACATCTCTGAAGGTCTGAGATGCAAAAGCTGCACCTGCCCCAAATATTTAAAGCCCCGTTTTCTGCTCTTAGCTGGCAGCTGTTGCAATGGTCATGTTAAACAGATTCTAACAAATGAAGAAAGCATGCTGAACTAATTATCTTGATCAACCGTACATTTCAAAAACAGCTGCTCATTAGGTGAGCTTCAGCATCTAGGGTAGGCAGTGGCAGTGTGTGGACGGGATTTGTGATGAAGCATCCATCCATTCTCAGAGGTATGAGAGATGTGTTGGAGCATCATAAAAAGTAGCCTGTTTTAAAGGGACCCCTGACCATTAGCTTCAGTCATGGATGACTCTGGGGTTGCGGCACTCATCTCGCTTTACTGGCCAAGGGAGCCGGCGTACAGCTTCCAGGTCATGAGGCCAGCATGTGGCCAGCATGACTAAGCCACTTCTGGTGAACCAGAGCAGCACACGGAAACGCCGTTTACCTTCCCGCCAGAGCGGTACCTATTTATCTACTTGCACCTCGTGCTTTCGAACTGCTAGGTTGGCAGGAGCCTGTTTTAATACCATAGCTAATATTGACGTGCATGAAAGTAAAGGCATTGAGTGCCCTTCTAAAATGTAAAAGTAATCTTTTTTGGTTGCTTTCTCGGGGGGGGGGGGCGGCGGCGGCACATTTATACTTCATTTGTTGTCAACCCAGGGGTTTATTTCTGTCACCTAAACCATTGCTAAACTATCACTACGAACCAGATGTTGACAGTAGTGTAAAAGGTGCACAAACTTTTTGATTCCTAAGGCAATCTCCCTGCGTTTTCCCAAAATACTCACTGGCACAGGGTGGCCTTCCAAAATGGAATCAATTTTCCTCAGGTTTAATAACTCTGATTCATGGAGGAAGCCTGCTTCAGCCCAGGCAGCATACAGGATTGGGGCTGCATGACCCTAGAGGAAGGGGAAGAAACAAAACCAGCAATTGCAGGCCATCTTAAGAAGAGAGGCCAAATAGCATGCAAGGATATGGAAATGCTCATGTCAACATGTTGCCCTCATATTCTGCTTGCAGGCATCTGGTTGTCTACTGCAAGAACAGGATGCTAGACTAGATGGGATTTTTGCTTGATGCAGCAAAGCTCTTGTGTTGTTGTTTTTTGTTTTAAATTAACTATTGAGGAGAAAAACCATTAGATATCATACTAGTGACATGGTCCCTGCTGAAGGGTCTTATTCAAATTGGAGAGTTTAAATGAGGCAAAAAGGGACAGTGAAGTAGTAGAAGGGGGAAAGGGGCTCAACAGAAAATGGGGACGGCTGTTCTAGAATAGGAAACAGCATGGCAAACATGGCAAAAACAGGAGTAGGAAGTAATGGGAAAGAGTGGGAGCAGACAAGCAGTTAGAACAGGAATAAGGGAAAGTTTTTAAAAATAGGTATGTCTACATGTGCAAGGGGGGAAAATATTTCAAGTCAAAGACCAGAAGTCTGCAAATACTTTCTCCCAGTCCCTCCTCTGTTCTGCTCATTGTAGGGAGAAGCAAATGCCCAAAGTGAGAAAAAATCCCAAGGATCCTGCAATAGATGGGGCCTCCTGGTTAATGGCTTGCTTCTCTTCATAAGTGAGTTTGAGCCCCTCCCCATCTCAAGGTGTACAAAGAAGTAGAGATAAGGAGTAACAGCCCAAAGCAAAAGACAGTCGGCTGAATTTCAAGTTCCACTGAAATTAAAGTCCCTTTGGCGACTTGTCCTACTGATTCCAATAGGACTTAGGTGTGACTAACTTGATTGGCATTTGAGCCAATGTCTCAAAAGCCCAAGGAGTTTGAAACAAGTGCATGAATCCAAGGGTCAGCGCAGAAATTGTGAAGGATGGCAAAGAAATTCTTGGATTTTTTGCATTGTTGTATAAGAACACTGCTGAGGATATATTTTTCCCTGTTGCAAAGAGCCATTAGGAAACAGAGTAGAGTATTCAATCAGAGATAGCCTTCAGGAGAGTAATGAAAAAGATCTAGCTCTTACCTTGGAAAGAACAAACCGGTCATTGTTGGGATTTCTGGGATCCTGCGGCTTGTACCTCATGGTATGGAAAAACAGCACAGACATGATTTCTGCAGCACTGCAACATGACGTTGGGTGGCTGCAAATCAAAGCACACGGAGCGTTACAACTGCAGCCTCTTGTCAGGTCACATTCCTGTCACTGAAACACCAACATGCTCATCCTTCCAGGCTTCCACGGGGAAACGTGCCATTAGAAGTGCCTGTGAGAACTCCTTCCATCTACTATCATCCTAGCGTCCATTAGCTCTGATCAGTTAAGAGAAGAGGATGTTGTGTTATCTCCCCCAAAATGGATGCTGAAATGTAAGCTTCAGTGAGAGGGCACCTTGAGCTACTTTCTCTCCACTAAGATCAAGAAAGAGCATCAGAATCAGCAGCTATTGTGTTCATGAAGTTACACGTTCACCTACTTTTAGAGAAAAGCTTCATTTCCTGTGAAAGGCCCAAGGAGATCTCCTTGACCTGAACGAAGCCCTGACAATACTTAGGTATTTTGGGGAAATGGCCCCTCGCCTATGGTTTATTATACGTGGCTAAAGGGTATTCGCTGCCTAGATGCAGCTGGACTCTACCTCTCACCAGCCCCAGCCAGGATGATGGGAGTGTAGTCCAGCAATATCGGAAAGGACACAAGTTAGCCACTTTGAAAGAGCACTTATCTGACTAGATGTTAAGTTTTAATGAGCACTTATAAAGGAAAGTTAAGCTTCAGAAAACAAATGGGTGCATTATGACATTGGATATGTTTTCTCTCTTTCGAGAGCACAAGTTGAAGGAGATTTGCAGCAGGGATTTCAATGACATTGTGAAGGAGCATGTCATCTATGATTTTCTCCTGAGCTTCAGGGAAGGGTTTCAGTTGGTTTGCAAAATAACCGTGTCAGTACATTACTAAAAGGAAGATGAACAAGAGAGATGCCCTTTCTAGCACTGCAGATTATTAGGCTGTTTCAGGACAAGAAACAAGTACAATTCTGTTTAACCTAGTATAAACTTGAAGTGGCTTGCTTCCTCCTCCTCTATATCCCGATGTGATCTTAAGGATCAACAGCAAACAATTCTTGTAGTACCACACCTGAGCATCATGTTCGGGCAGCAAGAGAGATTCTCCACAGTTGTTAAACTAATTTCTTTAAGAGGTTTCTAAAAGCCCCGACTTGCCTTGAAAAGAAAAAGAAAAACCTCAATAGATCTGGCTTTTGAATGGTAGAGTGGGAATTCCTTTCCCGCCCCACTTCATTTTTCATTTGTGAACATTTGTCATACCCTTTTAAGATATTGCCTACCCTGAACGATTATCACAGGGAAACTAGAAATTAACATTTCTAGGGACTGGAGAAACTGAGAAAGCAAGCATTACCCTGCAGTGAGATTTGCTTTGTCTCTAAAAGACAGAATTTATAAGAATGCGTACAGTTAATTATAGATAGTATAACAGTATTCCATAAGCAAGGCATCTGGATTTCAGAATTTGGACTTATCAATAATATATCATTTATTTTAATATATTTAACAGAATTTTACAGCTCAACCCTATGTATGATTGATTACTTAGCCCTGCTTCAAGTGTGGAGAAACCTTTTGGCTCCACAGGCCAGATCCAACTCATGGGCCAAATTTAACAAGTGAGTGAGGATGCCTACCTGTCAACCCACATTCTGTCACAAACAATATCAAGGTATTTTGCCCTTTGAAATCCCAAAGTCAGGACTTCAAAGTTTGTAGCAGGCACGAAGGCACTGCTAACATCTGTTTCACTACAAGGGGTTTACAGTGAAACAGCTGCTGAAATGAAGAAAAAGCTTGCTTTTAGCAGTGCTTTGCTACCTGCTGAGCGCTCTGAAAGTGCAGCCAAACTGAGCAGATTTGGGTGTGTGAGGGAGTTTCCTGTAGGATCACCCTTTCTTTGCATCAGCCAATGTACCAGGAGGGCAATCCTGCTTAGTGCTGGGTACCAGTTTTGTGCAGCATTTCAAAGGCCCCCCACCCTTATCTGTATGACCCTCAGAAGTAGACAGGTGAGCGTGGCTTGCCCAAAATGGCTTTGCAGTCCAAATGGGGAAAGTTGGCAGGCCAAAACTGGCCCCCTGAGCTGGAGGTTCCTCTCTCCTGTCCTACTGGGTTCAATTAGGCTTAAAAGGTAAAGGTAAAGGGAGCCCTGACTGTTTGGTACAGTCGCAGATGACTCTGGGGTTGCGGCGCTCATCTCGCTTTATTGGCCGAGGGAGCCGGCATACAGCTTCCGGGTCATGTGGCCAGCATGACTAAGCCGCTTCTGGCAAACCAGAGCAGCGCACAGAAACGCCGTTCACCTTCCTGCCAGAGCGCTACCTATTTATCTACTTGTACTTTTGAAATGTGCTTTTGAACTGCTAGGTTGGCAGGTGCAGGGACTGAGCAACGGGAGCTCACCGCATCGTGGGGATTCGAACTGCCGACCTTCTGATCGGCAAGCCCTAGGCTCTGTGGTTTAACCCACAGCGCCACCCGCGTCCCAATGAGGCTACTTCCTAGTATAAGTGTATTATGGACTACAGAATTAGAGTAAAACGGTTCATAAATTTATGGCTGAAGTCTGTGACCCAGGATCATGCTCAATTTTAAACATTACTAGTCTAAAAGCGTCAGTAGCTTGTAATGATCCAGTGGAATGAATTGTCAGTTGTACTAGCTGACATGCTATAGGGCAGCTATAATAGTTAACAGCCAGAAATCCTGTTCATAGAGCAACGGTCTACTAGTTTGGCTGTCACAAGGCATTTTCCCTTTGACTACATTTTCCATGCATGTTAGCATTTTAAAATCATAAATCCAAACACATGATACAACAGTTGTATGACATCCACAGGACTTAAGGCTATATAATGTGCTAATTATCAAGCTGCCAATTAAATATTGCTTCCTAATCCAAACCCCTTTGGGAACAGCACTCTCGTTAACAATTTCTTAAAACACATGCAAATGCTTTTTTAAAAAAACAGGAGTAAAGGTTAGTGCTCATCCCTTGTTAAGTACTTGCACGCTAGGAATTAAAATAATTAGATTTAAGTCACGACTCAAAAACATGTATTAGTAAATATTTACACATGGCTGTTAATCAGTAAACCTTACATGCTTGCTTAAAAGGCTTTCATTCCTTAAATCTTATAAATGTTATATACTTAACCATCTCTCTATAGAACTGCTGTTCTGAGGGTAAAGTTTTTAAATAAACCTATTGATGAACATGTAGAAGAAGAAAAATTAAACAGGGAATGAAAACAAACATTTAAAAAAATTAAAACAACCAATTAAAAACATTTTATCACAACAATTCTCAGTTCCAACAAAGAATCTTGAGGCACCTTAAATGCTAGCTAATTTATTACAGCATATGTTGTAGTGGACAAGAGTCCATTTTATCAGACAAGACTTCTTACTGTTTTGCTGCAGGAGACTAACACAGCTACCCCTCTGGGCACTCAGATATAGATACAGATATAAATATACAGATATAGAAATATAGATATGTAGATATATTTGTGGTAGGGGACTTCAATAATTGTTAGCATTTTAAAAACATTTTAAAGCAGGTTTAAAATTATATTAATAAAATATAAAAACTGAAAATTGAGCTACCCATCCACTGGAAGGGGAGGCGTCAAATGTGCTTAGGATTGCAACCTTGGTTACCAGGAAGCAAGTCCGATTAAACTTGGCAAGATGGACAACACAGTTCTAGCTATGTCTACTCAAAAGTAAGTCTTACTGAATTCAACAGGGATTACTTGCAGGTATGTGGGAGTATGACAGCAGCTTTAGGATTAGATTGCAAAATACCGATATTGCAAACACAGTAAGCAATAGTGTTCTGCAAGTACCACTAATTTTCATAAGACTTCTGCAAAAGGCTTCAAGCAGATTTCAAAATGAACTAAGGTGTTGCAGAAGACATAGTAGAGCACACCCTCTACCTTTCAGCTTCCATCAGTAACTGGAATTCAGTTTACAAGCCGAGCTACGCTCCAATATCTGAAATTCAACACGTTCCATGTAAAAAACAATTCCTGTTGAAACTAGAGATTTTCAACTATTTGCCAATGTGCAAAATAACTTGTTCCCTATACATTTGCAAACAGCACTCCCAATACGGACAACACGTTTGGGAAAAGGAATGCAAACACGGTGAATTCTATGGAAATACATTCATACGTAACTTCCTTCTTGCGATTTCTTAAAAATAAAATATTCCTCCGAAACTACAATAACCATTTGTTCTTTCCCCCTTTGAAGAAAAAAAAAGAAAATCAAACCTCTCTTCTTTCAATCGTCAAATTCTATTAGTTCTGGTCAAACTGCTTGGATTAACACAAAACAAACAGAGCTGCAATACAAAAGATGCCGACTCAGCGTGGACAGTTGATTAAGCAAAAACACACCAAGTGCCAGCGGGTGGGGTGGAATTATGCAAAGGCAAATATGCCCAAAAGGAGTAGAAAGGCGTAACAACGTGAAAGCATAAAACAACCCATTTCGGCTTTTACCAAGAAGAGACATTTGGAAACATGCACCACAATCTTGATGGAGGTTGTGAACCCATGTTAAGAAAGTCACTTATTCCAGAGGAAGCAGTAGTCAAGAGACTACCTTGAGCACTGAAAAGAACCTGCAAAAACCAATGTGATTGCTCAGGTTGAGCATGCAGGGCCAGCTGGGTAGGACAGCCAGCAGCCTACAGCCACCAATCACCAGGTCTGTGAACTCAGGGCTTGTGCTAAAGGCAGGGATGCTTCAGGAAGTTGCTATCACTATGCAACATGGCGCAGACGCCACCTAGCTCTATTTCTCCTTGTCATCTGAATCCTTGACCAGTGCCCAGATGCATGGGAGGCATCTAATGAAACCAGCGTGGCAACATAAGGAACTTACAGATGAGCTGAGATGTAAGAAGGGAATGAATAAGAAATGGGAAACCCCAAAGGAGTTACCAGCAGTTGCAGGGAAAAGGTCAGGTGGGCCAAATCTCAGACTTGCAAGAGAGGTTAAAAATAATAAAAAGGTCAGGAGTCAACAGCAAAAAAGGGTAATGTTATTCTAGGCTGCGTCAACAGAAGTACAGTGTTCCAGTCAAGGAAAGTAATAGTCCCACTCTATTCTATCTTGGTCAGACCACACCTGGACTCTTGTGTCCAGTTCTGGGCACCACACTTTAAGAAGGATGTTGACAAGCTGGAACATGTGCAAAGGAAGGCAACCAAGATGATCAAGGGTCTGGAAACCAAGTCTTATGAGGAACAGATTAAGGAGATGGGTATGTTTAACCTGGAGAAGAGGAGACTGAGAGGAGATATGATAGCCATCTTCAAATATCTAAAGAGCTGTCACACGGAAGATGGAGCAAGCTTGTTTTCTCCTGCTCTGAAGGATAGGATTTGAACCAATTAATTGAAGTTACAAAAAACAAAGAAAGAGAGACTCAGGAAGAACTTTGACAGTAAGAGCTATTTGACAGTGGAATGGTTTCCCTTGGGAGGTTGTGGGCTCTCCTTTGTTGGAGGATTTTAAGCAGAGGTTGGGTGGCCATCTGTCATGTATATATAGTTGGGATTTCTGCATTGCAGGGGGTTGGACTAGAAGACCCTTGGGATCACTTCCAACTCTATAATTCTATGAGGACCAGTAAGTAGATACTGAATCCAGACAAGAGGGAGGTCCTGTAGATTAGTAGATTGCTTTCTCTGGAATTAGGTAGACAGCCTGTTCCGGGTGCAGTCAGAGTCCCCTTGAAAAGGCAGTTACATAGTCTGAGCATGCACTCATTCATCATTGCCACTCAAGGAAGATAAGTGTCTTCATGGACAAAGGCTGACTCCTTCTTCCAGCTCTGGATTGTTTGTCACCATCACCTACTTCTACCTCTGGCTCCTCCTACAACTGGCATGTTACCTGCCCCCTGGTGGCCATGAGACCCTTTTAAGACTCTACTAGATGGCTCAGTCTGGACACAATAGGGAAAGAGGACTAAAAGACTACCCAAGCGTCCCCAGGCACTTTTCTGTTAGTGCAAAGAAGTGGGTAGGGCATATCAACTGGAGACTTGCAGAGCCCCATAACATGATTCATCATGCATTTACTTCTGGCCATTTTCTGCTCCCAAGGAGTGGCAAGAATTGATATCCATCTATTCATTCTACATCTATTCATTCTAGTATCTGGCCCCAGGGATAACAAAGGAGGAATTAGATCTTGCCGAACTGAGTCCTGAGTCTCTGCTCCCTGCTATTTACTAAAGGAACTTTTCAAATAAATATTGATCCTGTATTTGGATGTACTGTACAATCACATTGTTCCCATCTCTTAATTTCCCAGTCACTAGGCTTTGCATCCTCACAGTCTCCTTCAGACAGAACTCCAACTGACCTCAAAAAATAAAACAGGAACCACCTTGATGTTGTAAAATAGTAAATATAGTTATTGCAACACCACACCGAGAATATGAAAGGCAACTTCCTTCTAAGGGTTCTGCTTTATGGTTAGGTACTTTCTTCCCCTGCCCCCAGAACCTTCTTCATTTTCCCCGTACTCATTCCATATACTTCCTCAGAAATGGTTTTGCCTTAACAAGTTTCTTTGTTACAAGAGATGTAGCAATTTGTGACAGAGTCACATTTTAACGTGCATAAAAATTAGCATAGGCTTTGAAAGCACAGAAGAGCTGTGACCAAGGCTGAGGAATGCTATTTGCCCTCAACTAGAGGCACACTCAAAATCTGGTGAATCCAAACTGCCTCTCTATCCATTTGCAAGCTCTTAAGTTGATTGCTAAGGAATGCATGATATATATTTGGGAAGTCTGAAGCTGAATTAAAAAGAAATAGAGATTGCAGAATGAGGCTGCATTGGCTGCTCTGGAGAGGCATGGCATTGACAGAATCAATTTGCTGCTCTGGATCCAGATTTGCTGCTCGAAGCTCAGCTGGCAATGGTGGCTAGTTATAAATGGTTTTTGCGTGCCCAGGCAAAGTCCCCACCCCACCCCTCTGGGAACCAGACCTCAGGATCAAGCAGGAGACACGACAACATCCTTAGGGATTAAAATGGCCACAACTTTATTGAATTTCACATGTAGGAAGCCTTGGCACAGGCACTGGGTGTGTATCCCTCTCAGCCCCCCTGCTGGGGGTCTGAGGCAAGTCACTGTCGAACGGGAATATGGGGCCACTGCAAAATGTGTGTTTATGCAACTGGCTCTCTCCCACGTCGCTGGGGGGAGTTCTATGGCCCACTTGTTGTGCCCTTGTGGACAAAGACTCCCCTCAAGACCCCTTTAACAGGGTACCCTGGTGTCGCTGCCGCAAAAGGGATGTCGCCACTTTACCCTCTTTCAGTTGTTAAGACTAAAGGATTCCGCCCAATGCCTAAAATCGCCAAAGTTGTGACAATTGCTATGGGGTAGACAAAACCTGTAGAGCAGGGGAAATTCTTTCCCAGCTGTGAGAAAACAGCAGCCATTGTACAACCATATCAACGCCAGAGAACCCAAAAGGAGAACAGTTAGCCTGTAAGAAAAAACAAGATTAGAGGTCAGCTCTGGCCCCTTTTTATACTTCTGGAGCGGACCAGAGTGAAGCCTGCTCCAACTCAGTCTGCTGCTCTTGCCCCACCCCCAGTCTGGCGCGGATAGGCCGGAATTTGAATCTGGGTTTGGTGGGAACCCATCAGGCACTGCGGCAGCCAGGAGGGCAGAGCAACTGCCCGCGGAACAGCATGGCTTCAGGAGGATGGTGAAGCCGCACACCGAGTCACTAACACCACCCACAACCAATATAAAGTAATTTTGAGCTCCATCTGGGAGAATAAGGTTTTTGCCGCCTTCTACATGACTTGGTGAACTTTAGGATCAAACAGAACACGCTCCTTTCAAGGCAAATCAGCACGATGATTAGAACTAATATCAGTTTTAAAATACACGTGCATTTAAATTCTTGCTGTTGTTACTTCTCTTACAAAGGGACTCGTTATAAGGCTGTTCACTGTTTGTTCCGAACTCCTCTTATACTGTGAGCTACCCTGAACACAGCTACAGAGAAAGCATCTAGTAAGAGTTAGGCTATGAAAAAGGAGAACTATCCTGCGAGCACAATAGAGCACCCATGAAGATGCTACACCTGAAGTCACATGTGCACTTTCATTTCCCCCAGCTTTTCTGCCTTAATGGTGCACCAAGGCATCTGCCATACCTATGGTGTGTCAATTCAGACAATCGTGGAATTACATCTAGTACAAGCAAACTCACTTCATATCATGTTCCCGGTTGTAATTTTCAGTTCCATTACAAATCATGGTTTCTCAGGTCTGATGTCACATTGAACCAACGTTAAGGTTGAACTATGGTGCAATTGTTTTAATTCATTCAAATTCAAAATGGGTCCATCACTTTTCTTTTGTTGCAACTTTGTGGCCCAACACAAGGTGGAAGGGTTTACATTTAATATATATATGTATGTATTATGATCCCTAGTCCTTCAGATGGACCTCAGAACAGAATGTGTGGTTGTCAGAATTTAGCATTACATTTAAATGAGATTCAGTGCAGGAATGCCTCCAACGATGGCATTTTCATGCACCTTACAAAATTCAGTGAGATCACTACAGAAAAAAGGAATTTAAAACGTGGGCAGATGTTTCAACCTTACAGAAAACTTTTGCTTCTAAAAATTAAATTTTAAAATGTAACAACGTGAACCGTAAATAATATGGCACATACAATCAACAGAAAATAAAAAAATACAATCCTCAGCTGAAACAAATTAAATATATTGTAAAGAGATTTTAGAAAATCAGTGTTTGTCAATGGAACATTAAATAAACCTGTTTGATGTGGGGAAATAGCTTGATTTTCACATCAAAAGACAATGAATTTTTCCCATCGCAGAGTACAAGCAAAACTAGACTAACTCTGGAATCTGCAGACAGAGCCTAAAATAACCTCTATTCTAAAGCCTGAATAAACTGCCCATATGAGACTTCAGGCATTTGAAAAATAATCCCACTTTGGCGAACTTGAAATTTTGCCGATAATTAGTTACGACCGTTGGGTACAAAAGAAAGAATTTGGCCGAAAGCATAAATTGTTTTTCTTCCAACTGTGTGTCAAGAGAGCATTCCTGAGTTCCCTTTCTGTCATATCATACGCATGAAGAACCTTATATCCCAATTAATCTGTGTCAAAAATACACTGTCAATATTATACTCTCACGCTATCTGGACACTCTGATTTTAGCTGCCCACTTTAGCTGCACATGATTAAAGCAGACAGCATTATGGTAGAAGGGCTGATTCTGCACGCTATCCACACTGAGCCAAACATTTGGACACACACACTACATGCATAAACAAACTGTATGAGTATAATCAGAAAAGCCCCTATACAGTATTTAAGAGCAATTAACTCCGTTCTCTTTCTAAAAAATAAGCTTTTGAACCAATCTATATGATGTAAAAAGGGTTGTTATGCAATGAGCTCTTTATCAAAACATATAAAACACAAAAATATTTCATCAACACAAACATCCAGTGTTCAATGTTTTATCATTCTTATTCATTTTTCACAGCCACAGGTGAGGTAATAATTTTCACACGAAAGTGTATTTGCAGATAACTGCTGCATATATAGTTCTGATCTGTATCTTCCAGGGACAATTATTACATCCAACACAATCCTAACATTGGTCTATTCAAAAGTTGCCCCATTGAGTTTAATGGGACTTACTCCCAGATAAATGTGTATAGGGCTGCAGGGAACAGATGAAAATGGGTTTGTTCAGCTCCTTGGAACTTACACAAATCCCAAATTCAATCCAGCTACAGATGAAGCAAATAAGCTATCTAATTCTATTTGCACCTTCGTTATACCTGCAGCCTTCTAAAGTGATTTGTAATGGCTACATCTTCTATCCAAAGAAAATCCTCCATTAAATTGTATGGCTGTTGAAAGCTTTAGGTTGCCAAACCAGGTTTGCTTATTACATGAGTTGTGAAACATAACTGACACCTAAAGATTGCTTTAAACCTGCATTTCAAAACCTAGTGGAAGCTCTGAACCCATTTTGCAACTCAAAATTCAGGGTTTCCCAGTAAGAACAAAGATCTTCAGCTCTATATTTTATTTATCATTACTGCTTTTTAAGAAAAGGGGAAAAACAGGTAGTATGCAAATAGGTATGTTTAAGATATCACTAGCCCATTTGGGCAAAGCTGTGAAATTAATTATTGCTCCAAGAGAAACACCCTATTGAACTCAAATACAATGTTTAGGTAACAGTGTACGCACATTGTGGCTTGATGACCGATGCATAAGTCAATGGATTTCAACAGTCAGATCTCTGCAGAAATCCCCTGAACTGCACACACATGCAACAGTAAGAGGCAAGATTTGGACCAAATTTCATCCAGAGGCACAGAAGTCCACACAAACAGGGGGTAGTGTCAAGGCTGTTTGACACATTAGTAGCCTTGCTCTAGAATCATTTGTAGCAGGACCAGGGAAGGAAAGCACAGCTATCTTCTTGGGCTGCACAGTACTAAAGAGACACTTAAGTAGGGGCTACCTTCTGCTAACTAGGATTATTAAGAGTGAAGGGACGAGACGAGAACTTATCCATCTTATGGGGTGAAATGCCAATAAAGGTACGATCTGCTTAAGGAGACAGCAAGTGCATTTTCCTACCTTCAGGCAGTTGGATAATGCTTTGATATGTTGTGGGTGCGAGCAAAAAATAGATGTTAAGAGAGTTGACCCCACCTTGCTCAGAAAATGGTAAGGGTCTGTTCTTAGGAGGATAGCCAGTACCCAAGTAAGATCTACCCTGGGATAAAGGTGTCATGGGACATTTACAGAAGGCACCAACAGAGCAACTTTCCACCCCAATCCCACACTGTGGGTGGGAAACCTGGGGCAAGATCAAAGGCGGGCAGCCAGCGCTGAATATGTCAGGCAGACTGCCGCCATCCCTCCGTGAGTTCATTTCAGCCAGCGCTCAGCTCTGGAGAAACAGGTCTGCACTCCGGAAGCGGCGTGTATGACAGGGGAAAGGCATGCAAACGGTGCTCGGGTCAACCTTTAGCATCTCCACTGTAGGGCTGGGAGAACCTCTCTGCCTGGAAACCCCGAGTGCCGACTGCCAGTCCGAGTCGCGCAACACTAAGCTACGACCAAAGGTGAGGCAGTTTTCCTTCGTCGTGCTAAGCAAGACAGGCTGCCTTGATCCCTCATCTGCGAGATCCGGGGCCTTCCAAGAGAGAAGGCGTGACTGGCCGCCGGCAGGCGTGTGAGCCCCGGCACTTCTGCCTGAGTCGAGCCCGGCTCCCTGCCTCCCTCCCTCCCTCTCCGCCTTGGCTCACCCGGAGCCAGCCGCGGTGGTGGCCTTGATGGAGTTGATGCGCAGCCGATTGGCCGTGTCCTTCAGGGCCTGCAGCGTCTGCTGGTCGGGCTTGTGATAATCCTCCATGGCGAAGCAGGAACGTGGCCGGCGGCGGGCTCGGGTTGCAGGCGGCGGCGGCGGCGGCAGGAGCTGGAGCGTGTGGCGCTGGACAGGCCCGGGCTCGGCGACTGAGGCAGGAGAGGCGGAGCTGCTCGGCCGGGCGAGGAGGGGCCAGGCGCCGGGGCCACCTCTGCCAGCGGCGCGCGGGCGGAGTCCTGCCTGCCTGCCTGGCCGAAAAGCCCCCGCCTACCCAGCAGCGCGCTGCCTGCGGACTGAGCTCTCCCGCCCGCCTGCGAAGGCCAGCCGCTCCCCTCCCGAGGAAGAGAGGCGCGGCTGAGGCGCAGAAAGGAGCCGCGTCCTCTTCCCTCTCGCTCCGCGCGCAACGGGAGCAGGGCGCGGCCGAGCGCCATTTGCGCAGCGGCGAAGTGGAAAAGCCCAGGGTGCAACTCAGCCCGCGTAGGGCGCAGGGCTTGCTTTCTATCCGGCCCTCCAGGTGCTGTTGGACTCCGGCTCCCATCACCCGCAGCCAGCACGGCCAGTGGTGAGGGATGCTGGGAATGGGAGTCCAAGAACACCTGGAGGGCCCGCAGGTTTCCCCCAGCCCCGCGTTGTAATGGCATTCTGTGCTTGCGATGTTGCTTGGCTTTAAAGCGGAGCAAACTGGTCGGTTTTGGGGGGGGGGGGGGACGCTCAAAAATTGAGAGACACTCTGTGCTATTTTTCTTGAAAAAGAGGCGCTGGAAGTCACCAGGAACGCCTCCCAAGTTCTTTTAGAATGGCAATGAGGCCCACCTGAGACGAGTTCCGAGTGAAAAAAGCGCTGGGAATAATGTTCTGCACCCCCTCCATTGAAGACTTTAGGTGTAAAATGAACCATATTTCTTAAATAGATTAGCCTCCACTGTGCCTCAGTTTTCCCAATGGAAACACTGGGTGAGCGCCTGGAAACCCCTGGAATCCTGCTTGAGGGTTCCAAAGCTGGGAGAAGTCGCTGAGAAGGCCCTCTCTTGTGTCCCTACCAAGCGTGCCTGTGAGGGTGGCAGGACTGAGAAAAGGGCCTCCTCTGAAGATCTCAGAACATGGGCAGGTTCATAAGAAGGAATATGGTCTTTCAGATAGCTTGGACCCAGAGAGCATTATAACTAGCACTTTGACTTATGCCATGAAACAGACCAGTGGAGCTGTTAATGCTGCCTATAACCAGACCCGGTCAACAATCTGGCTGCAGCTCTTTGGACCAGTTGACGTTTCTGAGCACTTTTCAAAGGCAGCCCCATGTAAAGCGTGTTATAGTGATCCAAATGGGATGTAACCAAGGTGCATGTGTCACTGTGGCCAAATACATCTCAAGGAACGAATGCAGCTGGAGCACTAGCCTTAACTGTGCAAATGCACTCCTAGCCACTGTAGAGACGTGGGCATCCACGCTCAAGGCTGAGTCCAGGAGTATCACGTAGGGGTTGTTCAGGGGCCCCGTGCACATAAGTGGAATTGCATAAAGTGGAGAGCACCCTCTATATGCCTATTTCCCCCTGCTCTTCAGCTCTATCTTCTGCTCTCTCTCCACTCCAGACCAAAATAAGAGTTTGGAGTTGAAGCTCTGGGGCTGGCTGGATGCCGCGTGGAAAAGCGCCAGCTGCTGTGCTACCCCGTGCATCAGCTTGTTCGGTGGGGAGGCTAAGTGGCCTAAACAAAGCCTCACTGAGCCTCTGGTCTCTTTGGGACTTCCTCTGCCCTCACTGACATCCTCTTTAGGCTCCAGGGAGGGTATGGTTCTATTTACTTACCGTATTGGCCTGAATATAACCCTCTTTCCCCCCAAATTCTGACCATGAAAAGTTAAAGTGTGGCTTATATTCCTGACCTTACGGTATGCAGCCAGGAGCGCAGGGCAAACGGCGCCAAGAGTGCGGTAAAGCAGTGCCCGCCTCACCCGTAGTCCCCGTCCTCTCCCCCCAAGGTCAGGAAGGGAGAGTGAGGAAGGGGAAAGGCTGCCAGCAATGCAGCACAGCTCCCCCCCCCCCCCCCAGTATGCAGCCAGGAGCAGCAAGGAATGGAGCAGCTTATATTTGGGCATTTTTCCTTCCCGCCCCCTCCAATTTTAAAGGTGTGGCTTATATTCAGGCCAATATGGTATTTCTCAGCGCTGTGCATATGTGCGGTCATGTACAAGTATAACACACGTAAGTAGGGGGATGCTTGTATTCAGGTTACATCTTCATCAACTTGAATGAAACAGTTAATTTCAGAAGACATCCTGGCTTTTTAAAGATGCTAAGCCTGTCAGGTGAATGTCTTATACCATCTCCAATGATGTTTTCTCCTTAGCTTCTTCCCCCAATTTCATAATTGTATATTCCCTGGATAAATGTGGCATCAGATATTAGTATAGCATATGTTAAAGATTTATATTAAAGTGTTAAAGCAAACGAAAAGGAACACAGATGCAAGAATCTAGGGTTGCATTCAATGTTAGTCCACATACAGTACCTCCATTGAAGTTAATGGGCACGACTAACTCAGATCCATTAATTTCAATGGGTCTACTCAATGTTAGTTGGCTACAATCCCAAGAGTCACATTTTTGTGTTAATGTACAGCTACGTCTGGTTTTTGAAGACGGTACCCAATTATCAAACCTTCATAAAAGCTTTCAACAGCTCTCCTAAGCTGGATTCCCTTTTCAAAAGGTGAACTGCCACCAAGAAGATATCAGGACAGACCAGAACATTTGTCTTTGAAGTTTTATTACAAAAATATATCTGCAAACATACAAAATTTTCAATGAAAAATGCTTATTCTTAAACATTTATGCAATAACTTAATATTTGCCAGTATAATAAGATGGCACAAATTACATACCCATATACTGAAATGTTAATGAAGCATTATGGTGACAGTTTTAAAAGTTGCTCAAATGGTAATGGGCACAATCCAGGCCACCACAGGTGCAGCGCCAATATGTAGAGGATTCCAACAAGTTCAATATATATCAGCTCCCAATACCCCCACCTTATATATGTGCGTAGAAGGATGAATAACTTCAACCAAGCAGTCAAGGACTACAAATATGAATGAGACGGGCGTACAAAAGTTCCGTTCCTCTTCCTATCGGTCTCTTGTACTTCCTATGTGCCCACCAAAAATGGGGAAACAGGGCTCTATTGATCCTCTGGGAATCATTCAGGTGTGAATGCTGTGCCTGTGGAACAGGACCGTGCCCATTTTTTTCCTATAGTAATCACTTAAAATCCAAAAGATCGGAAGCACCTCAAACTCTTGATATGCATGCGAGTGCAAATTAAAGCGCTAAACCCAAACACTGAGTGTAGTGTGCATTTTTAACAGAGAACCACCATGTGCCCACAATGTTAAATTGGTACAAAAACAAACCACAGGGGGAATATTATTGCAAATGTTTCCCACTTAAAGTGAAGATATTGCACCTTTAACATGTTCACGAAAGATGTCCAAAACTGAGGTGAAATATATATTGCACACATTCCTCTTTTTAAAGATATGCTCAAGAAGCAACTCATGTAAGCCAACAAGAGGTGGCTGGGTTTTTGTGTCAGACCACTCCACATTAAATATATTTCCTGGAAAGTTCCACACTAATTATACCCGTGCCTAAACATGGCATTGGTGGAATGCCCTAAATCCAAGCAAAAGAGAACTACCGGGGGGGGGGGGATACCATTTAGTATGCCTAAAACATGATTATACTCTCTGGCTTAGATCCAAAGTTCCAGAGAGTGAAATGTCACTCTCAGAAGATGGAAATGTGGAAGCGGTTTCCACCAACTCTTCCTTTCTACCAAAACTACTCTGGAGGGCTGAGGAACCTTCCAGAAAACTGAAGCAGCATGGGGGGCAGGCAATGAGGAAGTGGGGATCTGCAAGATCACCTTCCCCCTTTCCTTCAGCAACATTTGTCTCTTCCACAGAATGAGCTTTTCTGTTCATTGAAGAAACGTTGAATCCAACCCCATGTCAGAATAAGACATGCTTTTACTTGTCATACTGTCATATTGTGCCTTAGCTCTTAGGAGACTGTTTACATTTTGCCGGGTGTGTCACAAATACAGAGTTGCTAGGCACATTTTTAACAAAACATTGTTAATGCAACAGAACAAAACAGCAATGAGTTCTTATTGAGTAAGCTGCTTGTTTTAAAGCCACTTTTGGATGGACAAATATTAAGCAATTTTTAATAAAATGCTGCATATAGGCAACGAAAAAATACATGCTTAAGATACTGAATATTGATTTCAGGACAGTCTAAAATCATACATTTGCTTGTGGGAAATAATACCTTGCTAAAATATAAGCTTGAAAAGAATGGCCCAAGTCGGTTAGCTATGTACTTGTTACTGTTGCATGCAGGTAAGAATAAAATGTTTCATTATAACTCTAAACTTCTACAAGAGATTAAAAGACCAAATTGCACTGAGAACAGACCTATTGTAATCATTCAACTTAACTTAATTCCATCAATTTCAATAGGTTTACTCTGAGTATGATTACTGTTGGATATGACCATATGTAATCAGGCTAAAGCTGTCCAGTAATTTCTGCATTTTGTAAGCATCTGTGATTTTTACCTTGCAGCAGAGTTTTGTTTTTCAAAGCAATTCTTAAAATGTTTTGTTTTGTTTCATTTGTTAACTTCTCATGCTACAATAAGCAATAAAAGCAGAATGCTGCTTTGTATTGCCTAGCTTGTCTGTGACCTCCCAGCTTGAGCCTGCTACATACACAAATGTTGTTAACGACGTGTGTAAGATCCTAGGTTAATGCAAATCTACTGACAAAAAAAAAAAAAAAAGATTTAACTTTCTTCTAGCTAAGGGAATTCTCTTTGGAAGCAGAGAACTATTTATTGATGCTGCACATACTTCTATCAGTTGAGAACTCTGACCTGCCAAGCTACCAGATGAGGTTTCTAGGGAATTATAATGCAAAATAGTAAACAGGAGGACGAAGTGTACTGGGACAAATATTCTTTGAAACAGTGATGCTGTCTGAAGCAAAACTCTCTCTCACTAACCCCTTGAAGTCACAAAACCGTAATGGTACATTCAATATAAGGGAACCCTTTATAGCAGGGGTAGCCAACGTGTCCCCCAGATGTTGGATTACTATTCCCCTCAGCCCTACCCAGTATGGTCAGTGGTCAGGGAGCTGCAGTTCAACATCTGGAGAGAACCACACTGGCTACTTCCATTTCATTTCCACAGATATTTGGATACAATGCTTACTTTGACCATTGTGACCAAGTTCAGCTCAATATCGTTATTCCTCCAATATTATGCTTATGGCTAAGAAGGTTTTCTTCTTTCCATACACAATAATTAAGGACTGTTCTTGAGCCTTTATTATCTACAAACACAGCATTATATAAATTTGGTTCAGGGGGTATGGTTAATACAGCCACTTAAAATAAACTGAAGAGTACTGCAGTGGCTTGATTCCTGCCCCGCCCCCCGGAAAAAGCTTCATACAGAATAATTCTGTTTAAATAAGCAAGCATGTTTTTCTTGGTGCACATACATGGGTGTGCTATCAAAGGTCCAGCATTTAAGTAGAGCTCTCATGTTTCCTTAAAAAAAAAAAAAAGGTCTAGAAAGCCTGAAAAGAAGCATTTGAGTTTTACCATTAAAGCCAAAACATTAGTCGAATATGCATATCACTACTAACATATTTCCCTGAATTCTGCACATATATCTGATATAAAATACTATGTTCGCAACTAGAAACACTGAGTTCAAAGGCCGAAGAGGTTCTCTCAAAAGGCATATTTTGCTAAACATAAAAACATCTACTTAAAATCACTCAAAATGAAGTACATATTTTGATTTTTTAAAATCCAACACGCTATATATCAAAACACTGATTTGTGGTGGAATCATAATTAAAGCTTGGTAGATGAATTACAGATAGTATCTGCACCTTGAAGGGATCATCGTTACATTTAAATTTTAAGAGCAACAGGTACATTCTAATTCAGGACCTTTTCCATTGCAAACTCTACCAAAAGAAGGGGGCCTTTATAAGATCCTGGCTGTGCTTTTTATCAAGCCCTACTCATTTCAGTGGCTTGCACAGGAAACTGATTGTAACACATAGATCCTCCATTCCAGCAATGTTCTGACAAATAAGCAGTGTGTGTTGATCGGTTAAAAGGATTACAAAATTACCTTTCACAATATAAAACAAAGACCTTCTACTAAAAAACAAAAACCACCCCATCCTTTAATATTAGTATTGCTTGAACATATTGAGATTTATGTTACACTAGAGTATTGCTAGCTACTATCACATGCCATAATGAAATAAATACAAGTCAAGGAGAGACCGATAGCAGCATATAAAACAACAAGGAGATCAGAGCAACTTCCTTTGGGAAGAAGTTTGATCTTTACAGTGGTAATGAAATCTTAACCTTCTATGAGAACTCACAAAAACCTGCAAATGGAGGGGAAATATGGGGAGAAGAGCAGACTGCATTTGTTGTTTATGTGCCCATTTTTAAACACCAAAAACGAAATTATACACACTTCTCTGGGTTCCTTCCCATCTATGCTACAAGCAAACCTCCAAAATTTGCATTAAGCCTGGAAAGGACAATAAGGTGACCACAATGATGTTCCATCCATTTCTGTTTAAAAATTATTTGCTTGAAAATAGTATCATTAACAAAATATAAGAACACTGCAAGTATTGTTAAAGGGGTATTTCATAATCCACCTTCATTTTGCCTTAGTAAAACATAGGGATGCATAAGCCAGCACTGCATATTAAGGGAGTCAGTTTGATGGTCAATACCATGCTGAGTCCATCCAGCTCTAAGGCTAAAAAACCCCCAGCATTTTTAAAATGCTTTCCACTGTTTCCTTCCAAACCCTAAAAGGATATTCTGAATTCCTTCCACGGCTCTTTAAATCAGAAGTTAGCTTCACAACTTGTTATCTTTACTCAACAGCCAAAGATGGCTTAGGCCACATTCACCCTAATTATTTAGATGTATGTACCAGATGAAGAAAAATCAAAACAGTTTTTCATATTACTCTAAACCCACTCAAAAATAATGTGCTGTTAAACATGAAGACCATTTTCCGTATACAGAAATAAAAGCCTGCTGGTGATTGGTCACAGTGAAACCTAGATCACTTCTGAGAACATTAGTTATCCATTTGACAAGGTCTCCTTACTTTAACAAAACTTAAAACTTCAACTAAAAACAACCTTTAAAAATATTAACAGTTTCACAGAAGAGGCATAATTGTTTCTGAAACAATTAGGTGGTAAGTTGAACTGTATTTACTTCAGTTATAGTTTGATGCTGTCCGTATTCTTGGTCAAGACTTGTAAATAAACTTCATGAAGTGTACTAAGAAAATTCGCATCGTTCTGAAGGAAAGAGAGGGGGAAACCATAATTAAACCAATGACAGAAATAATTCATTACTTTTTCCTACCCAATTCATTATTCTACACCTATTAACAAAACCTGTAAGTTTAGGAGTTGGGTAGGAGGCATGAAGGAGGAAGTTTAATAAAGCTATACAGTGGTACCTCGGGTTACATACGCTTCAGGTCACATATGCTTCAGGTTACAGACTCCGCTAACCCAGAAATAGTACCTTGGGTTAAGAACTTTGCTTCAGGATGAGAACAGAAATCATGCTCCGGTGGTGCGGTGGCAGCAGGAGGCCCCATTAGCTAAAGTGGTGCTTCAGGTTAAGAACAGTTTCAGGTTAAGAACGGACCTCCGGAACGAATTAAGTACTTAACCCAAGGTAGCACTGTACTATCAATGATATATAGCTCAGAAATATCACTGAGCATATACAGTGGTATCTCTGTCCTGACTTTATGGGATAAATGTAACTGCCCAATTCAGTGCTCAAGGCTATTCCAGTGTAACTTGGTAACACTATCAAAATTCATTTGGGCTGTTTAGATTGTTTTCAACCTGAGGAAGCAGTATGGATTTTAAAATGAATTCTTTCTACATTAAAGCCGGATCAATCTTATTTACAAGGGTACACTACTTGAAACCTTTTAGAAGGGTGCTTGCAAAGCAACTAAGATAAGAAAAGGTAAAGTGAATGCGGAAGTACAGAGAAACAAAGAGAAGTGACGAAAACTAGTGACAGGGGAGTATTATGAACTAACAAATCCATGTTAAGTCTCAAAGTGAAAGCTAATGAGGGAAACCTGCACAAGTGAATGCAACTGTACAAGAAGAATCTGAATTAGTACAGCAAGCACACTCTTAAAGACAAGAAGGCTCATTTGTTTTGGATGATAACTAAGAACCAGACAGGAATGAAATAAAAAGTCAGCATCTGCATATGTAGGATTTAACCTGCCTTGAGGTTTGGATCACTATACATTTCCATTTAGTCTCTTCCTGCATTTTGGGTATAGCCTGGGTTGAGTTAGGCAGGGCATTTTCACTACCTGACCTCCGTGGACCAGCTGAGCTGGCATCATCATCATTGCCCAGGCCTCTGCAAATCTACCTATACGCATGGCCTGGGACTTTCAGTGTTCCCATCATGTGAATTTGCATCTCAAATTAAACATTATCATCAACAAACATCCTGTCAGTTATTTCTGGTTCTTCATTGAAAAAAGATACCTTTGTGTACTAGGTGGGCAATTCTAAGCCAATAAATTCATGAAAATTAGCCAAACATAAAAGATGTGACCATTCGGTATTTTATGGCCTTATACTAATGGGAATGTGAACCTAAAGTGCCATTTATAAGGGTGAGGGCCTTTTGTAATGCCCCAACAGAGGAATCACCTCCCAGGAAAGGCTCGCCTCTCACCTATTTTAATATCTTTCCATAGTAAAAAAATCCTCTCTTATTCTCTTAAGAATCAGCTATATTAATTCATTTATATCTAACTTGGAACATGGTTTTAGTGAGGATGTGTAGTGGCTCTCCATTATTGTTTTATTACTTGACTTTTAGCCTCTGCTCCAGCTGTTTTGTTTTACAGGGATTCCGTGCTGTCATTTGACTGGTGTTTTATTTGGACTGGTGTTTTAAATTGTTTTATTCATTCATCACTTCAAGAACTCTAGTTATAATAAATGTAACAATCAAATGAGCTTTGCATTTTGGATCCACATATAGCTTATCATTGTAGCACTATTTTTTTATACTCCTCCACTGAAGGGAAGCGGAGTTTAATAATAATATTATCAACCGTTAACCAGGCCGGACATACACAAAGCAGAGGGCAGACGAAAGGTCAGAAACAGCATTTGTGAAGGTTTAAGACAACACAAAGCACATTCTCAAGATCACTGAAAGTGCGGCATGATTTTAATTGCAAAGTAAAATTGCTGACAGTTGACCTCTGTTCAAAGGGGCTCTTCTCCCCTCCCTTCGCAGTCAGCAAGTTTCTTTGTTTCACTTGCGGTTCAGACAGGGGAAAAGAAATAGCAGGTTGTGCAGAAAAAAAACTACAAAGAAACAAAACAGAGGCCACAAAGCTGATTATGTGACCCGAGTACGGGCCCATTTTATTCCTAACAATTCTATTACCAAAACACTAATTTCTGTGTCCTGTTATTTTTAGATCTGCACTCTGTATGCAAGACTTACTGATATCAGTAGAGAACGAACTAGAGAGCCCTGATGTAGCACAAAGGTTTGTGACCCTGGTGATGACAAAAAGGGCAAAACAATCCTCTTAATGTAAGCCTGTCCTAGGTGCAAGATCTCTCTTTGTGATTCACTGGATTTATTGGCACACTTACAAAGCAGCCTTGCAGCTGAAGCCGATACATAACTAAAAAAAACAATTTTTCAAGTCAGGCAGTGTGCTTTTGCTGACTAAATACGAGCGTCAATGAATTCTCAAATATTTCATAACAGAATAAACTGGGAATGGCAAAGCCATTCGGAACCTCTAATGAACAAACTCCTGTGGGAAAGCAGGTTAATTTGTGATCTCCAACTACACCTTTGTAACCTATTTTGCTAAAGGTTTTCATGTATAAAGTCAAACATCTTCCATCTTTATTTTTCCCATCCTTCTGAACTTACAGATTAGATTCACTCAAAAGAAGTGAACTAAGGGAAGGTTGAGCAGTTCTTTAAAATGCAGACAGCACTTATTTCTTCCTCTGATTGTGAACAATTTGGACAGTTCAAAAATCAGAACCCTCTACATGCCCAACACATTTCAGGTGCCATGGCCACAGCAGACTTTTAAAACAAAATTTGCAACTTGGGAGGTCCTGATTATCCACTTTTCCCCTTCAGCAGTTATCATTTGGCTTAGAAATATGAACGCCAAATATTTCTGAATCAGTCCTGAAGCGTATACCTCTTGCCTCAAAATCCTTAGATAGAGAGTTATAGTCATACCTCCTTTTGCGTCCGGGATCCGTTCCAGAGCCCTGGATGTTCAACAAAAGAGACCTTCAACAAAGCGCACATGTGCAGAAGCGTGATTTAGTGCTTCTGCGCATGCGCCAAACCCAGAAGTAACCCGTTCTGGTACTTATGGGTTTGCCATGGATGTTCAACGAAATGGACCCTAAATGGGGAGGACTCAAAACGAGTGTACTTGGAGAGTTGTCCTTGGTAGATGACACTTACGTTAGCATACTTAATAATAAATTGTGTTATTTAACTGAATTAACAATTCTCATGTTTTTAAGCTTATCAATATCATTACCACTTAAAATACTGGTAACAGTTCTCTAGTTGCTGCATTTATTGCTAAATGATCTAACACACCTATCGGTGTTATTCCTCCTAACCTTCTTTATGGTGCCCACTGATAATCAGCACTTTATTCTGAATCAAGAGCCCAAATGAGTCACTGACTGTACCTTTATTAGATATATTAAGGTTTCTTGAAGCTGAGATCTAGTAAGAACTGTCGGAGGTAATGTTGGAACATCTACTGCGCCAAGAGTGAGAGGAGAAGAGGAACCAACTTTGTTTTCGATGTCGGAGGACTTCATAGCTGACTGTTGGAACACACTAGGTGACAAGAGGACTGAAGGTGCCATTGTGGTTGTAGCTGCAGCAAACTGTGGGGAAGCAACCTGCAAAAACAAGAAATCAAATGAGATGGGGGTGATTTTTTTCCTCATTTTTAAAGAACTATCTAGATATATTAAAGCCTCTTCTGACATTACCTTTCTGGTACTGTTTGAAGTCCCAGTTAAAATAGCAGGAACCAGTGATGTAGCTCCTTGGCACACCGGCAAAAGAAGTGGCTGCTTCACTGGCTCTTATGTGACCTGGGTGCTTCCAACATTACACAAGCTGCAGGGACTTGCAGGCAGAAATGAAACGGCTTAAGTTGAAAGGGCCTCACAAAAGCCATGGATGCTAACAGTAACCACTGTGACCAACCTGGATCACAACGTTGAGTAAATAATTAATAAACCCAAATTTTTATTCTGGCATACTGATGTGGTAGCTCAAAGAGAACTCTGTAGCAATTTACATTAATATGGATAGCAATACAATTGTTGATGCCTTCTTGGACTATTTGTACCAGCATATAAACTTGATCTTATAAAGAAATGAGAGATTACTAAGATGTGCTCTGGAAAAATTGGGCACTTTTATAGAGAGCAGCCAATTGCATTATTGTTTTATGAGCTACAAGGGAAAGGATTGTTGGCTAGGCATATTTCAATTCTTGCAAGACCTGGAGGTCTCCAGAAGGAGTATACTAGTAAAGGAGAACTAAAAGGTAAAGGGACCCCTGACCATTAGGTCCAGTCGTGGCCGACTCTGGGGTTGAGGCTCATCTCACTTTATTGGCCGAGGGAGCCGGCATACAGCTTCCGGGTCATGTGGCCAGCATGACTAAGCCACTTCTGGCGAACCAGAGCAGCGCACGGAAACGCCATTTACCTTCCCGCCGGAGCGGTACCTATTTATCTACTTGCACTTTGAGGTGCTTTCAAACTGCTAGGTTGGCAGGAGCAGGGACCGAGCAATGGGAGCTCACCCCGTCATGGGGATTCAAACCGGCGACCTTCTGATCGGCTAGTCCTAGGCTCTGTGGTTTAACTCACAGCGCCACCCGCGTCCCCTAAAGGAGAACTAGGTCATCCTAATTAATGCATAGGGATCAGGATTCAAGACACATTGGGTTGTCAGCCTGGATGGAACCAGGTTTTGTTGAGAATTGGCCTTTGCACAAATCCAGACAGGGAAAGACACTCTGGTGATGCAAGGATTTAAATACATACTTGGCTTGCCTTTGACAAAGCTTTGGGGTGTGAAAATGTTTCAAGCTCCTTGCTTTGCTGTGCAACCTACAATTTTAAAGAAAGAAATACGTAGTATCTGAACAACCCAGCATTCTTCTTAAATTTCCCCCTTTAAAAAATGCATACACATACACATGCTATTGCTTCATTTGTTAAATAAGATACCTAAGGTAACCTATTATAAGAGTTCGTAACCAAAATTGTCAGTTACGTACTGTACTACTCCTCACTGCATGCTTGCTTGGAAAGGTGAGACTTGGTCTTCCTGATTCAAGCACAGTTCTCTGACCATCTAGTCTCTACTGACATAATCAACAAATAATCAGCACAATTTCATCTGTACTGGACCAAAGTGTTCTGATCAATACATCACTTTTAAAGAAAAACACGGAAAACCCAACATTGTTAAAAAATAACTAACTGGCTAGCCAGAACAGCGTTATAAAGCACCCTTTACAAGACTAGTATCCAATACAAATGTCCAATTCACCCGCTGGCAAGAAAGAGAAATTGTGTTGGCACTTTCAGACTCAAATAACATAGTGTAATAACATGAGAACCGCTGCTAACAGCACTAACCTACCAATGGTTTTACAATCAACCTTATTGCTAAAGCAATCTACATATATTAATTTACTAGGAGCCGCAACCCCTGCTCATTTTGCTCGCCCGAGCCGTGCACCTCTGTCCTCCCCACAGCTCGCCTAGGCAGCAGCTCAGGCAAGCCACAGAGGAACAGGCAGGACAAGCTGGGGCAGCTCCCCAGCAATTGCCCTGCTCTGCTGCCACTTCCCTCCCTGGCCTTCCATGCTGATGAGGCTGGAATAGCAAAAGCCACGAGAGGCATGCAGTGGCAGCAGAGCAGGACAGCTGATGGGAAGCTGGTCTTCTGCAGCTCACCTGGGCTGCACTCCAACTGCTTGCTCCACCCACTTGCCTCCATACCTGGGCCACCCGCCTGCTTCTCTATTGTGAACAGCAGTGTGATAACACTCTATAACCATTTTATTATACACTAAGAGAACTGACCTGAACAGATGGAATTGCTTTACCGGTCAGGGCTTGTTTGGTGTGGGATTCTTTGAAACGATCTGGGGTCGCCAGCTGGCTAGCGGCAGAGGAGGAGTTAGGTGCTACTGGCGCTTTATTTGCCGACTGCTGCATAACATCATGTTGTGGGGTCAGCCTGAGTTTTTGAAGGAGATCCGTATTTGGATGCGGCATGTTCGAAGCGCTTTCTGTACTGGTTGCAGCCAAAGATGTTAAGAATTGGTTCTGACTGGGAGTGATGTTCTGCGGACCGTGGTTCATATCAGACGGCTGCTGATTCACAAGCGGAGACATTTGCTTGGCAGCCTGCTGCATAACTTGCAGCATGTTATTGTTTGTGCTGCCGCTCTGAAGCATTTGCACACAGGGAGCTTCTGTGGCCAGAGTGGAATTAAGGTTAGGGCTTAGCTGTACGGCATAGTTTGGAGCTTTATTCACTTCAGGTTGTGGGGCAGAAGGTGAGGCAATCAGTAAGGGCGGCATACACTCCTGTGGCAATAAGGTACAAGAATTACTTTTGAAGCTTGAGCCATCCAGTTTCCCCAGAGGCTGATGGATCACTGTCGACTGCTCAAATGAAAAAGGAAGGAGCAAATTGTGCTCTCTGCATGAGGGGTCAGGCTTCTTGGTTCTCTCTGGATTAGAGTAGGGAACTGTACTGTGTTCCTTTGGAAATGAAGTTCCAAATAACTCTTCCACTGTTAGGTGTTTTGGTATGGATGAGCACGGCTAGAAACAGAGAAAAAAAGAACGAGCAGAAGCTCAGCTTAAAATGTATGCAAAGACAAGTCTCCAGTAAATTAGTGGTAGTGTGCAGAATTTAAAAGAGAACAGCTTGCTAAAAGTTATAGAGCCATGCAAAAAACACATTACGGGCCATAGGTTTTATCAACAATATTTTTATACTTATGTGGCACAATATGCTTGTATATCACGGTGAAACAATACATGCTAACAACCAATTCTTGGAATCCCAATTGAAAGAGTTTGTTTTCCTACTGCTTTTCATTGTCCTTAAAATTGCAAAGCATTTTAATTTGCAAATACCTTTAAGGGGAGAATATTTATCAGGTGACTTAAAAAAATGATGGAGCCGTAAGCACACTTGCCCCAAGAAGCTATTTATTTTCATACTCCTTCACCCATTCTACACAAATATTGCCATCCTATCTCATGGCAGTCCAAATGATACTTCAAGGAATTATCAGTTTCGCCTCACAAATAAGTAGTTCATATTTGTAAAGATTGCAAACTATAATAGATAAGTACAAAAAAGGAGTTTAAAGTAGAAGTAAGCTCTGCACATGGGCATAGGAAGGAATGAGCTGCTAGAAGGCCAACAAAAGGGCACTGGGTTACTTTGCATGGCATGGTGTGTTACTGTACACAAGGCAGAGCTCCAGCAGGGAGGAGAAACGGGGTTGTGTGTTATTACTGCAAGGATTTATTTGCTCCCTGTGAACAGAAGCAAATATTCGTGGTGAGAAAATTAGCTCCCTGCCACTTTCAGAACTGCAAAACTCATTTATATATATAAAAAATTGGAAGCCGTTTCATAATACAATATAATAAAAGACAAATGAATCTAAACGAAAAGGAAAAAAAAATAGCAAAGTCCTCTCTCAAATAGATCTTAGCCCTTGTCTCACAGAGAATGGGGTTGACCCTTCCAGTTATCACCTGAGAGATTCCCTTTCTTCCCTTCCCTGCCTCTCACACAGGGCCCTTCACCAGCCAGCCATTACCTTCGATGTGTGTATAATCCCAATAATGGCCCAGAATAGAAGACACCAAAAAGGAAAGAAGGGAGGGAGGGAGGGAGGGAAGAGAATAATAAACGGAAAAAAGGTGGCAGAGAAAGAGAAATAAAAAGGATGGAAAAACTCCTGTGATCTAGAAGTGTAACATTTTAGAATCTTACAGCACTGGTTCACTTTAATCTTCAATTCCATACTAATAATTGGGACTATGCACCCCAAACCCCATTAAGAGCCAAAAAGGCAGATAAGACTACTTCTGATCAAATGCATCAATTTAAAAATTGAAACATCCAACATCCAAAATTCTCCTTGTAGATCTGTCAAAAACCCTCAGTGGCTTCAGTAAGACAAAATGGCCCTAAAACCCCATTTCTAGAAGGAGACTCTCCAAGATTAAATTGTGCACCACTTCTTTTCCTCCATTAGATGGCACTATTAGCAGGCACAAGACCTACAAGACCTGCTCATCTTATTTCTTGCAACCAGTTTTCTGTATTAGTATACAGTATCTTTCTTGGCTATCTGTCTCACTTCTTAGCCAAAGCTCCTGTTTAGTTGACTGATAAGCTTTAAGATGTCCGACGAGGGCCAAAAGCTGGCCTAGGTGGTCAGACCTCCCTACTGTTGCTGTAAAAGCAAGCTACAGAAGGGGCAGAATCCAATGGGCGCTGCCCCATGTTTAGACATACAACAGAGTCATGAATGCTGCACTCATGGTTCTCACATTCTTCTTTCTAAGCTTAAAGCACCATGGAAAAGAAAAGTTCCCGTCTAGCCTGTTTCTCTTGTGTTAGGAACTCTTGTTGTTTTTAAAGCAGCAGGGGAAGCTTGAGATCACGCCACCTGATCTCAAATATAATATGTGATAGTTACAGATAGGTAGCCGTGTTGGTCTGCCATAGTCAAAACAAAAAAATTCCTTCCAGTAGCACCTTAAAGACCAACTAAGTTAGTTCTTAGAAGTGTGCATAATATGTGATAGTTCAGCAGGTATCGTTCAACACAGCGTTCATCCATACAGTGGTACCTCGGGTTAAGTATTTAATTCGTTCTGGAGGTCTGTTCTTAACCTGAAACTGTTCTTAACCTGAAGCACCACTTTAGCTAATGGGGCCTCCTGCTGCCACTGCACCTCCAGAGCACGATTTCTGTTCTCATCCTGAAGCAAAGTTCTTAACCTGAGGTACTATTTCTGGGTTAGTGGAGTCTGTCACCTGAAGCGTATGTAACCTGAGGTACCACTGTACCTTTAAAATGAAGACAACAGGGGTTGTTTCCAATGCTGTCCCTTCTGTACACAAAAGGCTCTTTGATCCAGCAGAAGAGGGAGGGGGTTGGGGTTTTTTGTTTGTTTTGTTTTTGGCAAATTGCCTCTTTCTTCTGCCGTCTTCCAAGTTGTTCTGGAGGGTCTCCAGAGGGAAGGGGGAAATCAGTGAAAATTATTTCCCACCCCCTTCTGTTTATGGAAGCCTCTGCTGGATCCAAACAGCTGCCTATGAACAGCACTGAATGCAATCTACAGAACACCATGTTCCAGTAAGAAGGACCTATAAACTCATAATGGTTGTTACCAACTGGTGGCTCTGCACTAGTGTTAAGCACTTCCACTTGCACAAAACATGGCTCCCAATTTTACTGATCTCTCCTACCCAGGACAAGTCCCCTATGCCCCTCAAAAGCTTTTCCTGAGAGCCAGAGGATCCTCTGAAACACTATGGGATATAGCACAGAGGGCGTCAATTGTTGGGGGGAATTGGTGAAAATGGGGTGCCTTGGCTCACAATACTACCATTGGATACAACCAGTGCTTTTTTTCTTTCAAAATGTTAAGGAGTGCTCTCATTTTGACTCAAGAAAAACACCATTTTATAGTTTAAATCAGGAAGAATAAATATAGTAAATGGATAAAAGGACAAAGATTCACAAAATATTTAGGGGTATGCGACCCCCTGCGTCCCCCCAGAAAAAAAGCACTGGATACAACCCCATGATCCAATTATTATAAAGGTAACAAAACAGTGCAGTAGTGTCACAGTGCTTTAAAATGAACATACATGGTCTTGCATTTGTAACATTGATGATCCATGCTCTGAAATCTCTGTATTTTCCGTCTTTGTGGGATGTGCACTTGGTTGTGTCCAACAAATGAGGTCACTCTTCTGATTCTAGAAAATAAAATGCATTATTGTTTTTAATTCCCACTCAGACGTGTTCATTTTTCGCACCCCTCTATAAACCTCCCAGGAAGATCTCTGCCTTGCCTGCTCTTCTTCTCTCTGCACTTTTATGCTTTTCACAACATACTATCTATTCAATATTGTGGTTATCACACTGCACAATCATATGATAGTTCTGCCAGTGTCATGAGAAGGCACGACTTGATCAGAAGCTGATTAAACATTATGGCCAGTATCACCCAGCTTCAACCCAAACAGTTCTCCCAGCCGTTGTCAGCTAGACAAGAATGCATGACTCAGGCCATTTGGTTACCCAAATGAATGGAGAAGATACAGAATGTCTAGGCAACAGAGTTTTAAAACATCTCTTACAGCTATACAACCGGGTGCACGTCCTCTAAAAGGGTAGATGTGCTTACACTTGTGAAAATACACACCAAGGTGTACACAGAACAATTATAAAATTAGCTAGGACAGTCGTGAGTCCAGCATGTTTCCAGGCATTAGGCAAATGTACTAACAGCACTAAAATAAAGTGATGATTCAGCTTCATGGTTCAAGAGACCTGCCAGTTTAAATCTTTTGAGTGTGCCATTTATGATGCAGTCAACAGAGCCGAAGTTGACAGTCTTTGCTGCTGTTGGAGAAAAAATTCAGTCGATATATTACCTTACGCAAAGTTTTTCCCCAAGTACAAGCTTCAAGCTTCATGAGCTGACCATCAACACAAGGAAGTTAAGCCGACTGTAGCAAGCTGCAAACATGGTCAGCAATGGAAACCTGCCACATCACTACAACTTTGCATAAATATGTAAAGATGTACTTTATCTTACAGATTTAAAATTCACAACATAGATTGACAATACCCCGTCTGCCGTGTCTGTTTCTCCCCGCCCCCCAATTTCCTGCACTTTTAGTGTGGTTAACATTTTGGTAAGGAATTTAAGCCCATTTTCATTGTTTATAAATACAATCCCAAAATATCATTGCTTGTTTAAGGCCAGGTTACAAAAAAGTGTTATAATCTTTCTGAAGCGGGAGGGGAAAAGTTAGCTATTTAAAAAAAAGAATCTACCCACTAACCAAACTCATTCATTTTCACATACCGACTGGATGCAGAGAATACATGAAAGATTAAGCTGATTTAGAATCCTATATTAAATCACTCAGGCAGTTACAAAGCTCTTTTCTCACTCCTGGCTACCCATTCTCATGCCGACTCTCTGCCCACCACATGTGGGCTGCACAGCAGGATTATTTTATGATCCATCTGGACTGTACTAGGCAGATTTTTCTATAAAATGCAAATTCATCTATAATTATTATAGACTCAAGATAATTGGCAAGGAATTAGTAAGAGGAATGACATAAAAACATACACATGCTTGAAAAAACATGCAATTAAAAAAATAAGGAGCAATAATGTGTAAGTCACATGACACAGCAACAGAAAGAACCCACAACTAAACAACATAAAACACTAATTCAATTTATACCAGGAGTTTATTTCTAAAGCTTCTCTCTCATTTCTTTCATTAAACAGGTACTTTACAGAGCTGCATATTTAGAAGCATCACCTCTGAAAACCAAACTGGATAGCTGTGGTTTAGGGCACATTTCAATAGCTGGAGGAGTTATGCAAAGTATGCGCAAGAATGTGGAGTCGGAGTCCCTGCCTCCCACAGATGGAAGAGGCAGCATTATAATGAATTCAACCTGCCCTGAGTGTACAGAATGGTGTATACATTAAATCAAGTGATTCAATTCAACCTGTCCAAGCTATTCATATTAGACCCCAAGAGAAAAGAGGGCATGCAGATTTAGACAGAAAGTTAGCTTACAATGACGTTTACAAGACAGACAAGTAGACATATTTTCCAGAATAGTTCACATGATTAAGGTTGCCAAATTATTTCTGGGCTTCTCCTTTGTCTTTAACAGCATGGAAAGCAGAAAATTAGGAGGTGAAGGTTTTCTTTATTCCATTATGTAGATACAGAAATAATGTTAATGTCTCAATGTTGTTGAATTGTGTTGAGAAATCCCATGAACAGCGTTGCGGCCACAAAACATTCCACACATGAAGAGGGGAAGGGGGGGAGTATTTTCAATGACTTCTCCTTCCTTCCGTCGCTCCCTGAGAGGTATACTGTAGCACTAGGGGACCCTTCAGAAAAGTGTGGCAGGTGGTGAATAAGGCTTCATGGGGAAATTGCCATAAGTCATCTTCTCATCCATGACTGGGAACCCCTGGTGGATCCAGGCCTCTTTCAAAAAATGGAAGGAGATACTCTGGACCCAACTAATTGAAACTGCTCCTTTTCTTAATTCATTCTACTCCACCACCTTAAAAAAATCAAAATCAAGGAGTACTTGCTAATTCTCTTCTCTCTTATTACCTCTAGTCCTACCTGATTCATTTAACATGACAAGATGGGTGGGGGCTTGAAGTAGATGAGGCGTACACAGTGCACACGTTTCTGAAGGACTGGACACCCCACCACAGGCGAGTTGGAGGGATGGTGGGGAGACTGCCATAGTTAATAGAACCTAGGCAGTAATGGATGTGTGGTTGCAATACAATTAAGAAGACACAGGGTGAGCTAGACAACTATACATTATCTAGATAGATTACTACTGAAGGTGAGGGTTGGGAAGGCATTAAACGAAGAAATTTAAACTGATCAGATGTAAAATACTAAGGCAAAACCATATTTGCATGTTTAACTCACATAACCCCCTTCTCCCAAATAAAACAGAAGCTTGGGGGAGAAATCTCTCTCTCTCTCTCTCATTGTTTCTCCTTATAGGTTTTCAGTCAACACTGTCAGAGCCAAGACAGATTATGTCGCCATTATTTTATAAACCATGACAGGCTACTGTTTTCGTTTTTAAAAGGTACAGCAACTTATTCTAGCTGGGATAAACACCAATGTGTCTAAAATTGGTATTCCAGGATAGATGAAAGCCCTTAGCCATTTGCTTCATGATTCAACATGCCCTGAGGCATTGTAATATTGCCATGCACTGCCTATGATGATTCACTGCTCACTCTTTCTCCTTCAGCAAGTTCGGGTAAGGAGAAAGAAAACAGACTGTATTATAGTACTGAAGACTGTAAGGAAAGTTTCTAGTGTGAAGTTGTGCTAGGGGGATACTAAAATACAGGCAACTTTGTTGTTGCCCACTTTTCCTGGACTGTTGGTAATATAATCAAGTTTGCACAGAAGGAACATGAACCTTCAGTAATAGTAAGCAACACCTCCATTGACATTTATCTCAGCTTCCAGAAAGGCAGCCATTTGAGATTGAAATTAAATTTCAAAAGCCTAATTATGTACAGTGACACACAAAAATTACATTAATGGAAATCCAGTTATTCTCAGAAAAACAAGGCAGGACAGCCCCATTTTGCCAGTGCCTACTGCTAGAAAAAGAAAAGAGAATGAATGGAAATAATTGAGGGATAACCATCCAACAGTTAGCAAAAAAAAGTACACCAAGTTTATTTTGGCTCCCACTAAAATATGTAATGCAAGTCTGACCTCTGATTTCTAATACAGATACTTTCCTTACCTGTTCATATTCAACCTTAGCTTTGCTAAGCATCTCTAGGATATCAGTGCATCCATTAATCCTGCTGACACTTCTTCTGTCCTGGAACAGCAGCTGGGATCTCTGAGCTTCCTCTTGCACTACTCTATGATAGAGGAGGGGGAAAACAGCATATGATTAGATTTTATTAAAAATGTACAGCAAAACACACCATTCATATTTTCATATGTTTCATATTTTGAACAGAATACATGCTTCATGAATTCTGTGCACATCTTAACCCCAACAGAGCTATACATTCTAAACCTGAATTTTATAATTTCAATTCATTGCTGGTTTCTACTTCCCAAAACTGGCAGGGTTTTGTACAGTGGTTATGTACAGCATTTAGATAACCTAACAGTAAAGCCATGTAAATGGGAGCAAGTAATACAGTAAACCAACACCTGTGATTCCACTGGCTATGACCAAGTTAGGCCATTCTCAAGGGAGTAGAAGGAGTAAATGTACTTTCTAAAAAAAAAACAAGCAGATCACTTACACAAACAAAAAGCTTTCGCGCATTTGAAGGAATTTTGAATTTGGGCTACTTGTAAATATGCTCAGTCACCAAGACTTTTCATGTGAACATTTCCCACTTTTGTAGACATGTACAATATATACAGTGTGAAATACAGCAGCAGCCCATCAAAAAACAACACCAGGAGATTCCTCTATAAAATCCTTTATTAGCCACTACTCCAAAAATGTTTTATTGCCAACCAATAGAGCCCAGTTTATAATGACATTTTTTGGCACAAATTATCACAGGAAGCTCTAAGTGCATTATGGGAATAGCCTGATTCTCATCAGCTGGATGGTGTGTTTGTGTGCAAAATTCTGCATAAGAAAGAATAAGATTAGAGGGAAAGAAATACAAATGATATAGTCTAGTCACTGAGAGGTATGTCTGATCCCTTCATGGCCTATTTTCAAGTGCACACTTACAGACTATTTTATTTCAACTTGCATTTTTAGTCAGAGCCTTTTAAAGGTTTGTTTTGCTTCTGTTTTGCAATATACTGTGCTAGCTTTTAAGATTTCAGTTGATTATATTGTCACATTTATTTTGTTTTAAATGTAACTTTCAGTGTACATATGCGTAGAAAGATGGGATATCAAGTGTGTGTGTGTGTGTGTGTGTGTGTGTGTGTGTGTGTGTGTGTTTTAAAGGAGACTATTATTTTACCATAACCTCTCTCACTGGTCCAGAGCAGGAACATTGCTAGAAATTTAAAGGATCAGGGCACAAGCCCACGACCCAAATATGCATTCCATAGGAGCCATCTCCAGGGGGCCGTGGGCACCCACAGTAATGACTTGTGGAGGCTGAGCCACCACAAAGTCAATGAGAAAAGCCAGCAGGCAGCAGCGGTGCTGCCTCTGAGAGAGAAACAGTTCAGTTCCCTCCTCGCAGCCAGTGAGCAGGCCATCCTTTTCCAGGGCATGGGGCTTGGATGTGGAGGCAGGCTCTCTCCACCTCCTAGTCTGAGCCTCTCCCCACAGAAAACAGTGCACCGCTAGCTGCGGAGAGGAGGAATAAGAGGAGCCACCACCGCCGCAACATGGACATGTGATGTCACACACACACGCCTGCATGTAGTGTGTGTGACGTAGCATGCCCATGTTGCAGCGGCAGGCACCCACAACCCCGAGGACGAGATGGCATCCCTGATGCATAATATTTGGAGATGCTAATTTACAAACATAGATGCCTCTCAGCAGCTGAGCCCACAACTGCACTATACATTTTATATAGTATCGTACCACATAGTCATGGCTTCCCCCTAAAGGATCCTGGGAACCATAGCAGGGTAGCAATCACTCCCTCTTTCCAGGGAACTTTGGGAATTGTAGCTGAGTAATGGAAAATAGAAGTCTCCTAACAAATCTCTGCACCCTTAACTACAGTCCTCAGGATTCTTGAGGGAACTCATGGCTATTTAAATTGGTATGATTATGCTTTAAAAATATATAATGCAGATGTGGCTTAAGATGATGGGTGGCTGGGTATCAACACCACTCTGCTTCAGAGGGCATCCAATCACCCTATAAAAAAAGCTTCCCTCAACAAAGCTTTTAAAATGGGAGGGAAAGGGGCAGGAGATCTAGGCTCTGGCTCAGAATAGCCAGTGCTTGGTCCCTACTTGGGAGCCTGCTAAAAACTTAATGGTCCACTTTCCTGAAACAGGTTAGATCAAAGCCACCTGAATTAACACACAGTAACCTTCAATGAGATGGAGTAGTGGTTGGTTGTTGTTTTTAATCTAGTCTCCTGCAGTGAGAGTAGATTTGATTATTAAGAACAGGAAATGCCATGTCAAAAGCATCAGGCTATATTACAGGCAGCTGATGGGAAAGCCAAAAGGTGATATCACAACAATCACAGAATATGTCAATCACGCCATATCTTCTCTTCATGAAAGGATGCTAGGGCAAGTTAACTCCCAATAGCTTACTCCATCATTACATTAATGTTTCCCCAGTCTAGAATGAAAAACTCACAGAAACAGAAGATCATAAATACCAATAAATTCCCTGGAGAGGGTTGAGAGTGGTCCGTTCTCTGAGCTCTAAAGTATTTGCTGATGCAGCTATTTGATGCCAAATAAGTGTGGTTTGTCCTCCAAGACATGACATTACTATAGGTAATATAGAGGGCATGCTGAGCACACGCTGCGATAAAGCCACCAAATTACCCAACAAGAAGAGAGGCAAACCTTCGCAAATTGGCACAGACAATCTTAATTTGCATGATTCAGATCTGAGAATTTGGATTCTGTATCACTGGATCAATGCAGATGTAATGCTCCTAACATTGTAACCACGGTTAAAAAACTGGTAGCCATGGGATCGTGTGCTACTTGGTATAAATCCCCCTCTCTCCAGCACAAATCTAATCCCCACTCTTATCCATTGGTTTGACCAGAATTTGAACCCAGCATCGGGTTGCAGAATCAGGAGTGTTACGTACAGGGATCTACTGCAACTCCTCACTCATTTTGAGCAACGGATCGCACCCGTTCAATAATTCTGTTACTTTACAATTATAAAAATGAACCAGTTTATGATAAATTCTTGACCAAAGAATTCTCCTGCTGGACCTGGCCCAGGGCCTATCAAGTTCAGTATTCTGTTTTCACAGTGGCTAAACAGGTGTCTACAGAAAGCCCACAAGCAGGACACAGGGGCAACAGTGCTCTCTTGACTGTGATCCCCAGCAATAGGATTTGTCTAGTCTGAATCTGTATTGAATTGTTTTATTCACTTGCTGTTTGCCATCCTAGGCTTCTTTCGGAAGAAATGGGGGAGGGGAAAGTTAATTAAACAAATTAATCCATCCATCAAATAAACTAGTATTCAGAGGCATGTAGTGTCTGATACTGGAGGTACCAGGGCTATCTGATATAGCATTATCCTCCAGATATTTTGACTTCTGTTCTGCTCATGTATAAACTTTAAGAGAGCTCATATCACATTGCCTGGGTGCTAAGACATAGTTTGGCTTAGCATTGCATGCAAACAGGGAAAGTAAATGGCCTTTACTCTAAGCACAAAATTAAGCAGCACATTACAAACTAAGTTAACATGAATTTTTACTGACGGCACAAATATTGGCAAAGATACATGGTTTTATAGGAAATGCTATAAAATGCAAACTAGAAATAACACAAAGTTGTTGTAAAAAATGAGATACTTACTTTGCCATGAGTTTTGCTATTCGGTGACAGTCATTCTTGTCATAGAACCAGATACTGTAAATTGACACTTGAGGAAGGTATTTTAAAAAAGACAGTTAATATATTATTATTATTATTATTATTATTATTATTATTATTATTATTATTAAATCATTTTTATTACAGAATATCTTCAAATAGAAAACAGCAGGATGCATAGATTACAAATTCTGTACTTAAAATGATTTATGCACATATGAGCAGTACTACTGGGTAATTTCAAATATTCATGGAAACAGGAGCAGCAAATAATAAAACAGATGTTAGGTTATGGTATTACACTTGCTAGTGAACAATTTAATATGTACAACCATATTGAAAACAAACATCTTGTTCCCAGGCAAGAGCTTTAATCTTAGGCAAAAAAAAAGGTTACATGTAAAAAGCTCCCGATCTGACAGGTTAAATTATAGGCAGGTCAGATAAAATGAGCACTTAAGACTAGTGCAGAACCCAAAGTGCAGTGCAAATCAACATAACATTCAGCCCAGTTATATGTGTATGATAATTATGAACCATTCACTTAGAAGTCAGTAGCAGCTTAAATTAGACTTTGGATTTAACATTATACAGTTAACTGGATGTACCAGTAAGTCCCATTTAGTTCAGTGGGACTTACTTCTGAGTAAGTATGTGTATGCTTGTTGCTTGTACCATTAAAATGATATGAAGTTAACAACATTAACTCAAAAGAAGAAGAAGAAGAAGAGGAGGAGGAGGAGTTTGGACTTGATATCCCGCCTTTCACTCCCCTTAAGGAGTCTCAAAGTGGCTAACATTCTCCTTTCCCTTCCTCCCCCACAACAAACACTCTGTGAGGTGAATGGGGCTGAGAGACTTCAGAGAAGTGTGACTGGCCCAAGGTCACCCAGCAGCTGCATGTGGAGGAGCGGGGAAGCGAACCCAGTTCACCAGATTACGAGTCCACCACTCTTAACCACTACACCACACTGGCAAAGAGAATTCTGTATAAGCGATAAATACATTTAAAAATGTATATTTCACTTTCTGCCCTGGGAGTGAAAAAGAAAAGGTCTAAACTAAAGGAACCAGAAATTTGTCAGACTGCATGAGTCTTTCCTTTTCCTTCACTCTGTACTTCTAGCCTTTCATCTGACACGCATATACAGAGTCCTTTCTGTGTCACCTTCCTGGCTATCAACCTTCATTCTATTCTTGCAAAGTAGTAAAAAGGATCTAGCAAGAAGGAAACTCAAGGTCAGGAGGCAAGGCAGCCGGAGGAAGAGAGACAAAGTAAGTAACGGGCTAAATAACAGAGTCCCAAGAGAGGATGGGTAAAGGAAGCAAAGGATATGAAGCAGAATAAACAAAGGAAAAGGCACTCTTAAGAAAACCATCGCATGGGAACAGGAAGAAGAGTAGCTCTGCTTCTGGGGTAGAGACAAAAGGAAGACGCAGGATGAGTGAAGCCCAGTTTAGTAATCTGATTTGAAATAACTGTGGACTCTAAAAAAGATATTATATACTACAGATAATAGAACAGGGATTGGGAACTGGATCAAGCTAGCAGGCCCTTAATTACATGGAACAGGAAACTTGTGGCCAGGTCTCAGTGTTAAGAGATTCTGGCCCAATTCACACAAAACACTAAACCATACTTAACAAAAATTGGGATTCAGTAAGGGACAAATTCTTAAATAAAAATTCGGAGATGTGATTCCATTCAGCGTGGTGAAATATTAAATCTTTGAAAGCAGGTGACTATTGCAATGCAAAACTATCTTTTAAGGAAACTGGTTCATAGCTGTGTCCTAAACATCAAAAAAATAATAATACTCAGTTCGAAAGTACTTCTGAACCCACTGCTGTCGCTTTAGGTTCAGGTGGCCTCAGTGGGACAGAGTGCCTTCTATCAGCTTTGGCTGGTGGCCCAACCGCACCCCTATCTGGATATGCCCAGCTTATGTCATCTAGGCTCTGGTAACCTCTAGGTTAGATTACTGCAACACAATTATATAGGTAAGTCTGTCTTTCAAGACAGTTTGGAAAGTTCAGCTGCTGCAGAGTTCAATGGCCAGGTTGCTCACTGGTGCAAGACAGTTTGAGCATATTACACCAATCCTGGTCCAACTGCACTGGCTGCCAATCAGTTTCCTGGCCCAGTTCAAAGTGATGGTTTTCACCTATAAATCTTTGAATGGCTCAGGACCACCATCTCATATGAAGCCCTTCTTCATGTGGCTCCTCCACGAGAAGTCCAGAAGGTGGGAACATGAAAATGGGCCTTTTCTGTGGTGGCTTGTTGTTACATATCATGAGGCGCCAGGCAAAAACATTCCCCTTATCCCAGGCCTTTGGCTAATTAAACAATCTCTGGCATTTTAAAGCATGTGGGGTGGGTGGGTACAGCACTGTTTTTGTTTGTTATTACGGTATGTACTATTGGAAACTGCCCTGTGAGGAGGGCAGTATATAAATTTAATAAATCATAATAATACAGTGGTACCTTGGTTTAAGAACAGTCCTGTTTATGAACGATTCGGTTTACGAACTCTGCAAAACCAAAGTAGTGTCCTGGTTTGCGAACTTTACCTCGGTCTAAAAACGGAATCCGAAGGGTGGAAGGGCACCGGTGGGCGGGAGGCCTAATTAGGGAAAGTGAGCCTCAGTTTTAAGAATGGTTTCGGGTTAAGAACAGACTTCCGGAACAGATTAAGTTCATAAACCAAGGTACCACTGTAAATACAAGCGACATCTTCTCACAAACATTTTCTAACTCAAGGGAAAACTTGTAAGACCAATAATATGAGCTGAATTCATTGCAAAGTAGCAACAACTACCAACTGTAATATAACTTATAAAAGACAGGGTGTAACAATTCAAGGTTTTAAAGCATGGATAGGCAAACTAAGGCCCAGGGGCCGGGGCCGGTCCAATCGCCTTCTAAATCCGGCCTGCGGATGGTCTGGGAACCAGCGTGTTTTTACATGAGTAGAATGTATCCTTTTATTTAAAATGCATCTCTGGGTTATTTGTGGGGCATAGGAATTCATTCATTCCCCCCCCCAAAAAAACCCATATATAGTCCGGCCTCCCACAAGGTCTGAGGGACAGTGGCCCTGCTGAAAATGTTTGCTGACCTCTGTTAAAGGTTATGCTAAGGAAGGAAGCAAGGAAGGAAGGAAGGAAGGAAGGAAGGAAGGAAGGAGAGTCTTTGATTTAATCTGGAGTCATTAGCACGGTGAAACAAAACATATGTCTAAGAGGATATCAAAGCCAAGTACTAATGGATTTGTCCTAAACAAAGCTAGCTATCGAAGACAGAAAAGAGATAACTGCTTTGCAACAGAACACAGAACAAGAAAGTGACTGCTGTTTAACACATTAGCTCATTGCGCCACACTATTCTACATGTTTGGCTGCCCTCAACTTAAACTCCATTATAAACACCCTAAATGCAATTTTACCATTACTCTCTACAGAAATAGCAACAGCAGTCCCACTCCTTATCTTTCTTGAGAAGGCAGAGTTAAAGCAGTTACTAAAGATCCATTCCCCTTCCCTGATCAAACACATGTCACTCTGACAACACTGCTGATATCCACATGTGGCTGGTCTTCAACTTTCTGGACCCACTTTGATATTTTTACAGCAACGAAATAAGACTGCCTGGCTACGGAGCAATCTGTTGTTACCACCAAGGTAACAGAGTTTCAAGTACGTCCTTCTGGAATTATATCTCTGCTGCTGCATTTCAACTGGACATACAGAGCTCAAAAAAGAAGAAAAGGGACAAGTGCAGGCAATATCTTCATTTGAGAATTCAGAGTTGTATACCACCACCTATCTTTTAATATTAGCATGGAATTTCGTTCTCTACATCAAGACAGTGACATTAGATACAAAGGAAGAATTGTGAGTGAAACTGATTTGGAGGCATACTTCTTTAAGACCTTTAGAGGTAAGTTCAAAATTGTTGATTTAAAAACCAAACAAACCCAAGGTTCTGAAATTTTTGATCACAATTGTATCTATGAATTTATTAAGTCGTTGATGCTTAGATTTTAAGCCCTTTATGGAGAAAGGCACAGTTAGCAACTCTGTAGGGCACTAGAAATGTTTTTACTTGCAGTCATATCCTTTTCGTCACTGAGTGCTTTATATTGCTTCCTGCATATTACTGATGTTACAAACATATTCAATACTGAATAATTAGCATAAGTGATGCTAGCTTTTTAAAAAGATTTAAAGAATAATCCAGCTGTTACTGTTATCAGGAAAAACACAATTTTTCCTAAAACAAATAGCTGGAGATCTGCATGCCTTGCTCCCTCAGCTAAAGATACTGTGGTCAAGAGAGGACAGTGATCCAGCAGAATTGCCAAACTGATTCAAAATATCCTGCTTTTTGAATTTCTCAGGTCCTTGCAAACATTACCTCTGGTGGCAAGAGAATGGTTATGTGACACGTGTTTGATCTCATAGCAAAGCCTTGAATGAAAGGAAATAGGGCTGTGCCAAACTAAAGTAATTAAATTATGATCTTTGGGGATAATTTGCTTGTGCCCATTTCCTATCTGGAATATGGTTTTAATGAAAGGTAGGACAGAAATGCTGAAAATAGCAAATACATGCTGTGCTGAATAAGGCCCATCCTGTTTGGCGCAATTTGCCTCCAGCTGGCTGGGGTGCCAACCCTAATTAGCTCTGAGCAGTGGTGACTTGGAGAAGGGCCACAATGCATGCTCAAATCTAGTATGGCCTCCCCACTGCATGCTGCTTCCCAAGACTTTTTACTTCACCCCCCTAACCAAGCATCTGCCCATCCCTGCTAGCCTTTGATATTACCCTACCTCAACACATCAGTTAAGAACCATTATTTGCTACTAGTCCATCAATTGGAATTATGGAGACAGGTGTTCAAGGACACAAAAAGACCAGAGAGGTGTCAAAACAGAAAGACAGAAGACTATATAACACACTGAATTAACACTGTTTATGGATGGAACACAGCTGGAAGAGTGGCACCCCAGAAACTGAACTGGTGTTTAGAGTCTAACTAGCTACTGTCATGTCACACGTATATTACTTTAAGGGCAGAAGTGGTCCAGGGCAGTTCAAAAAGTGGGGTCTCCTAAATAACAACATTATTCCAAGTTCATACTCACAGTTAGCATTTCTGTACAGAAGAAAGGGCTCGTGTAGTTGAAACTCCAAGTCTTTGTTTACAGGCTCAACCAAGTTGTGCATATTCAGTCGATTCACAATTGTGAAGCCATGGTAAGGTGACGCAGACCTGTTATTTCAAGAGAATAACAAAACAACTGTGTAAATCAGTGGTGGCCGAACTTGGCCCTCCAGCTGTTTTGGGACTACAATTCCCATCATCCCTGACCACTGGTCCTGTTAGCTAGGGATGATGAGAGTTGTAGTCCAAAAACAGCTGGAGGGCCAAGTTTGGCCACCATTGGTGTAAATGCATAACATGGATATCCAGAGGAAAAAACTATTAAATATATTTATTTATGAATAACAACCTGCTTTCAGGAAAATAATCAATAGCAATGATGGTGATGAAATGTATCCAACGCTATCACTCAAATGATGGTGAAGCAGAATGGGGGAGGGTTTCAGCTCTTTGGAGAACTTTTTTAAAATTTAATAATTTTTATACCACTTTACAAGAAAAATTCTTTGCAGAAAGGGGGCTCCAGTGGGCAGGTAGAACCCTCCTGGTTCTGTTGACAGAAGCTTTTCCATCAGCAATTACTCCTTTGGGAATACCCAAATGACTTTAGTAAAATCAAAATGCCATGCAAGCTTGCTATTTGAAACACAAGGTGTTTCACAAGCATAAGGAATTCTGGGAGTGGTACTGTTCTGTGAACTATTGTTCAATGGCTAATTGGAGATATTATTCAAGAGCTAAGACAAAAGTTCATGCAAGAAGAATAGCACTCCTCCTAAATCAGACAACATACATGTGCTTGTGGAAGAGGCCAAGCTCACAGATTGGCACCTTTGGATCTAACCAGATGAATTGTTGTATTTCTGTATCTGACTATCAAAAAGATAGCAATGATTACTCTAATTAGTCTAATTAGCAATATTGTAACTAAAACTAGGGGAGGGGAAGAAGAGATGCACAATCTTTTTTTAAAAGAAAGAAAGAAAAGAAAACTGATTTTCAAGGCTACTCCAAAGAGGATTAAATTCATTCTTCTCCTTCATTTAAAATTATATAGCAAGTTTCACATGCCATGAAAAAACACCGAAGGATATTTAGGTATGCTTACAACCTTGTATGCAAAACTTTTAGAGCAGAATGCTAACATTTCAGGTTATCAATAGCAATTCAGAGAGAGGGAGTGGGAAACATAACTTGTAGAGGCACACTTAAATCCAATTCTCAAACTTTTCATAAATGCTAATTCATGCCAAAAAACAAACAAAAAACAGAACAGTGCAAGTATAGAGTCACCCCCACCCCGAAATACACTTCAGAAAGCACTTCAGGATCAAAAGTATCAAATATACCAAAAATAGCTATAAAGTATGTATTTTCAATGATGAGCTATTTTCTAGGAAAAAAACGTTATTGCAAACATACCCTTTCTTATATAAATAAAAAGTATATCTGTGTTAAGAACAGCTGTGTTTGAAACCAAATTAAATAACAATAAATTAAATATTTATTGGGAATGCAAGAGAAAAACAACACAAACTGCATTCTAGCACACTGCTAAGCATGCTATCCCATAAAGTTAACAGGCCTAAAGTGTCATTGGGCTGTGTCTGAGAAACATAAGAGGTCACTTTAATACATACTTTCTTCTTAATTTTCTACATCTATTATAACAGATGGACTAACAGCCTGAGTTAGCATGTCAAAAATAATTAAAATTCAACTGAAGTCATGATTACAGCAGTAAAGGTCTGGAAATAGCATGTGTAGAAAGCCCAAAGGCATTACAACAGTGTAAACAAGAAGAGTGACATTTTTGGTTTTGACTTATTTTATCTAGATCTCTAAAAAGGTTTTGGAGAAAACTGATCATATTGATATTTTTCTTGCTGCCCAAAATAAAATAAATGGTTCACAAGAACAGTTTTAAAAGCACTGCTAGCATTAAAGCATTACTGAGAAGACTGTTATTAAAGAGTTATTTTTTAATCCTTAACTTTATACATGTACACAAGCAGAAGGAAATCAGAACAGCACAATCCTAACCATGTCTCCTCAGAAGTAAGTCCTTTTGAATGCAATGTGGATTACTTCCAGGTTAGTAGGGTTAGGACTGCTGCCTTAAGTACCAGGAAATAGGCCTGGAAGCCTACATTAAACTGTACAGACCACAAAGCACCCATCTCATCTTCTACGGATAACTGAGCGGGTCAGAAAAGGACTCTCATGTTCTGCACCCTCCAAGTTATATGTAAGGACAATACCAACTAGGGTCCTTAGAGATGTCCAGTATGCATGATAAGAGGGGTGAGAGTGGCAAGTTCAAGAACGGAAACAGAGAGTTAAAGACCCTCAGCCAACAGACAGAGTAGTTAAAAAGCATGCATATTCAGTTGTAACCTGACACTCCATCTGTAACAGTCAACCATTAGAATGAAGCACACAGCATACCTATGTTACAGGCCTAAGTAAACCCAAAGATTAAATTGCTTTGGTGATGAAGACATTTTCTATTCTCATCACCCACAGATTGCAACAATCTGCTGACCACAAGTGTCCACTACCTTGTAAAGTGATTCTCCGTGCCACCTTCAAGCACCAACTCATCCTCTAAATATTTCCAGCAGTTAAAGCTGGCCTCCTCCCTCAAAAAACTCCTACAGCTCTGTTTCAAGATTATACCCTCTATTTACCATATATTTAAAATACTCCCTTTAACCTCAAACTCTAGTGTCACACTAAACTATTTCGTATAATGATGATACACAGCAACTACTATTCTGCTAAACAGCTTTTCTATGGCCATTCTTTCAAGTCAGTTTAGTTTCAGTAAGTCAAAATAAAAAGGAAGGAAGGAAGGAAGGAAGGAAGGAAGGGGAGAATATTACATAAGTGTCGCCAGTTACTTACTGTTAATACCAATCCTCTACATCCCCTCTACCATAGGTCTGAAGATACTATGGGAAACTCTCACAGTTATACACTTCCCCTCTTCATTGCAAATTCAATGCTTACTAAAATCAGTCAGGGGGAAAGATACATTACCACTGGCAGAGACTGCCACCTGGAGAGGCAGCTAAGAACATAAAATGGTCCATCTAGTCCAGCATCCTGTTTTTACAGTGGCCAACCAGATGCCTATATGAGAAGTGCAAAAGCAGAACCTGAAATGGACTAGGTTACCTCCCCTTGGGCCCAGTTCTGCATGGGAACCACTAGGGGTCAACCACTAACATCCATGGAAAGAGTAGCTGAACATTTTTGATGTAATTAAAAATATTAAATCATTATTATTTATATTTATTTGTTACTGATTACAAACATGTCTCTAAGCAGCTAACAGTTATAAAAGCATATATAATGCAAAATATAAAATACATAAAAGAGAATCTTAATAAACCAGAAATGCCCATCTTGCAGCAACATTAAAATCCTAGCCCACCTTATTAAATATGAAGACCAAATCTTAACCACATATCACTAGATCATTGTCTTACAACAACCGCAATAACAAAAACTTACGTTATTGTCTGTTTTGCCATTATTTACAGAAAGAGTGCACAGACTTGAGGGAGCCATTTCATTTTTTTAACTAGGAGCCTGGTGCAAAAGGCATACAGTTAACATTCTGAGCCCAGGAATTTGTTATGAGTAGCAGAACTGGACTGGACTAGATGAGCCTCAGGGATCCCCTCAAACTCTACAATTCCAGGAACTGAACTCATAAGGCTTCCACACAAAATTCCTCTCCTGGGTATTCCCACTTTTGTCCATCTCGACAGTATAAGTTAGTGGGAGAGCTGTTTTGTTGCTGTCACTGTTAATCAGCTGGGGAGTCAGAAATCCTTGCCAATCTGCTTCAAATTGTTAAGAGGTGTACAGTGGAACCTCGTGTAACTGATGGGATCCGTTCCGGAGGCCCATCCGTAACACAGAACTGATGCAAGCTGAAGCGCCGCGTCTGCACAGGCGCGCAATTTAGCACTTCCGCGCATGCGCGAGCGGCAAAACCCAGAAGTAACCCGTTCTGGTACTTCCGGGTTGCCGCAGGATGCAAGACGAACACATGCAACCTGAAGCGGACACAACATGATATGACTGTACCAGAAGATCCTAATCTACCTCCTGCATGCCTGTAATTTACAGTGCACAATACACATCATATCCAGATTATGTCCTTCCTTGTGGAACTTACAATCTAATTATTATTGTACATTCTACAGGAGCGCCTGTATTATGAAACTAACAAGTTTCATAAATAAGAAGAATTTTGACTGTGGGGGAAACAAATGGTAGAGAGGGAAAGCAGAAGCAAGAAACGTGAGGGCTCAAAAAACCAAGTACATATTAAGGTTGCCTTTTACTTGGGGATAAGGACTAAACAAGTTAAGCCAAAGGCTTCACAGGAAAGGCGCATCATGATGAAGGATTTGAAGGGAGACAGTGCTCTGGGCATAGGCACCAGCAAGGAATATATAGAATGGAACTGAAGGGATAAATTTTGAAGAACAAAAAGGCACAGGCATGTATATAATGGAAAACAAGGGTAAAAAGAAAGGATGTTGCACAAAGAGTAAAAGGTAACAAGAATTTTGTGGCAGATGCTGAAATGAAGCCAATGGAAAGCTTTACTGAGTTATAAAGCTTTCCACACTGAAGGCATATGCCACAAGCCATGTCCTGTGAGAATTTGGCTAAACTGGCTGTGGTTATCCAGGAAAGATTTATCTGGTTCACAGGGGGGGGGAACCAGTGAAATTTGAAAGAGGTAAATTTAGTGTGAAAACAGTTACTAGGAAAGTATTTTCTTTATTTATTTAAGCATACTATAGCCATTTCAAATGTGTACAGTACTAGTTACCCCTTCTTAAGAAGGATATCCAAGAATTGGGGCAGGTGCAGAAATACCATTTAATGTGACCAAGGAACAGGAAGGTTCTTCCTTACAAACACCAGAATTTGAAGCATATTTGTTTACATAAAAGATATGGCAAATTTTTAATAATATCATATATAGGGTTGTTAACACCAGCACAACACCGTAGCATGTAAGCTTTCCTGAAAACCTTGTTTATCAAAAGAAAGCCCAAATTTGTTTTTTTAGAACTGCAGGTAGGGGAAAATAGGCCTGCTCTATTTGAACAGCAAATAGTTTTGCAATTCATAGTGTTGAAAGCAAAACTGACTCTAGAATAAGATTGATATACACTTACCTTTTATATACAAATAAAGTACCTTCAATGTCAGTCTTCTCCTATAACAAACAATAAGAAATTGTAGCAATAAATTAATTTAAGCATTACAGCCCCTGCTTTATTTATTTTCTTACATTTATATCCCATCTTTTTTCCACCATGGAACCCAAGGTGGTGAATTTGTGGTTTCTAAACAATCGCTGACCAGAACTGCTTGTTTTCAGCTCAAGTGCCTTCAGCTCATTCCCTGAGCTTTACATTTAACATAAAATTATAACTATAGCACTTAATGGATCCTAGTTATTTTCATGGTTAAGAATACAACTGTTATGGCTGAATTCTAAGACTCGCTGTGCTGTCAAGAAGATGGCTGAGTTGTACATACTAACATCTGCTCCAACATAATGAAAACAAACCCTGAAATTATGCTAGAGGTCTAGAAAAATACATTAATACCAATGTTTATACATGGTGGCATTTAATATTGCTGTATATAATGTAAGGTGACTCCAAGCAGGAAGGCACAGCATTCCATACAATATTTAGAACTTTAAAAAAATCTATGGTGGATTCGTTGGCATGGTTCAAATGGTAATGATAAATAAATAGGGTATTAAATTGCATGTACTTTTACATTTGATCTGTCATGCTAAATTCGTATTGAAAATCTGAAGTTAAATATTTGTTGTTTCTCCATGAATTCTGTGGGCAACTAGGGAGAGATAAAGTGAGCTATTAAATAGCATCACCTACACCACACAATGGGCAAATAAGATAAATCAGACAGTCAAAGTCACTGCAGAATTGCAGTCTGCAATTTTTTTTAAGCACATGAAGTTTTCCACATTACCATTCTGTTTTTGAGTCAGGGGTTGCCAAGATGATGCCCACAGACATATACATGCCTGCAGAGGTTTTCATTAGAGCCCATAGGGTCCCCTGCCTCTGATGAAATTAGTCTTGGAAGAATAATTGTAGCCAATAGACTAGGTTGTGCTATGTGTTATGCCCATAACAATTTATCTGGTAAGCAAATGTGCCCATGGACCCAAAGAGGCTGGTGACCTCTATTAAGAGCTATAGACTGTAATATATACTGAATATTAAAATGGTGTATATGTTTGCAAAACTAAGGTTTTTAAAGTTAATGGATGATTGACCACAGTAGTCTCTCAAGCATTACTCATTGCAGAGACAACTTGCATGGGAGAGATGAAGTGGCATGCAAGTTTCAAAATATGCTTGCAATAAGAAAAAGTACAAACAAAATCAAATCAAAATATGAGATCACTGGAGGCAAATCAGAACAACTCAGTAGAACAGAGTTTTTCAAACTGCAATGTGTAGGTGTGTAGTGCGAACACGCCCTGCGCTCCTCCCAGGGCTGCAAAGGGGTTAGTTTAACCTCTGGTTTGCTAGTAAAACTGAATTACTGTGTTGTGAAATGATGTCTAAAAATGATGTCACCAACATGAAAAGTTTGGGAAGTTCTGCAGTAGAAGACCAAAGGAAAGAGCGGTAACCCATTCCTTGGTAACATGTTACCACCATGTTACGTAGGCTCACTAAAGAGCAAAAACGATCAAGAGTGTGTGGTGCTATCTTGGAAGAGATTGCTTTAAAGACTGCGCACAACAGCAGAAAAGGCTCTTACCCACATATTCTCCATCCTAATATCTGAAGGCAGGAGGAGTGGGCAAGTTCAGATGAGAGGAGGTGGCCTTTAAATGGCTGATACCGACCCATTTAGGAAAAGAAGTTTCTGCTACCTCTGTCAGCGAGGCTCTCTTGGTAAATATAATGCAGTGCTTCTAATGAATCCCAAAACTTACTGTGCAGATAGTTCAGTGAACACAAAGGAATTTTTCATACACTAAAATTTTTCTCACATATACATGTTATTCCTAAATTTGCATGACTTGTTGAAATAGTGGAGAGGGTAACAGCTGTGTTTGTTTGTTATTGCAACCTATATGTTTGCACCACTAACCACCATGCAGAAATGTCCTGCAAGGGAAGGTGGGCAGCAGTAAAATTATTGCAAGCTATACCATAGCTCAGTTGTAGAACACATGTTTTGAATACAGAAGGCCCAGGGGTTCAATATCATCTCCAGGCAGGGCTAGGAAAGACTCCTGTCTGAGATCCTGGAGAGCCACTGCCAGTCAGTGTAAACTATACTGGCCTGTATCTGACTCAGTATAAAGCAGCTTCCTATACAGTGAGAACAGAGATGGCATATGCCACATTGCTCACTGAAAAAAGATGTAAATCAACTTCTGATTTGGTCCTAAGAAGGGTCCAAGCCTTGTCAATCCACATGGAACAGGTCATGAATTCTGGATGACAATGACCTAAAATCCTGTTTGGGTACAGTTGTGTGCAATTAAAAATGTATAAACATTCCCTAGAAAGGACGAGTACTTTCCACCTTGCAATCTCTTTCATGTCTAAGTAAGAAGCTGAGTGCAACTGCAGAGTCTTCACCAGTCCAGTAATGCCCCCTTTAAAACAGAGATGGGGAACTTGTGACTTTCCAGCAGTTGGGTGGGTTACAACTCCCATTAGCCCTGACCACTGAACATGCCAGCTGGGACTGATGGAAGTTGGGAGTCCAACAGCATCTGGAGGTGCACAGGTTCCACACACCAGCTCTAAAATATGTGGTTAAGTAGGAAACAGTGTAGGTGGGAGCTCTGTTATTTATTTATTTATTTATTTATTTATTTAGCCTACCTTCCCCCAAGTAACTCAGAGGTCTTTCCACAACCACATGTTTTTTTTCCTAACAACAGCCCTATCACACAGATTAGACTGCAAAATGGTGATGGGTTGAAATCCACCTTCAAACAATCCTCAAGCTTTGTGGCTGAGTGGGGATCTGAACCTGTGTCTCCCTCATGCTAGTCTGAATCATAGTGATAATCAGATAATCTAAAAGAAAGCCTTGAACTTGGGCTGGCTCCGACCTATGAAGTAAAGGAGGAGAAATGTACACAAGCTGGAATCCTTCAGTTCTAGCTTTCATAATCCTGCACTATATAATTAGAACCTGTCGCTAAAACCTTGCTCTCTCACAAATATACACGCACACCAACAGATATGAGCCCTGTCAATATACACACACCAACAGTACATAAGCCATCATTCTCTGGATCCATAATTTCAACAACTAATGCAAATCTGAAGGCTGGCCAGGGATGCTATTTCATATTTTGGAGAGGAGGGGACAGCAAGATCCAGTAAGACCCATTCTAGGATGTGGGCATGGCTGAAAGCAGCATTTTAGGCATATGCAGTCTTCAGAATCTGTGGACCAGCAGCCAGCCACAAGGGCCTCCTAGGACTCAGAAAAAGCACCGACGGAAAGAAAAGTTCACTCCAGTACTAGTTCCTACCAGCCTCAACTGAGGCCGGCTAATTTGAAAGGGTGTGTTAGGCGCTAACTAATCCGCCCTGAATTTTGAGCCCAGCGAGTTAGTGGCAGGAGGAGGAGAAGAGCACGAGGAGGAGGAGAACCACGGAAAACCAAGGGAGGTGGGCGTGTTCCCCAAGCGCTTCGCCAACCGGACCGGACAGCCTCCTCTCTTCTCCCCCACCGAAAACATCCCTCTGCGGACAGTCGAGGATATATAGGAGGGGTGGGGAGGGAAAGCCGCACGTGCGCGCCCGCCCCCAACCCAACCCGCCCTCTTTCCTTGCGGGTGGCAGGCGCCAAGCGAAGGCGCTTTTGTGCGCCTCTTCCATCGGGACCTTCCTTCTCTGTGAGCCTTGGGACCCCGCGAGGAGACTTTGGAGGAGGGCGAGTGGGGTGGGGAGGCAGAGAGAAAAGGGATAACAGCCGGGGCTGAGAGGGGGGCGCAGCCTGGCCCCCCGCTCAGCGCCCCACTCACCCACTCGTTGGCCTTGGGGTTGAAGCGGTAAAGGGCCACCTGGCCGGTCACGTCGGCGATGCTGGTGATGTAGGGGTCGTTCTGCTTTAAGGCCGCCAGGCTCATGTCCTGCCCCGCTTTGCTCAGAGACTCCATCTTGGACCCGGGATCTCAGCCGCGGCGAGGGGGCGGGGGAAGGAAGGAAGGAAACAGCCAGCCAGCCAGCCGCGCGGAGGAGCCCTGTGCGCAGCGCTTCCTCATCCGCCGGCCGGAAACCGCTACCCTGCGCCTTCGGTTCCGTCGCTGCAGCGCGTAGGGTCACGGGGGTCCTACAGGGGTTCCTGAGGATGCTTAGCCTCTGGTCGCTCTGTCTTGTCCTCGTTTCTCCACACGCCCAGGCTTGGCCAGTTTCACAATCGAAATGCGTCGCCCGGCCCCCCACCCAGAAATAAAACCCAGCTATATAACCAAACCAGCTTCTGCAGAAATGCCAGGAGCTCAGAAACACATCAGAAGTAAAGGGAATCCGTTGCTTTCTCCTGCTGGAGCCCCTTCAAGCTGAAGATTCCATAAGTTATTGTTGGTTCTCAAATAGTTCCACGATTTTTGTATGTTTGGCGAAAACGTAACTACTGTACGTTTAAGAAAGCCCTGAATGTAATGACACCGTTTTATTATCAACTATTTAATTAAAAGCTAATCACAGATTCAGTATAGTAGTGGGGAGGTGGGAGGTGTGTAGAAAGAGGGGAAGGGAGGGGTTTTACGGTTTATCCAGATTTGGGCACCGGCACCTATTATTATTTTTTTATATATAAAGAAAGCACTGACTTCATGTAAATAGCTTTGTGAAAAGCAGCACTGCTTTACAAATCTCAGCGTTCTGGGATCATTGGAAGTTAGGATATTTTTGTTTTGCTTTGTTCTGCATTCCACTCTGCCAAATGAAGAACGTGAAGAACACCTCATTTATAAAAACACATAGGATAACAATGAATAATCTACCAAGTATAGCCATGTATAGCCTTAGGTTCAAACAGGAGGATAGCTACTAGTTTTTGTTTTACTTCCAAAACTGATAGCCATGCTCAATGTACAGCAAAGGTAATTTTACATTATGCAAATGTAATTTTACAAGTATGCAAATCCACCTTAAGTTGCTATTTCTCAACCTGACTTACCTCCTGGAATGTTTTGTGAGAATGGAATGTGGCTCTGAGCTCTGTGGAGGAAAAGTGGCATATACATGAAATAAAGCAGAATTTTCCAGCTGTTTTGTTCTACAGCTACCATCTGGTCCAACATGCATGGCTGTGCTGGCTGGGACTGATAAGGGTTGTAGGCCGAAACAGCTGGAGGACACCAGGTTGGCAAAGGCTACAGTAAAGCATGGGAGGAGCTTTCAAATCAAATATTTATTGTTATAGTCAATGACTACCATTAAACAAGCAAATTAAGAAGCACATAGATGTTTGTCCAGATGTGCATAGTTGGATATAATAAATAAAAGTAAAACAGAATAAAATAAAATGAACATAAAAAAATAAAGTTATGGTCACATAATGATCTCCAAAGAAGAAAATTACAAGATGTCTGGAGTGATTTCCTGATGGGGTTTGCTTGCTGCAGCTGAGTATTTGGCCACTGAGAGTGATAGATGTGTTTTATGATGATGATGATGATGATGATGATAATAATAATAATAATAATAATAATAATAATAATAATAATAATAATAATTTATTTATACCCCGCCCATCTGGCTGGGCTTCCCCAGCCACTCTGGGCGGCCTCCAAAATAATATTAAAATACTGTAATACATCAAACATTAAAAACTTCCCTAAACAGGGCTGCCTTCCGATGTCTTCTAAAAGTCTGGTAGTTGTTGTTCTCTTTGACATCTGGTGGGAGGGCGTTCCAAAGGGCGGATGCCACTACCAAGAAGGCCCTCTGCCTGGTTCCCTGTAACTTGGCTTCTCGCAGTGAGGGAACCGCCAGAAGGCCCTCGGTGCTGGACCTCAGCGTCCAGGTAGAACGATGGGGGTGGAGATATACTGGACCGAGGCCGTTTAGGGCTTTAAAGGTTTTGATCTGAGGTGAGTAAAAGAATGTAAAATGCATCTGATTGTCCTGGGTTTGATGAAAATTTTTCAAAGGCCTCAGTAAAAGGAGCAGTAGAGGAGGGCACGAGTCACCAACTTGACCTCTCCAGAGGTACAGGGAGAGCTTCAAAAAAACCTCACATATTCCAATTGAATGCACCCATTTTGCCTATTGCAGGAACAACAGCATGAAAGGGCTATTCAACCTGCTTGTGGACTTTTCATAGGAATCTGATTGGCCACTGTGGGAGGCAGATACTAGACTACATGGACCTTTGTTCTGATTCAACCTGGCTCATCTTATGGCCCTGGGTTCACACCTTTGCTGTTAGTTAACTGAGCTTCAGTAGAAACTCAGAATTAACTTCGCCCTCCTAGAGTGTAAAGGGGCTGTAGCAAATGTAAAGATAAATTCTCAGTGAAGGCAGCTTTCAACTTCTCAAGTGCTTAAGTCCCTGTGAAAGTGCAATATGAAGCAGGCTGATACATAACAGATTTTGATAATAGATTTTTTTTTAGTATTCTAACACCACTTCTGGTGGATTTCTTATTAGATGCTATTTTCATTAACATAAGAATGCGAGAAAATAATAGGAGCCCGCAGGATCAGGCCAATGGCCCATCTAGTCCAGCATCCTGTTCTCACAGTGACCACCCAGATGCTTGTGGGAAGCCTGCAAAGCAGGACATGGGCACAACAGCACTCTGCCCACCTACAATTTTCAACATCTGGTATACAGAGGCATAATGCCTCTGACAGGGGAGTTAGAATGTACCTGTCATGGCTAGTAGCCATTGATAGCCCCATCCCCCATGACTTTATCTAATGTCATCTAGGTTTGTGGACATCACTGCCTCCTGTGAAAGTTCCTGTGCAACCATGCACTGCGTGAAGAAGTGCTCTCTTTTATGTGTCCTGAATCTTCCAACATTCAGTTTCATCGACTGTTCATGACAGAAAATCATGACAGCGTATGAGAGACATTCATCCACTTTCTCCATGCCATGCATAATTTATAAACTTCTATCTGGTTTTACATTAGTCACTTTTTAATAGATACGGTACATTAAAAGACACAAATAGCAACCATGGTGTTTCAAAATGGACCCTAGAAGCTGGGAGTTTGGTCCCTTGGCAAAGTAATACACTGGAGCCAACATGTCATCTTGGGCTGTCATAATGTTTTCTGTGCACTGCCAGCCACCAAGCTCATAAGGAAAAGACAGTGTGCCTAAGCTTCACAGAAGGTAGCAATGCCACCCACCAATTCTCCCTGTTCCCATCAACCAGTGTACAGTATTGGCTCCTTCCATGCCTGCTGATAGAAGTGTGAGGTTGTGTTCTGGAAGAGCAAGCATGTACTCCTTTGAGTGGGTTTGTGAGGTTTGTGTGCACTGGTGTCTCCATGACCTTGGAGGCAGAGGCGGGGCTGACACCAGCTCAGCATCTGATTGACTCAGTCATCTCTCCCAAAGGAGAGGCTCATCACTGACAGGAGGAGATGCCAGTTCAAGAGCAGGAGGTGTCTGACTAGGGGTGTATCAGTTTTCACAGGGGTGGAACACTTGTCTTTCAACTTGCTTGATCCCTCCTCAGGATCCAGCAGTCTGTCCCCTGAACAACTGGCCTCCTTCCTGGCCTCTGGTACTTATTGATTTAACTTGGCCCATCCTGCTAGCACCTTTTCCAGGGTTCTTCAGCCCCAACTCCCATAGCTCCTCCTTGGAATCTGACCATGACATCCATTACATGTTCACAGGATTGTTGTCATGATAAAATAGAGCACCAAAACCATGCTACGTTACTGCCTTCATAAAGTATCATAAAGAGCATTGATAAAATAATATATATGCACCAAAATCCCCCGCCTTTCTGTTTAAATTTCCATCCTGATATTTGTAGAAGCTTTCATTTGTTTGTTTTGCTCAGGGCCAATCTCAATCAATCACAGTAAATAAACTGTAATGTACAAATGCCCCAAAGAGTTTGCAACACAGAATAATTATTTTTATCTATGTAGACTTGTTTTAGGAGCCTTCTGATTCTTGCATTTGATCCTTAAGTTTACACACCCCCAGGCCTCCGGGAACGGATAAAGTGTGGGGAGGCTAATGTGAATCAATACACACTGCTTGCTCTTTCCTGTGAAGCCAGTGAAATCCTTTTGGAAATAAATGTAGAGTAGGAAACATTAAAGAAATGGTGAATAATTGAAACCATGTAATTTAATAGAGTACAAGTATAACAGCATAGAAGAACAATTTATGCTTCTGTGTGCTCCCCTATGGTTGTGGAATTAACTAACCATAACTAGTGGCTGTTCCAGCTAACAGATGTGAAATGGCCATTGCTGAACAAAAAGGGCTATAAACCACCCTGATGATCCAATAAGAACAGCTGCCGGTGAGCAGCCAGTTTCATTTCTATACCAAGGCTGTTCTCACCACAGCAGTAGGAAAGGTTGAAATAGGTCACAGGCAGCCCTCCTTACATTGCTCAAGAACATTAGAAGGATTAATAATTTATGGATTATCTCCTAGAAACAATGATCTGGTGCAGACAGGTAATCCAATCTCCTGCATCCTTCTGACATGGGATGCCATTTCATCAGGGGATTGTGCAAAGGCGGCAACTTTTCTGGAAAGGCAGCATCGGCCTGCCAGCTGGAGACATACAAATTGCAGGAATTTGCTTCATGAATATGACATCTTCCGTCTGAGGGCGGTAAGTGGTTCTAATGACACAGGTAAAGCTGGAGCTGTAAATGTGCCGCTCACAACTTGCAACCCGTTTTTTTATTATTATTATTCTTAAGAGGATCTGTTTTCTTAAGGCAGCTTGTGGTAAAATAAGACATCCTCCCTTGTCATTAACGCTGCTAGCCAACTACAGATGCAATTTGCATTTCTGTTCTGTTTCTTTTTGTGTAAGAGTCGAGAAAGCTGCTGATTTCTTTGGTGCGTTTAGCAAACTTGCATGCACTTTGCAAAGTGATGAAAGTCTCAACCAATGCAATGGGAACTCTCTTGTTCCCTTACAGTATACAAATATTTGTTCTTCTCTTTTCCTAAATGTTAATGTTTTGAGCAATATTCAGTCACAGGTAATATAATTTCAATAGGACTACTGTAGGTCTGCAGTAAACAGCTTAAATCTGCAGCTGTAACAAACATAAACAGCGAACGTCATTCCTTTGTGAAATAGTGGAAGATCAGCCATTTTTGTCATTAGAAGGTGAGCAAATGCCATAGAAAGCAATTGTGGTTGCCTAATGAGGGAAACTGGGGACGTGGGTGGCGCTGTGGTCTAAACCACAGAGCCTAGGGCTTGCCGATCAGAAGGTCGGCGGTTCGAATCCCCGCTACGGGGTGAGCTCCTGTTGCTTGGTCCCTGCTCCTGCCCACCTAGCAGTTCGAAAGCACATCAAAGTGCAAGTAGATAAATAGGTACGGGCTCCGGCAGGAAGGTAAATAGTGTTTCTGTGCGCTGCTCTGGTTTGCCAGAAGCGGCTTAGTCATGCTGGCCACATGACTCGGAAGCTATCTGCGGACAAACGGCGGCTCCCTTGGCCTATAGAGCGAGATGAGCATGCAACCCCAGAGTCGTCCGCGACTGGACCTTATGGTCAGGGGTACCTTTACCCTTACCTTAATGGGGGAAACAGCTGCTGAAGCCCTCGGAGTAGGACTCACCTGCCTCCCCACCATGCAAAAAAAAGAGAGAGGCAATCTTATGCATTCTTACCTAAAAGCAAGTCTCACTGAAATCAATCGCAAGCACTTTTGAGACAACCTCATCAGCAGTCTTGGACTGTCTGTCTTTGATTAGGTCCAAACTTTGTAATGTAAACTATGCCTGCAGTGGTATATAGCAACAGGAGAGAGAGAGAGAGAGAGAGAGAGAGAGAGAGAGAGAGAGAGAGAGAGAGAGAGGAGTCTGGGTCCTGAACAGTATACCTTGAGATCCTGCAGCTGCTTTGCCTACGAATCGTAAGTGGCAGCATTAAGTAGACATTTGAAAAGGTGTGATTAACATAATGTGCACTTTAGCCCTCAACTCCCTGTCCGAAGCCATAAGCTCAACAACAAGGATGGGAAACCTGCAGATATTGCTGGGCTACAATCTCCCAACATTCCTGACCTTTGTCCATGCTGGCTGGGGCAGAGGGGAGTTGGAGTCTGAAAGCATTGGGAGGGCCACAGATTCCCTACCCTTGCTTACAATCTATGGTTGCATGGCACTGCACTACTGCCATCATCATGCTTCTGCCCACAAAGTCTCCAAGAAACACCTACGAATTCTAACCTAAGATTTGGGAATCCCTTGTGTAACAGACTTCTGCAATTGAAAGATACTTGTAAATATGATTACACTTTAAAAAGGCAATTTTTTTCTAAATTTGGTGTGGCAAATCAAGCTCCAGCATTCAAAGCTCTCTGTATATATGTCTGTCGTTGCATCAACTTTCTTCTGCGGTTTAGAAAACAGGCAGATTCTTCAGATGAGGCTGAATAGGATTCCACTGAGTATAACGTCTCAAAATTAGCAATGAGTTGTATACGCACATAAGTTGCTTTGCAAACAGAGACTTATCAAGTTGTACCCCTTGCGGAATAATTCTGGTGTTCTTGTTTGCCAAGTATTTTAATTACGCAGATTTTAAGTCGGTGTTGTTGATACTTTGTCACGCAAAAAAGCTTTAGTGTTTCATAACAGCCCCTCCTCATTATTTTAACCTGAACTGATGGATCTGGGTGTTTTGGAGTTTGATCTCTCCACTTAAGTTTACAAACATATGTTTATGTGCCTCTTCATTAAAAAAAGAGCATAGTAGTTACTAGAAAGTAGCAAGTGATGCTATCTGGCTAACGCCTCTTACATTCAGTTATGATGAGAACTGAAACTTGAGAGATATTCCCTGGAACCAGTATCAGTTATTCCCTTATCATACAGTACAAAACTGTATACATAAGATTCTAGATACCAGCCACTGCCTTAGAATTCTGGATGCCAGCCATTGCCTTTAAGACAATTCATTTCCTATTCACATAGATTACTTTATACTCTAGCCAGACACCGCCACCAACACACACACACACACACACACACAGGCATGCAAGGACTCCTGGTGGTAGTGATGGTGATGATAAAGAACATGGCCTCCCAAAGTGTTTGTTTGGGCAAGGAAAGTGGTGAGGTGAATGTCTGTTGGAGTAGTCCTTAACTCGAACACAAAGTCAAAGTTGGCTCATAAGAAGAATTCTAAAACTAGTATCTTTATTAGGCCAAACGAACATGATTGGTACTCAAGTGCAGCCCTACTCCTTGCTCCCACATTGATTTACCCAGGAGCCAACAACCAAATGGGGCTTTAGTCTCTTAACATACTTGAGTCCTTATTGGCAGTGGTGGCTGATGCCCATTGGTGGTTGGGTGGGGTGGAAGGCAGGGAGGCCAACAGCAGGCAGAGCCAGAGCCAATGATAGGCAGAGCCAGAGGCAGGCGGAGCCTACTAATTCTAGTTTTGTTATTATCCTGCTCTCTGCTGCATTCTACAAGGGCATAATGAGGAAGGAAGCTGACAGGGCTGGTTGTAAGAAAGCAGGCAAGTGGGTCTGGTTGAGAGCAGATTAACACTGTTGAGGCGGTGCTCACTCTAATGGACCAGCTTCCACTCCTCATTGGCTGGTTGAAGAGTTTTCTCTGCCTTAGGATCCCCCTCGTCCCCTGAAAGATTTTATGATGCTGCCAAGCTGGCTGGCTTGTGCATGGAGCTGCCGTTCTGGCTACAGAATGGTGGGCACTTTCCTTCCGAAGTTCAGAATCAGAATGCATACACACACACCTACTTTAATCTTAAAAGTGGGAAGATGGTAAATCCTATTAATAGCCTAATGTTAACTGAAGTGGTATAAAAGAAAAGAGAACCAGCAACCATGGTGACGAGGAAGGTGTCTTCCTACTGCATGTACATTGTAAACGTATCTCAGCAGTATGACCACCACCACATGATCTTAATAAAATATGAATAACTTGAATAAAATATGGGGGGGCAGGTAAGCCCCACACTGCATAACTGATCACATGACGCAGTGCACACACACCATTTGAATGGCAATGCCCTTCAATTTGGGGGGGGGGACGACTAGCCCCCTCAAATATTTTATTGCGGGGGGGGGGGGGTGAAGACCCCTCAGCCCCCAGGAGTTGGCTCCTATGTCTTAATGCACTGTTAGAATAAAACCAGGGAACTTCTGCAGGCCTGACATATTATTGTTAGGTCACTGGTCAGTGGCCTTATTAGACTTTGCCCGAGAGGCTGTCATAATAATAGAAGAAACTATTTAAGGACTCAGTACCCATTTGCATGACAGACTGGAATATATCCCTCAAAACCTTTATGATAGATATCCAATGCTTGTTTTCACATTTAATTAATATACTGCCATCTATGCTTAATTGTACATCTTATAATCTTGGAGAGATAATGTCACAATGCTTTCATATTTTTGAGAGTGGCTATATAAATAATATGCAGATGCTGGGGAAGCCTGCAGAGGCTTGGCTGGCTCTCTGGCACTGTGCCCAGCAGAAATGAAGGATACAGTTAGTATTCAGCTGCCCAAGTCCTTACAACAACCCTGTAAGGCAAGTCAGTATTATTATTTCCCATATTGTGGATGGAAAAAGAGAAGTTGAGGGAGAGCAGCTGGCCTAAATGAGTACAGTAAACTAACATCTAACTTGTGTGCATTCAGCTTTACATGCTTGGCAAAAAGAAATCTTTTAAGGGGGCGAAGAGTGGGCAGGTATGTGGGGAAAAAGACTTTGGCAATGCCACCCACCATTGAACCCATTGTGTTTTGACTATATGTGGTTTTGGTTTTAGGTGCCATCCCCAGAACGTAACCCCCAAGCAAGTTGCAGGCTTACTGTACATAGCAGAGCCAAAATTCAAACTGATTATTTTTTTGTAATAGTATATGCTCCATCATGTCAAAAGATGCTTCTAAGCAGCTAAATTCTTAGCTGCTATGCTATGCCAGCATACAAATCTACATCCTATTTTTTTCTGTCTGAATATGTATTTGGAAGTAAGTACCATTTTCGGAGTAGCTTTGCAGAGCTACATAAGCTCCGAAGAGAAATTAAGGCTTTATTTGCATGCCAGCTAGATCCCAGTGGTCTGCTGGGAGCCAGAGCTGGGGGACCCCTGTAAATTGGATTCAAATGGTGAGAAGGCAGAAATAAAGCCCCTACCTCCAAGAAAGCCTTTTCTCTGGGTGCAGAGGTATTCCACAAAAAATATACTTAAAAATAGCAAAAAAAAACCAGCCCTCATAGAGGGAACATAGTAACAAAGGAAGCTGCCTTATACTGAATCGGACCATTGATCCATCTAACAACAACAATTTATTATTTATACCTCGCCCACCTGGCTGGGTTTCTCCAGCCACTCAGTGTGGCTCCCAACAGAATATTAAAAACACAATAAAACATCAATCATTAAAAACGTCCCTAAACAGGGCTGCCTTCAGATGTCTTCTAAAAGCGCTCTGCTAATACCATTGAGGTGCAACATGTCAGAGCACACATGCAGTGCTGCAGCAAGATGGCAGCATCCAGCAGTGGTTTATGAAGCTCTGATTAATAATTGGCCCTTTACTGGTATGTAGGCCTCAGCAAACGCCATAGTGACTGTTGATAATGCCAGTCTTACTGTTCTGAAGAGCACTCTTCCTATGCGGCAACTAGGGTACAAAGTGTGTGGGGTGGGGGATATTTATGCATACATATGATAGAGAAGAATGTGGCTTTTGTTCCTTCAGCTTTACAAGAGTAAAATATATATATTCTGAAATGTACCAGAGCGATCTGAAGCACATAATATTTCAATTTTGAGGCAAACAGCTAGACTCCAGGGAAGATCTAAGAGACACATACACTCTGGATCAGTAAGGTGTAATATTCTGTGAACAGTGAATTCGACATATTGTGGTTTTTCAAGTCCTAGGTTTCAAAACCAGAAGAGCATTACAATACAATGTCATTTACTGAACCAGGAGGTGGTTCAGTCCTCTAGTTCTTCCCTGTTCAGTATTCTGAAACGTGTGCCACTATAATACAGGAGTCTAAACATACAGTTTTTAAAATTATGTTTGTATGACACATTCTGCTTACTCAGAGTGAATGATACAAATGTATTGTTTTCAGTATTGGTTTAAATACAAATGTTACTCATTATTAGGAATGTTTCCCCTGACGAAACCATACCGACTTTGCAGAAAGTAATGGCATTTGTTTTTTAATTATGTGCTGCATTAATATTGCACATATTACCAAATGGTGCACATTGTGTGAGGTTCACAATTTGTTGCTGTTATGTAAATTGCTTGAGTAAGCTTTTTGCTTAAATTTTGTACTGGATATTGATTACAGTTGTGTGAGTATACACTTTTAAGATTTCTCTCACTATCCATTCCTATAGGTTGGGAGTGGGCCACATTTCCTCAGGATTAATCTGTCAGGGGTCTGTCAGGGGCTGCATGGCAGCTGTGGGTTGGTTTAAAGTCAGTAATGAGTAAGGCCAGTCCAAAAGTAAGCAGGCCATCTCTCTCTCTGTCTGTCTGCCACCCACTTCTCTCTCCTCACTTTCTCCTTGCCCAGCAGATTGCTGGAGAAGGTACAGATCGCTGTCACCAGAATTCTGAAGTGATCATTTGCAAAAGGCTTCTGTAATTAGACCCCCCAAACCTCCCCATCTGCTGTAGGTAGATAAAGGTAAAGATAAAGGTACCCCTGCCCGTATGGGCCAGTCTTGCCAGACTCTAGGGTTGTGCGCTCATCTCACTCTATAGGCCAGGAGCCAGCAGACACTTCCGGGTCACATGGCCAGCGTGACAAGCTGCATCTGGCGAGCCAGCGCAGCACACGGAACGCCATTTACCTTCCCGCTGGTAGGCGGTCCCTATTTATCTACTTGCACCCAGAGGTGCTTTCGAACTGCTAGGTTGGAAGGCGCTGGGACCGAACGACGGGAGCGCACCCCGCCACGGGGCAAGTCCTAGGCGCTGAGGTTTTACCCACAGCGCCACGCGCTGTAGGTAGATATATAGCTGTAATTCCTAAGAAGGACCTCACATACTTCCATAAGCAACATCTTAGCCAAGCTCCTCTTCTGATATACATTGCTGTATCCAGGTAGGGGTCAAAACAGGACACAGTGTTGTTGTTGTTGTTTAGTCGTTTAGCCGTGTCCGACTCTTTGTGACCCCATGGACCAGAGCACGCCAGGCACTCCTGTCTTCCACTGCCTCCCGCAGTTTGGTCAAACTCATGCTGATAGCTTTGAGAACACTGTCCAACCATCTCGTCCTCTGTCGTTCCCTTCTCCTTTTGCCTCCATCTTTCCCAACATCAGGGTCTTTTCCAGGGAGTCTTCTCTTCTCATGAGGTGGCTAAAGTATTGGAGCCTCAGCTTCAAGATCTGTCCTTCCATTGAGCACTCAGGGCTGATTTCCTTGAGAATGGAGAGGTTTGATCATCTTGCAGTCCATGGGACTCTCAAGAGTCTCCTCCAGCACCATAATTCAAAAGCATCAATTCTTCGGCGATCAGCCTTCTTTATGGTCCAGCTCTCACTTCCATACATCAGATACAGTGGTACCTCAGGTTAAGTACTTAATTCATTCCGGAGGTCTGTTCTTAACCTGAAACTGTTCTTAACCCAAAGCACCACTTTAGCTAATGGGGCCTCCTGCTGCTGCCGTGCCGTCGCCGAGCAATTTCTGTTCTCATCCTGAAGCAAAGTTCTTAACCCAAGGTACTATTTCTGGGTTAGCGGAGTCTGTAACCTGAAGCCTATGTAGCCTGAAGCGTATGTAACCCGAGGTGCCACTGTATTGCTTATCCCCACATCTACTTTTGCTGAGGATGATAGATGTTTTGGATTCTTTAACTTCAAGGAGAGAATAGAAGCCTGCATAATATTAACGTCAAGGTCAGGCAGGGCTGTTGAGTTCAACTATTTTGGCCCCAGCTAACACATAGTTGAGTTTTATTCTTTCACTATCAAGCTGAAGCCCTGGCTTTCTTTTGTTTACTTTAGCCTTTTGCTGTGCCATTGCCTTCACGAAAGAAAGAGACCAGAGCACTCAGCTTTAAACTAACGAGAAAAATGCTGTCTAATTTCCAATGGTCTTTAGAAACAATTCAGAGCATGTTGTCTGATCTAGTTCCTGCCTGTAAGCTGGAACCCACCCACCCCTGGTTATAAATACCCCATTTTTCCTTTCCCTTTTTTTAATGCATTCAGTCAAAAAAATCCAGCTGAGATGGGTTGGATTCAACTTAGTGCTAAGTAAGTAGTTCCATTAGTACATGGATTTTTGCTTGTGCAACAGAACTCTCCCCACCTTTCCCCTCAACCCCCTAGATCTATTATAGGAATTACCCCAGCCCTCCGGAACACACTGGGAGTCTCAGTCTCAGTCTCAGTCAGTTTTATTGCACATAGCCAAAGGCTGCCGCAATGTACACAAAATTATTTGACAATTAAAAGAAAATATACTGAATTGGTAAAAAAAGACTTAAAACATTTATATTATTAAAACATTATGTACTCAAAACAAAGCTATAAAAGTACCCCAATGTACAAATAAAAACATTAAACAATAAAATTCATAAGCTAAAATCATCACATGGTCACTAATGTTAAAAACAATATCAATTAATACAGTGTGCAATTTATACTCAGAGTTTGGTGACAAAGATAGAGCATAGCCTGAGGTAGATAGATAGGATCAAATAAATTCATCTCCTTTACAGTTAATGGCTACCTTGTCTATATAATTTGCTCTAATTTTCCTAGCAGCAGTTGCAAAAAGTGCTACCCGCCAGGTCACATACTTATCTGTGTCTGCAAGGAGATATAACATCATATCAAGGGGGTTCTGGCCAGGGAACCCTGTCATTATAGGTACCAAAAATCTTTTTCTTGTATCATTATATAACGGACAGTGCAAGATATAATACATAAGGTCCTCTACTTCAGAACATCCCCTAATGCAAACACGTTCGTTTTTTGGTATGCCTCTATGTCTCCCATCTCTATAAGCAGAGCTTAATGTATTTAGTCGTAGCTCTGTAAAAGCTTTTCGAAGCTGTGCAAAAGTCAATCCATTAAAATAATGTATCTGAAGAAGTGTGCATGCACACGAAAGCTCATACCAAGAACTAACTTAGTTGGTCTTTAAGGTGCTACTGGAAGGAATTTTTTTTGTTTTGTCCATTAAAATAAGATATGTGTTCATTGACCTCTCTAAGTTTAAAATACAATGGGGCGCATGTAGATGTGCACATAGAGTTTAGATCGTTTTTAGTTGCCACTGCCCTTATGGTTCGTTTAAAAATATTTTTCTGTGATTATAAGGGGAGTTCTTTAATCTCAGTCACTGAGAGATCATATTTGCCCATCAGTTGGGCAGCATGATGTACCCAGTTTTTAAGGGGTAATCCATTTGAGAGCTCAATCAGGCATTTTTTTTTTGGTAGCCTAGTGTTGTCCATCTGTTGAACTCTAAACCAGTAACAGTAATTAAGTTCCACTGGGAGTCATGAGGCAGAGCCAGATATAGGGCACCCAGTTCCCCCACACTGGGCGCTGAGTTGCTAACAATGTTGTGAAGAATTAAATTGACTTTTCTTTTAAACTAACAATTTAGGATGCTTCCTTGCAATAATCTGAGTGGTGATTTGATTTGTCTTCCTCTTTCTGAATTTAATTTTTGGATCCACCGTCACTTGAATCTCAAATTACTTATCAGCTTCTGCTTAATCGTCACACCAATGCAACATGCTCTGCGTGGATCACTGGCTACTGGCCAGCCATGGAGATGATTGAAGGGCAATGTCATTCCACTATTTTAAAGAATGAATCAAAGGCACTAAGCCCTACACAAAAAGAATGGGGTTTTCTGGCTAAGGAACAGGTGTGCTTTACCTTTCCTCTGAGCCACAAAAGTATCTCTGAAATGGGAAGCCCTGGTTTAATTTCCCCCTGTTGCCTTCTGAGCACTTACCTGCCCTGTGGTCTAAATATTTATTATGTAACCACCCACAGAGCTTTTAGTTGCACTGAACTCTTGTGCTACTGCCCACAAGGTAGGGATACCTGAGGATTTCATTTGGCCTGCATTTTCAAGCAAACCAAGCTGACTGGCATTTGCTAGAGTCTAGACTAATACACATTGGATATCCTTACTGCTTTTTCACTTCCTCAAATTTTGCAATACATTTGTCTTCTCAAATAAGTACCAAAATTTATTTTTAATCTCCACTTTCTCTCCACTTTCCTATCCCCCCTCTATGATTTGTGGCACTGTGGTCTAAACCACTGAGTCTCTTGGGCTTGCTGATCGGAACATCGGCGGTTCAAATCCCCGCAATGGAGTGAGCTCCCGTTGCTCTGTCCCAGCTCCTGCTAACCTAGCAGTTTGAAAGCACACCAGTGCAAGTAGATAAATAGGTACTGCTGTGGCAGGAAGGTAAACAGTGTTTCTGTGCGCTCTGGTTTCCATCATGGTGTTCTGTTGCGCCAGAAGCGGTTTAGTCATGCTGGCCACATGACCCAGAAAGCTGTCTGTGGACAAACACCGGCTCCCTTGGCCTGAAAGCGAGATGAGCACCGCATCCCACAGTCGCCTTTGACTGGACTTAACCATCCTTTACCTTTACCTTTATAGCATATACAGTGGTACCTCTGGATATGAACGGGATCCATTCCGGAGCCCCGTTTGCATCCTGAAGTAAACGTAAGACGCAACTGCGCATCTGTGTGTGCATGGGTCACGTTTCGCCACTTCCGCGCTTGCGCGTGACGTCATTTTGAGCGTCTGTGCATGCGCGAGCGGCAAAACCTGGAAGTAACGTGCTCCGTTACTTCCGGGTCGCCGCAGAGTACAACTCGAAAATATATAACTTGAAGCTACTTCAACCCAGGTATGACTGTACAGTGGTACCTCAGGTTACATATGCTTCAGGTTACAGACACTTCAGGTTACAGGCTCCGCTAACCCAGAAATAGTAGCTCGGGTTAAGAACTTTTCTTCAGGATGAGAACAGAAATCGTGCTCCGGCGGTGTGGCGGCAGTGGGAGGCCCCATTAGCTAAAGTGGTACCTCAGGTTAAGAACAGTTTCAGGTTAAGAACGGACCTCCAGACCGAATTAAGTACTTAACCCGAGGTACCACTGTATAAGGCAGCTTCCTGTATTCCTGAGGTGGACCAGAAAGTTCATGGCTGTCTTCATGCTCGTTGAGCCACTTATTCTGTATGCATTGACTAAGATGCTCTCTTACTGTCACCCCTTTATTACATCTTCAACTTGTCTTGGTCAGATCATACCATGAGCACCACAGTCTCTCTGTCGCCCCAAAGGCAAAGGATGTACAGTGTGCCTATTGCCAAAAGTATTGCAAAGCTTCTGGAGAACTTAATATTGTGAAAGGTAACTAAATATAATACATATTTGTACGGCAAAATAAATAAATCCCAAAATGTTTTGCAGCTGGAAGGATCTGAGGCCTGATGTTCTCGTAGTGGGTAGTATTTGTACAAAGTGTACTTAGTGAGGGAACAAATTATTACTGTTGTTGGCTGGAACACGAAAGGCTTTCAGCATGCCTTGTGAAAGCAGACAATTACCGTTTCTGCACTGATCCTCTGTCACATCCGCTGTGCTGCCATGATCCATTACCATTCTCCTGCGTGCATTAGAGCAGAGGTGGGGAACTGGATCATTTCCTACACCCCAACCCCTGGGCCAAATTTGATTAGAGTGTTCACGCCCACAGACCCAGGACACAAAATGTCTGGCCAAAAGGGAACATTATGCCCTTCATACGCAATTTAGAAACCAAAAATCAGCAATCATAAAAAGGTCACGTGGCCTGCTTTTAAAAGATTTTAATTCTGATGACTACAACCTCTTTGATTTGGAAGTATTTCCTACAGAGAAACCCTCGAATCCTAGGATACTGGAAGGAAGAAAACTCAACTGAAAGGCTTAACACACTAAATATTGCACGACCTTCATGACAACACTTAATTTCTATCCAGCATTTTTGTTTTTGCTTTGTTCTTTTTATAAAACTCTTGTGAAAACTTTTTAATTGATCTTTGGGGTTCTTTATCCTGGTCTTTGTTGCAAGTGATCTTAGGACAGATTGCATAGTAATGAAACAAATACACACAACAAAATCAACCCATTGAAAATTAAAGCCATGTAAATACCCTAAAATGTTACACTCAACCTGCTCGAGCTAGGTGGCCCAATATATCAACTCCCATCCCTCACCAAAGGCCTGGAGGAAGTGGTAGGCTTTCAGGAGGCATTGGAAGCTAAGTTATGTTGGCACCACCAATATCTCTGGAGGAGGAGCCTTCTGCAACCACCAGTCCCAAGGCAAAGTGCCTCAAGCTACACTCAGTGATGGGACTACAGGCAGCCTCCTGTTTATGCGGGAGTTACGTTCTGAAATTGAATATAAAGGAAACCCTTTAGAAAATCCTGCAAACACCCTGTTCCGTTCCTTTTAGTGTCGTTTCCATGACATCTTTATGACATTTCCAGGTCACTCCTGGGTTTGGCGTGATGTGCATATACACGGCTGTGCACATCTTGAACATGCATAAATAGAGGGCTGCCTGTGTAGGAAGAGCCACAATAGTCAAAATACCACAGGAGTGATGATGCCATCTTAGCTCCCAGAGTTCCTTTGAAAAAGACTGAAGCCAAAACATTTAAAGAGACCTCCTTCTGTATCCACCAGCCCATGTTTAAAGATCGGGGGGGGGGGGTGTCCTCCCCACACAGGTGCACCTCACCACCACTTTATATTTTTTTCAGACACCAGGAGAGGACTCATCTTTTTTTGGTCAGGCTTTCAGAGGCTGAGTAATGTTGCTAATTATGTTCTTACAGGATGTTTAAAAATTATTATTATGTTCTTCTTATCATGTTTTATATGGTCTTATTTTTTTTTTTTTTTGTAGACCACCCTGTGAACATTTTTGGTGAAGGGTGGAACAGCAGAACATAAACAATCTTAAACCTCTGTCCGGTCCTTCACTTATTTCACACTACTCGCACACATGTAGCTAGGTAGAGAGTAAAGCTCAGATAGCTAACTAGATAGGTGTATTTCAGTGCATATTGTGAATAAGGAAGGCTTAGCTTTCCACTCAGAGATGCTGACGTCACTGGAACTGTGTGGGTGTAAGTGAGAAGAACTTGTAGCTATTATATAATCGATTCCTCCTATAATATATTCAGCACCTCATACCGACAACAGAGCTAGGGATTACATCAAGATGCTAATGAGGCCCTCCCCACACTCCTCCATGCTTTGTTCTCACAGTTTAGCCGCGTTAATAAAATTTACCACATGTTTTGCAGAGTACCAGAGTTGAGGTGTGCCAGCAGTCCATAGCGGTGTAGGGTCAAATGGCAAATACTTGATCTGTCATTTTTCGGAAAACACATTGGGGACCAAAAAGGATGCCCAGCGCCCACCCTCCCTTTTTCCCCATAGCAAAAGCAATTGTTAATTTGAGAGAGAAGAGCTCTATTTTTCTTTTTGCCTCTAGAGGGTAGGAAGAAATAGCTCTGTGGTTTTATTCCCTTCCAGCACATTAATTTCTCTGTCTCTATGAGTAACTTTTCAGTTCATCCTCCCCACCCCCCTTTTCAAGCATATCTCTCTGTGTGGTGATTGGTCTCAGCCCTGAATTTCTTTATACTGATCGCTCACTGATTCATCAACATCATTAGCAATTTGTCATGGATAAAAGATCGTCTTAATAAGTGCTGGACTGTAATTGCACTGCGATTCCTCTTGCAATGGATTTCAGTATGCAGTGAGAAATAATTCATTGTCATTTGTAACCAGGAACTAATCACTGCTTGGCAAACTAGAACTGAATTAGACAATGGAAAAGCTAAACCTTGGAGATCTGAAGTTTATTTTATTTAGAAAGGTTTATAAAATGCTTAACCAAATAGCAGTCTAAGGGATATATGTAATAAAATGCTTTTTTGTCATTGGAATTTATCAGAAAGATGAATCTTTTTCAGATGTTCAGTGAACACATGGAGGTGGGCTGAGGACCACACCTACTGCTCCCACTCTTGACTCTTTCTGCTCATTTATAGCATGAATGTTTGAAGGGTCTTAGTACATAAAGTTGCACTGTAAATGCTTTTCCATACTCTAGAGCCCTGATCATTCATATTATATGTGATTATGTGCTTCCTACCTCCCATCAGGGAGGAGTTGAGAAGCTTTTGTTTCTGTTTTAGAGTGACCACTTGCCATATTTTCTGAACTCAGATGAACTGTGCTTAAACCATGGTCAGTGGAAACAAGCCAACTTCAAACCATAGCTTACGAACCTGCCTCCTTTTAATAACCATAGTTGACATTAGGTTTTGGATGGCATCCTTAACCGCTTTTAATTTAAAATTGAACTGGAAGCATCTATTCTCCTCCTCACAGCCAAATTGGAGGAAGAGAGGGAAGGGGGAATGTTTGACCCCATGGATGGGTTGGCTCATTTTTGAAACACCAATCCATGGTTTAGCATTATGCCAGAATGCAGCCAGCGGCTATTCTGGAATTATGATCTGCTGCTAGTTTTCCTAGAAGAGCCTCAACATGTTAAAATGGGGATATTACACCCAATTGCTTGAGGATCACCTATAGGTTTAGAAATAAGAAGGTTGTAAAAATCTGTTCAAACACAAATACCATTAGTGATTTACCAGGGTGCAGATGGAACAGGTAACTTAGCAGCAATTGTTATTATTTGTTTGTTTAATGTGGTAATTCTGTGATTGGGTGCACAAGACCCTCTTTCGAAGTGCATATTGGCCAAGAATCACATGGCTCTTAGTGTCACAACATTGATCCCTCCCCTAAAATCAAGCTGTATACCAAGGCATTTTGCAAGCGATACCAGCAATCATTATTATTGCTTTGCTAAAGGTTGTGGTTATTGTTCTTTGCCCTATAGTAGAATGCTGAAATTAATATCTTCCCAAACAGATAAAGGGACCTCCTGTCATGTAATTGCTCTTGGCTTTTGATATGGCCCAAATAGTCTCCAGTTAGTTCTTAGAGCAGCTGCTGTTGCAATCTGTTTGAGTAAGAGCTGTCGCTGCAACCATTGCTTTCTATATTGCTGATCGGAGTGCTTTTTCATCTGAATTTCTTTTGGTTAGCTTGATGTATGCTTTGATGTGCTTCAGCTAAACTTAAACACAGCTACCCCACCGTGCGTGCATGCGCGCACACACACACACACACACACACACACACACAAAAGCTGGTTTCCATGGTTTCCATGTGCTAGATTGTCACTTGTCTCTATCTTCGCGGATCCTTTTAACTAAATTTGATTCCTGATCCTTTAAGGAACGACAATAATTTGTGCAAACCCTCCAACATTTCATAGAGGGGAAAACAAGGACACTCTTGTAACATTGCACCACCCACTAGTACTGTTCCATATTGCTGGCAACTCTTCACCATCTGCTCTGTGTTGGATTCATTTACTCTGAAATAGCCTGTCCCACCCAGGCTTCTGAAGCAGGTGTGTTAGTGTATATTGATCATAACAGTTTGGGTGCTTTGTTTTGTTTTTGTTTTAATTTTTTAAAACCTTACTGTTTTAACATAATGTTTTCCCTCACGATGGATATGGTTCGATTGACTAGCTGCAGCCCAAACACACACAGCAACATTTACTATATGGATAAGGGAGTAACAGGAGGTGTATTGAAGGGAAGCAACACAGGATAAACAAACAAGAATTAGCAGCAGCCTCTGCCTAGTTACATAATTGGTGAAAATGTACATTAGGGTGAAAAACATATTTACCACATAGTATTGTTGCAAGATTGTGGGTTAATGGACCAGAAGGACTGCTCAAAGGTGGCCAGATGCATCCTTTTGTTAAGCAAACTACAAGTGATATGTTGCCATGGGAATTCAATAGTTAGACAACTGCTTCTTGATGATTCAGGAGAATTTGGGGAATGTTCCGAACAGGGAAGCTTTACAGAGAAGTGGGGAGGTCATCCTCCTTCAAGCTAGGGTGTGGGGAGAAAGTAGGTTGGTTGAGATGCACAGGAAGAGAAACAAGGAACCGGGTTTGGGCTCTGTAGGAATCTTGTCTGTACTGCTAGCATGGGCGTGGCCAGGATTTATTTTAGGAGGGCAGGATTTATGTGTTAGAATTCCTGCTCTGTGATTACAGTCATGGGATTGCTGTCTTTCACATGACGTGGTATGTTTTGACTCTACAAAGTGGGAAGTAACGGAGACAGGATGTTTGTGTTACTGTGTTCCGTGAAGTGGGACTGTTGTCCTTTGTTTTTTTCTCTTTGCTGTCTGATGCTAGACAGAGAGGGAGCCATGTTGCAGTGCTCCGTGTATGTTTATATGTAAATATAGTAGATTAGCCAAAATGTTGAGTTGCTGAGGTCTGTCACGCATGATGCGCAAACTCTGCGGATCCTTAAGTGTGCCTGTGTCGGCTGGCATCGGTCGCTGTGATGTTCAGGCTGAAGAAAGCTAATGAAGCTCCCAAACGATCGACCAGGAGGGAGAGAACATGCCAGTCAGGCATGTGTCTCTGCCAGGGTCCTACTCAAATGTAGGACGAGCTCCTGACATTGTGTTGGGGGAACAAAACTGAGTTATCTGTGATGCAATTGGTCAGTTAGTTAAGTATTATTATTTATTTACTTGATTTGGGGGGCAGCTGCCGCCTCTGCACCCCCAGACTACGCCCATGCTTGCTGGCCATCTGATGTGGGAACAGTGGACTTTGACTGTTTGCTCAAGTGTTTAACCTGTGTACCTCCATCTGTGCTCAACCTGAGTATTTGTAAAGTTGTGCAGTTATTGCCATCTCCCACTAGTAAACATTGAGTGATTGGCAATTGGATTACAATGTGGCTAGAGGGCTACATTAGTTGTGATTCCTGCATTCCAGAGGCTTGGACTTGATGACCCCTGGGGTCCCTTTCAACCCAACAGTTCTTTGATTCTGTTCAGATTTTCTGCTTGATGAAATATTTTGTGTAACTCAACAACTTCAGGTAAAATTACGAACTGGGCACTGTTTGTGGAACAAACCTCCTTCAGTGTTGAAAGGAGAGACATCAAACTCTGGATAAAATAATAGAACAATAAAATGAAGTGATACTAAGAGCAGATACTCATTTAGAGATCATATCTGGAAGAACCCATTATGCACAGGATTTAGCCTTCTATCTATCTATCTATCTATCTATCTATCTATCTATTTAACTTGTTAGTTGCTTGCTGGCATCCGTCTGTCTCAGGAGGCAATGGAGGAGTGGGCTTTTGGGAGTGAAGTCAAACTGTTAGTTGCTTAATATTGTTATAGAACGGGGCGGGGTGTCCCCCTCTAAACACAAGGGACAAATAAATACTAGGATTTTGATTAATTGGGATATGGATTAAAGTACAGAACTGTGGCAGACAGGGAATTCAGGGGATTCCAGGGCTGGCCTTGCAAACTAGCCTGGCTGGTTGGGGAGAAGAGCAGACCTGTTAGCGTTATAAAAATGTGTTGATGTGCCATAGAAGGCTCCTTTGGCCTGGGAAGTCAGATGTCACAAAGGTTGCCAGGGCAACTATGTGTTTTAAAAAGGTAAAGGACCCCTGACAGTTAAGTCGAGTCGCGGACGACTCTGGGGTTGCGGCGCTCATCTTGCTTTACTGGCTGAGGGAGCCGATGTTTGTCTGCAGACAGTTTTTCCGGGTCATGTGGCCAGCATGACTAAGCCGCTTCTGGCGAAACCAGAGCACCACATGGAAACGCCATTTACCTTCCCACCGGAGTGGTACCTATTTATCTACTTGCACTCTGTCGTGCTTTCGAACTGCTAGGCTGGCAGGAGCTGGGACCGAGCAACAGGAGCTCACCCCATCGCAGGGATTTGAACTGCCAACCTTTTGATCGGCAAGCCCAAGGCTCAGTGGTTTAGACCACAGTGCCACCCACATCCCTGTCTGTGTGTTTTAGGGGGCAAGAAAAAGGAGTTTTGAAGCAAGGATTCCGTGGAAGAAGGAGGAGGAAGTAAAGCTGAGATCCATCTTTGTGGGAGAGAGGGAAGGTTACCTGCAATGCTGTGGGCCATGCTGTAAGATCGGGACTCCCTCCATGCAGACTGAAGGTGTAAATAGGCAATTAAACCCTATTTCTTAAAGCACGACAGCCTCCACCGTTTCTTCCATTCTCCAAAGGGACACAGACCCTCTGTGTGTGCCTGTGGCCCCATGCGCTCTGGCCACTGCTTGGCAGAGAGAGGGACATGCACCAGGCATTTGTAATAATATAAAGGAAAAAATATTAAGCACACACTCCCTATTGCTTATATGCTTTATATCAAAAGGGTAGGGTGCCTTCTAAGGCCTGAATATTCTTACCATTCCTTTGGTGGGCACCAAAATGGTCTCTAGAGCAAGTTCAGGAAAACAGAGACACATGGGATAATTCAGAAGAACATGAACGAGGGTGGCTACTTAGAAATAAATGCTGTAATTTAAATAGAAATACAATATACCCTATTAGAAGGTATATATATTGGATTTGCCATGTGTCCTCTTTTTCCATGACACATCCTCTTTTTCATGGGTAGAGTTGTCACAGCAATCCATAGTTAAAAGTAGACTTTCTCTATATATGCAAACTTGCCTTATACCAAATTGGATTGCCTTTTACCATTGGTCAATACAGCCCAGTAAAAGGTAAAGGTAAAGGGACCCCTGACCATTAAGTCCAGTCGCAGATGACTCTGGGGTTGCGGCGCTCATCTCGCTTTATTGGCCGAGGGAGCCGGGGTACAGCTTCTGGGTCATGTGGCCAGCATGACTAAGCCACTTCTGGTGAACCAGAGCAGCGCATGGAAACGCCGTTTACCTTCCCACGAGAGCAGTACCTATTTATCTACTTGCACTTTGACGTGCTTTCAAACTGCTCCACACTAACTCTCACCTTCTCCATTTCTTTCCACACTCGCCTCCTAATGGTCAGGTTTTCATTTTAGTTTCTCTGTTGAACTGCTCACTTCCAGTTACTGCCTTGCTGGGACACAAGATTTCCCCCCCCCCCCCACATTTTCCAAATGACCCTGCTATGCAAAAAAACAAAACACAAACCTCATACCTCTGTTCTGATTGTGCCACATCTCTGCATAATTTCAAAACTTGTCCTCTAAAAAACACAAAATGACCCAGCATCTCCTTCAGAGGAGCAAGAGGGAAGGAAGGAGCAATGAGTTTAGAAGCCCAGAACACTCTTAGGAACTCCTCTTAACAACAGGAAGGGAGGCGCAACAAATCCTGGAAGCCTAGAGTGTTCTGCTGCTCTAAGCCCTGACAAGCACAGATGTCAGAACAAGGCAGATACACTTAGAAAAATCTGGCTAAGAAACATGGTCTTTCTGGAGAGGGTTCCAGGGCAAAAAGAGAAAGCACACAAGTATGGACCCACTGAACAATGAAAGTCTTGATTTTGCTGTCAAGTGTGGATCGGCCCATAGTTCAACTATGCACATTTATTTAAAAAAAAATACCACACACACAGTAATTTTAAATTTGACCTCTTAAAAGCTCATATACTGACACAGCAAACCCAGAATCTCTTATGCTTCTCTCCCCGCTCTCCCATTATGCAGCCGTTTGCCATCTGTTACATTAGCAGCAGTGGTGCACTAAAATCACCGCATCTCCCAAATATCACAATTTTGTATGAAATAAACAGACGAGTGCTTGTAAAGTAGTCCGGTATATTTGATCCATACCTTCAGCAAAGAGCATATAATTTTCCAGCAACTGGAATACAGAAGGTGATCTCAGTTGCACTTAACCTTCAACTGGCAGAATTAAGCGCAGTTTCATTCCCAGATGGCAGAGACAGAAAATCAACGAACAACTGCAGTTATTTTGTCAGAAAATAATAAACTGAAGTTGGAGGTGGTAGCGTAGGAGGTGTTGCTCTAGAATCCCTGTGTTAAGAGTCCAGAAGCCAGGCTCGTTATTCTCCCACTCACCTACTCATATCCCTTTCCTGGGTATGGCAGTTCAGCCATCTTCCCTGCACTTTTGGCCTTGACATTTTCATTGGTCTTAGCGAAGGAGGGTGCTTCTCTTCTGCCTCATTACCCAGCATCTCGTGGCAAGGTGAACACGAATGCTACACAGGCTTTGCTTTCTCAAACCAATGAACAAAATCATGCCGCTTCTTCGGATGACCTATTTATTGAGATCCATCCTGATTTGCTTGCAGAAAGCTTATGCAGAAGTTAGATGATATCCAGTCTTTATTGGGCATGTGTTCCAATTTCTTTCTGGGGTGCTTATATGATAAAGAGTATTTATCCTGATTTGATTGCAAGGTGTTTATATGCCTTGTTGTTAATCTTTCGTTCATTCCACATTTTCAATGTGTTTCGCTGTCTCATTCCTAACCCTGCCCTCCCAAAGCCTGTTAATGTTTTTAAGTGGATGTGTTGAGCTAGGGGGGACTGCTTTAATCCATTAAGAGTGCAAACTTAAACTTTCAGTATGTAACTCAATTGTTCTTGCAAAATACTGACAGTCTGGAGTAGGAATTGGGTGAAATTCAGTTCTGCTCACATTTAAAGGCAGACCTACCCAACCCATACCTACCCAGAGAGCCAGTGTGGTATAGTGGTTAAGAGCGATAGACTCGTAATCTGAGGAACCGGGTTCGCGTCCCCGCTCCTCCACATGCAGCTGCTGGGTGACCTTGGGCCAGTCACACTTCTTTGAAGTCTCTCAGCCTCACTCACCTCACAGAGTGTTTGTTGTGGGGGAGGAAGGGAAAGGAGAATGTTAGCCACTTTGAGACTCCTTCGGGTAGTGATAAAGAAGGATATCAAATCCAAACTCTTACATACCTTCTAGAACAACACACAGACTGAAACACAGCTATGTTTTGAAATCTGAATTTTGCAGTGCAGTTCTGCAGCCAAGTAATATGTACAAAAATGCATCTACTAGGATAAAGAGTGTGTAAAAATGCACACATTAGTGAAAATAACACAGAGAAATGCATTATATTGGGGGGATAAATATTAAGGAAATGTGGTTTGCAAAAATGAGTATTTTAGGCAAAGTTTCATACAAAATATGTATATTTGGAGAAATTTTCTCTAAAATGCTAATGCATTTTCAGGAGGACTTCTAAAAGAAACTCAGAAACTGATGTGGAAATGTGGAAAACTGAACTTAAGATCGAAAAATTTAGAAATGGAAAGAAACCAAAATTGACAATACTCTCATTCCTAGGTTGGAGGAGACTGAGGAGACCTCAGTTTGCAGCTGGGCATTGCTAATGGGCATAAGAGTCCAAGCGCCCTTCAAGACAACATGAATTCTGCACAGGGCTTGGGCAGCTGTTTCTTGTTCATTTCCCTGACAATACCCCTCTAGCAAGCATTCTGCAGAAATCACACTGCTCAATCAAGTTGCTGGGAAATTGCACTTCAGCCCATAACTAGAAAATGCAAAGGATTGTATTATGAGTGCTGCATGAAACATGTAGTTGTGTAACTATCATGCTTACCTAATGACTATCAGCATTCTTTTCCTTTCCCAAGCCCAGCACCATTTTCCATACATGCTGAAGGATTTATTTGTTGTTTTTAACTGCCTATTTACTAACTTTCCAAAGCACTAGATTCAGGTAGGTAGCCGTGTTGGTCTGACACAGTCGAAATAAATTAAAAAATTAAAAAATTGTCCAGTTGCACCTTAGAGGCCAACTAAGTTTGTTCTGGGTATAAGCTTTCATGTGCATGCACACGAAAGCTTATACTCAGAACCAACTTAGTTGGTCTCTAAGGTGCTACTGGACAATTTTTTAATTTCTTTCCAAAGCACTTCCATCATCTCACCCTTTATTTGTATATTGCCCTAGACCAGCAGGTCTCAGGGAGGTTACAACATAAAACCACAATATAAAAAAACAAAAACAAAAACCAACCCAATAATGCCCCCCTCCCCAACACATTTCAATTCCCTGGGAAAGATGGCAGAAGGCAAACAGCAGTGAGGCAACTCCCACCTCCTTCCCCACATTATTTTTAACCATTCTGTGTTGCTTTTCCTTTAATTTTACATGCTCATCTTATCCAGTACTGCAGGATCCATTTCAGGTTTTGGAGCTTGGCTGGGGAAAATACCTTAAATCATCAGAATGCGGGTAGATAAGACAGGTCAGGCGCAGGCAGGGGAGAGATTTCTTTCTCTGTGGTGGATCTGTGGACTAATCCTTTCTAAATGTTGTTTTCTTTTTTTATTTAATAATTTTTATTATCTTCCAATTACCACAATCCAATCCAATAACAGCCTCATTATAACAATGCCAAATTATAATACAATTAATAATACCAATCACTGAGATGCCAAATTATACAGTTTTGGTGGCCTCCCGCCTGCTAGAATTCATGGTTTGATGCTTTCCTTTGTTTCTGCCTTCCAAAGTCTCTAAATGTTGTTTTCACTCCTAGTAACAGCTCACAGTGGAGGCAGGTTCATTAAGGAGAATGTGTCCTTGCCCCACCAACCTCATTCTGCCCTCAGCTAGTCCCACTGGGCCTACCTTCTTACTTAAAACTAGTCTGGAGGAGACACTCTTCTTCCTCCTCCTCAGTCTCTTGTGTTGGCCTTGTACCACTTAGTTCAGGAGGAGGAGAGAAATACAGAATTGGCTCCTGCAATTCATTGACTCTTGCTCCACCTACTGTTGGTCTTCCTGCCTTAACAGTCCTCAATGGGCACCAGATGTCCCTGAGGAACACTCATGTGTTGCCAAACTCCCACACTAGGTAAGTCTCCTTTCAAAGAAGAAGAAGAGTTTGGATTTGATATCCTGCTTTATCACTACCCGAAGGAGTCTCAAAGCAGCTAACATTCTCCTTTCCCTTCCTCCCCCACAACAAACACTCTGTGAGGTGAGTGAGGCTGAGAGACTTCAGAGAAGTGTGACTGGCCCAAGGTGACCCAGCAGCTGCATGTGGAGGAGCGGAGACGCGAACCCAGTCCCCCAGATTACGAGTCCACCGCTCCTAACCACTACACCACACCTGCATGCACATTTTTGTGGTGTCAGCTAACCAGCTCGTGGACTTCATTGGAGTCAGGCTTGAGCCTCTCTTCTTGGAGAATCCTGACTGCAATGCCAAGAAAAATCACAAGTTTCCTGCACCTTCCAATCCCTGTCACAACATGTGCTAATTACATTGTACTCATAAAGGTAAACTGGGACACTGGCGGCTTATGCGGAAACTTATTCTCGGAGACGTATTCTTCTGAGGGAACATGCGCCAGCAAGCAGGTTGGGAACAGCAGCAGCGGTAACGGTAGCTGGTTCCTCCAAGTCAGCTGTAATTAACAGAGTTGAAAGAAAACCGCAGAGCCTTTGAGGGTGGGGACTACAGAGGTAGCTGTAACCAGCTCTCTGTTTTTCACTGTGTTTGACATTTTTGAGATCAAGCTTTGTTTTAGATCACTTGGAAGTGGCAGGGGACTTTATGGATGATGTTGCACTGGGGTATAAAATATAGATGCAGAAGAGAACCTTTGGAATGATCAAAGAGATCCAGGTAGCTTTTATATGGTGTTACTGCAAGCGATGACGTGAATTAGTTAGAGCGGGTGTGTTTGCCATCAGCTTCCTTATGGCCTCTCTAAACCATTGCGGTAACTTCAGCTTGTATTTAAGTTTGATGCTTGGTAAAATGATATGGCATGTGCATGTTTTAATTAGTGCAAAATGCTTACAGCCAGAATGCTGATGACAGCCAGGCAATTCAGTTCTATATTTATGGGTCCTCGTATTTACGGGACCGCCTCTCCTGGTATGCCCCGCAGAGGACCTTAAGGTCCATGAATAACCATAGTTTAGAGGTCCCGGGCCCTAAGGAAGTCAGACTATCCTCCACCAGGGCCAGGGCCTTTTCAGTGATGGCTCCGACCTGGTGGAATGCTCTGTCCCATGAGACTAGGGCTTTTTAGGATTTAACCTCCTTCCATCAGGACTGTAAGACAGAGCTATTCCGCCTGGCCTTTAATTTGAATTCAGCCTAATCTTTTATTTCCCTTCTCTTCCCTCCCCTTCCCCTTTTATGAAGATTACTCACTCTGAGACCTCATAGCTAATTCTCCCCTGGCCTCCTAGCTGGCCCAAGTAGTACTAATTCAGCCAGCTAGCCCTGGTGACTATCTAATGCCTATTAGATGGATTTCCCCCAAGTTGATTTCTGAACATTGAATTTTATTGTTATTCATGTTTTTATACTGTATTTTATGCTGCTTTTACAATTAAGTGTTTTGAATTTGTTGTTAGCCACCCTGAGCCCAGTTTTGTGAACCGGGAAGGGCAGGTTATAAATAAAAATGTATTATTATTTATTATGATGATGATTTACACTGGCAATTAATGTCCAGGCTCAGTTGGGACCTGGGTACCCTAGGAAACACCTATTCCTGTCTATTCTTCCCCACACACTCTGATTGTCATCTGGGTCTGTTCAAAATCCCTCAGCTGATGCCAGCAGTGGGTAGGGCCTTTTCTGTTGTAGCACCTCTCCTTTGGAATGTCTTGCTGAGCAAAGTCCATCAAGCCTCATCTCTGTACTGCTGCAGGTGGTTGGAAGAAATCTAGCTTTTCCAAAAGGCCTTTGATTCATTCTGTAAATTGTTATATGGAGAAAGTTGACATATGAATTTGAATGTATAATGTGTTTTTCTAGGAGAATATTTTATTCTTTTTTTATTACTGTTTGATAGCTGCTTTGAAACAGGTAGGATAGAAAATAAATAAATAAAGTAAAAATGTTTAAATCAATTAGGTTTTTTTTAAGTTACAAATATGCAAACCTATTTGCATAAACACACTGTCCAAAAGCCAAGACAACATAGGAGTGGATAATTTTTAATTTAGTACAGCAGGTTGTTTTGTTCTGTTTTGTGAAATAAGGTACACACAGATTTTCTAATTCCAAGAGTGCATGTGTAAATAGATATGCATGGAACAATTGTGTATTTGAGGAGGGGGCAGTACTGAGGATGGATGGCTAGATAGGGCAAACTCAACTATTTGAGCGTGGACTGTTATGTAGTGAAAATGGGAAAATCTATGCATGAGAGGGAATTCCCAGGTTTGTAGAAGTGCATTTCTAAAGGAAAAAACATTTGCTATGCTGACAATTAGAACAGGTTTCAAGAGCAAACTCAGTTTTTAAATGCCCACTTGTCCCCAGGATTGGCCAGACATGATGTGGTCCATGTCACATGCCTTTTGCTCCCTCTTGGCTTTAAGCGGACATGCCCCAGCATCAAGAAGTGGTGTTCCATAAATCAATGTGTGTCGCAAACATTATCTTGCCAGGTGCATTCTAACACACTTCTGTTCCCTGAAATGGAGTACAATTCCCTCTTCACCCACAAACATGCCTTTCAAGGTTAAATCAGCCCTTTCAGATCCCCTTTACAGTATGTGTCTACAACAGACCGATTCAAGGGGCGTAAGGAGGGAATAATATGCTATAGTGGTCCCCGTTCAGTTTTACCTCACACTATTTTGATTTCTCTGGATGTGGTGCTCTTATTAAATAATGTTTTTGTTCTTATTGCTTAGGCTTTGATTGGTGCACAAACAGCCAGACAGAATTGCGTAAATGGGGTCCAAAGTTCAAGCCCTGAATACAACCACTGCAGCAGAGATTTTGTATAAACATTTTATGTGAGCAAATTTGCACAGCCTCTTATAACCTCAAAATCCTGTAGTAGGCCATCCTTAGCTCATCCTTGGAGCTCTCCCCTCTCCTTTTTGATTTACATTGCTCCCAATTTCTTTCACTCCTTTAACTTGCATCTTCCTTTCTCGTGCAATGTCCCCTTTGTCTTGTCCCCTGGCCTCATGGTTTCATATTTATTCTCCTTTATCTGTTATGGCTCTGCTGCAAGAAGTACTACACAGGCATGCACTGCGCTCCATAATAGCGAGCTGCTTTTCTGTGTGGAGGAAGCATAAATGATTAGCTTCAGTGCTTCTGAGTCAGCCTTTGCCTTTAAGCCATCACATCACTGCTGGCTCCTTTCAATAGTGGAACTTGGGCACCACTGGTGCTACTGGCACAAACAAAGAGAGGGGGATTTTGATGCTTAGGAAAGAAAACAATAGTCTGAGCAATGATGCAAGGAGGGAGAGATCTCGGAAAACGAGAGTGCACCTCCAGCAGCACCAGTAGTTTTAGGCTAGAATCCCCAAAAGATAAAACGAGAGGAGGGGAGGAACAAAACACCCCTGTCTTTTGACACCCCTTTGAAGCACATGTTGACAAACCAGCTGCACAGCCATTGGGACTGATTTTATATATTAAAAAAAAGCCTCGGCTGCTATGCATCACAAAAATACATAATCACATTTGTTGTCTCAGACACTTCTTCAGGCCCTGAAAGACTGCCACTCTTCTGAGACAGGGAGGAGAATGGTCTGCTGTTCATTTGCATTGATGCTGAACTGAAAGCAAGCCTAGCCAATATCTACACAAGACAGCCCTAATCAGAATCAGACATGGATGACACTTTTTGGGGGGATAAGCATAGCAGAGCATTGCTGCTGGCACTAGCAGGTGGCCATGGCTGGCAATACATGAGTGGACAATCTTCCAGCCTACTTCTTCCTTCTCTGTACTGCTATTGAAGCCAGCCAAATACTGCCCAGCATGCCAATGAGTTTATATCCTCCACCAGTTATCTTGCTTTCAGAACCCAATTTACAAGCGTCGCCGATGACATTTTATAAGATTGGAGTGGCATGTTGCTTGAGAAGCATCCAGGGAGTGGCTTTCCAGTACGGAAATGTGCATTGCACTTAAAGCTGAAGCCTGAATGTGCTGCAGCAAAACTAGCTTCAATTAGTGGTTCAAAGGCAGATAGATAAATGTATTTTAAAGGAGTGCAGAAGGGAGAAAGGACTTCTTCAAGGAGATGGGAAGGGGTGGAGATGATGAGGTAGGAGAGATGGAGACCTGCAGCTTCCACTCTTCTTCTTATGAACGACTGTTTTGAGGTTGTTGTCAAATACTGGAGCCTTCCTTACAGAGATATGTATCCATAGTTTTATATCACTATATATCTATACATCTACCATCACCATCTATGTCCATGGTGCTCTACAAAGAGCAGCTGTAACTGGTCAAAATGCTTTTCAACTTAAATTAGATATAGGGATACAATAGATAAAGTGGGGGGTGTAGGCATGGCTTAGGTAGGAGAAGAACATGTTGTCTTTTCAACTTCGTGGACTTTGGCTATGAGCTGCTCCAGACTTTTTGGTTGGCGGATTCTTCAGCATTCCACTTATGCAATAACAGGGTGATAATGAGACATCACCTTGCCAACAAAGGTCCGTATAGTAAAAGCTATGGTTTTCCCAGTAGTGATGTATGGAAGTGAGAGCTGGACCATAAAGAAGGGTGATTGCTGAAGAATTGATGCTTTTGAATTATGGTGCTGGAGGAGACTCTTGAGAGTCTCATGGACTGCAAGAAGATCAAACCTATCCATTCTTAAGGAAATCAGCCCTGAGTGCTCACTGGAAGGACAGATTCTGAAGCTGAGGATCCAGTACTTTGGCAACCTCATGAGAAGAGAAGACTCCCTGGAAAAGACCCTGATGTTGGGAAAGATTGAGGGGATGACAGAGGATGAGATGGTTGGATAGTGTTCTCGAAGCTACCAGCATGAGTTTGACCAAACTGCGGGAGGCAGTGGAAGATAGGAGTGCCTGGCGTGCTCTGGTCCATGGGGTCACAAAGAGTAGGACATGACTAAACGACTAAACAACAACAACAATGGATCATCCATACATCATTCCACACTTTATTAGTTGTTTTCTGATACTTCCCCACTGTCAGCACACTACTGCTGACTGGGTCCTCTTTACACTATAGCCTAATAAACATGGGACAACTCAACCCCCATTAAACATTTTGTGGTATACGAAGTTACAGGGTTTCAGCAAGAAGTTATGGGACATGCACTGAGTGGAAATGAAGCCGTATGTCTGCCCTGGAACTTTTGCAGGTGAAAACAGTATTGAAAGTGGGATTGCGTATAACCACCCCGATACCAGCATGAGCATGAATCGTCATGAATGCTCACTAAAAAGGATGTCTGGAGGGTCCCTATATAGCCATCTATGTAAGTGATGCTTTTAGAAAGAACAAGTGTGACTGGTCCCTATCCCAAAGAGCTTTGCAAAGGTGGGATATGTAGGCATGGCTAAGCAGGGAAATACATGATTATTTCAATGACATGCACTTTGGTTCAATAAGCTACAGGGACTAGAAGGGTGATCCAAAGGCTTCCTGGAAAAGTGTTCCAGCTCTTATTCTTTTCTCCCAGATGTTACATTTGCCAGTCCAACCCGTCCCCCTTCCTCAACACCCTCCCTTCCCCCTGCCCACACACTATTTGGTGACATTTTGCTTTGCCTAATAATGGCATTGCCCTAATGTGCAAATCAGAAGTTTTACAATTTACATCAACAGCTGCTGTTGCCTGTGCTTTTTACATTTCACTCTGAACTTTTCCTTTGGCACTTCGGATTGTTAGCAGAAAATACCAACCTTAATCACCAGGGAGGTATCATCACAGAGGGGATGCAGGTGGCGCTGTGGTCTAAATCACTGAGCCTAGGGCTTGCCGATCAGAAGGTCAGTGGTTCAAATCCCAGCGACCCAGCACCTGCCCACCTAGCAGTTCGAAAGCACGTCAAGTGCAAGTAGATAAATAGGTACCACTCCGGTGGGAAGGTAAACGGCGTTTCTGTGCGTTGCTCTGGTTCGCCAGAAGTGGCTTAGTCATGCTGGCCACATGACCTGGAAGCTGTCTGCGGACAAACACCAGCTCCTCGGCCTGTAGAGCGAGATGAGCGCCACAACCCCAGAGTCATCCGCGACTGGACCTAATGGTCAGGGGTACCTTTACCTTTTATCATCACTGAATGCCTTCCTGTTGTCAGAGGGCTGGAGTGTTGTAGGTCTCCTTCTCCTTCTCCTTGTATGAATTCTTAAGGCATACATAAAAGAGCTTTCAAACTCCTTACAAATACATTGAAATACACTTCATTTTTTTGCTCTTTGATTTCTTTGAACTTGTTAAACAAGCCCAACTACACATGTATACTCTAGAGTCAGTTGCAATAGCCTGTTCTCTGAAATAGCCAGGTACGGTGAGGAACGTACAGGGGCTATTTTGCTGAGTTTTAGGTGAAAAGAACTCTTGTCCTGTACTTTCTCTGCCTCAGCTTCACCCAAACAACGCATCGTATTTTTAAAATGAGTGCTTGTCTTCAACAATCAGAAAACCAGAGAGAAATGTTGGACCATTGGGAAAACTGGAATGAAATCTTAAGAGGTAACAAGGTGAGCTCGGTGCAGAAACAACTGAACAGATGTTCATTCAGTCAGCTAAAATAACCAGAAAAAGTGGTTGCATGCTGTTCAGGAATCTCTGTGTAAGGAATGCAAGAAGCTGCCCTACACTGAGTTGGACCATTGGTTCATCTAGCTCAGTATTATCTACACAGCCTGACAGTGGCTCCCCAGGGTTTCAGACACAGCCTTTCCCAGTCCTGCCTGCAAATGCCGGGGGCTCAACCTGGAACCTTTCCCATGAAAGCATGTGCTCTGCCCGCTCCTCTAGTTCAGCCCTTCTCTTAATCCAGAGCAGCTAGGTGTCTAGTGGCTCAGCGCTGAGGTTTGCTGGGAGAGAGAGAGGTGAGGCAGCAGGGAGGCCAGCACCCTACAAAGGCACCAGCGTTCTGCTTTGACTCTGCCAGTCCATCCATATTGCGCTGACCTCACCACTGCCTCTCCCTCCCAGTTAGCTGCAGTGACACTGGTGCTGGGAGGCAAGGTGTGTGCTGCTGCCCAACCCTGCACCCCACGTCAGCCAGCTACAGTATTTTAGGAACACAGCTAGAAGCTGTGCTGTCATTCAGTAAGGAATAACAAATAATTGTTTCTACCTAATAGACTTTCCCAGCATACCTGCCACCCCCTTTGAACTGGTGTCTTAACTACTAGCCGCCTTACCCGGTTGCTTTCTTGACTTTCCTATCTGCTCTTCTCATTTCACCCGTCACCCGCTTCCACTTGTCACTCACTCTCACTACACCCACTTCATTCTCCTGCTGTTATACATGCTATGATGTTAAGCACCCTATTATGATGGTGAAAAAGCAGTACTTTAACAGTCAAGGCAAATGTAGAATTTATATGGCTCCAGCTGAGAAAGCTGCTGGTTTCTCTGACACAGAAGTGCCACCCATGATTTCCCTCTCAAGACTCAAGAAAGGAAGCTAGAGAGGGAAGTATATGGACTCTAGGTGTCCATATCTAGCTAGAGAGGGAAGTACACAGACTCTAGGTGAAATATTAACTCCCTCCTTCCCAATTTCCAGAGGGGTAGTAGCCATGTCAGTTTGTTGCAGAAAAACAAGTTTTATTTTTATTTAAAATACAGTGGTACCTCAGGTTAAGAACTTAATTCGTTCCGGAGGTCCGTTCTTAACCTGAAACTGTTCTTAACCTGAGGTACCACTTTAGCTAATGGGGCCTCCTGCTGCTGGCATGTCGCCGCCGTGCAATTTCTGTTCTCATCCTGAAGCAAAGTTCTTAACCTGAGGTACTATTTCTGGGTTAGCAGAGTCTGTAACCTGAAGCGTCTGTAACCCAAGGTACCACTGTACTTGAGAATGATGTACAAAATATTTCAGTATACAATGAGTAGACAACAAACAAATAAATACAGACAGACATAAATAAAATAAAATAGTAAACTATAATATAGCTTTCAGTTTCCACAGCGACCAAGCAAATGCACCAATCAGTATCAATAATCAAGTGGTGATTGTGTGGCAGGAAGGTTTTCAGCATTCGCTGAAAGCATCAAGGAGAGAACAGTGCACTGGATTTATAAAGGGAGGTTGTTCCACACCATGGGTGTCACCACCTTTTACCTAACAAATTTGTTATGGCATAAGCTTTCATCAACTATATTCCACTTAATCACTTCTTATTCTAGTTTCTTATGGCTTCTTCTGAAAATCTTCCTTCTGCTCTCAACTCAGCTCCGTAGCCAAATGCTTTAAGCTACCTAGAAAAGGTGGCATGTAAAGTGTTCATTGACCCTGTTTGCACCTCAACTTTTCCTATCCATAAACAAAGTGTTGTTATTCCAAGACAAATTGTTACATAAGGCTGCAGTCCCAGTGCATTTAGGAGTAACCCCCCCATTGAACACAGTGAGACTTACTTATGAGTAAATATGCACAGGATTGCTGTAAGCGAGCTTTACAATACATTACCTAGAAAGTAAACCCCAGTTTCAGTTAAGGAGGGAAAACATTTTCAGTTAAGGAGTGAAAACATAGAAATCACCACGATTCTACATTAAATAATTTTGCATTCGTCATCCCACAATATCTATCTACCTATCTATCTATCTATCTATCTATCTATCTAGGGACAGTAAACTCAAACTGTGTCTCCCTAATAATTGTCACCAGCATATCTTTCTTGCTATTAGCCAATTTTAACAGCAATTTCATTGGATCTTTTATCCAATATGCAAACCTTTCTCAGGTCGAAATGATTTTTCAAGCAATACTTGCCAGGTTGACTAAGAATCATTGCTGGAGAACCATGCATTTAATTGATGGGAATAAATGACCTCAGGGCAAAGAACTACAGTGTGCAGATTAAATGACTGAAGATATTAATGCCTAGCACTCTTCATAGCTAGGTCTCTGTTCCGAGAGGTACTTTCAAAGAACCAATATACAATAGCAAACTGGAAGGGTCCCAAGATATGGTCCACTTGAGCCTGTTTTACTTTGCATGAATAATAAAAAACCTTATTGTACTGTGTTGATGTACCTGCCAGCATCCATTCATTTGGATATATAATTCTTATTTAATTACTGGAAACTAGAAACTTATATTGAGATGTAAATTTCCTAGTCTCTGGGAAATAATGTTACACCCTTGCTTCCAAACCATAATTTCATGGTAATGATTTGGCTCATCTATCAGCTCAGTGCCTTGGAATATTGAGAGGTGGTTGTTCTCAACGGGTTTCCATTATGTTCAAGGGCAACTTGTAGAAAGTCGGCATATAGCCCATGATTTGTTTGTTATTTCAGAAACGTTAATTTGATACTGCGCTGGATAAGTTTCAAGCATTTTATAATATCTCATCTATCACTACTCCAGGACATCAGAGATGTTCTCGTGATAAAGAGGTCATTGAACACTCTCTGTTAGCTTACGAAATCCAACACAGCTCTTTCCTACATTGTTGTTATGAATTACGGTGCAATATCTAATATTCAGCCTCAAGGCTTGAATTTCCTTCCACATAAGTAGATTCCCTATTATTGTGTTCTGGAGGTTGTAATTGTTCGATCAATACTTTTGCTTCCATTCCCTTAGTCAACTGCAAAGTTCAGGGTAACTTTACAGGATCAGTGTTTATATTTTGGGGAACAGGACTATAAACAGATTATTTTAGCAAGGGAAGCTTAAATCAGCTTTGTTTAAACTTCATTTAAAGTACTTTTTTTCAGCCAGAGTGTGCCGGAGTGCAGTTCTAGCACCTCTCAGGTGGACTCCATTGCGGGCCAGCACTCTACTTGCCCACTTTGTGCCCTTACATACTTCCAAGAAGCCCAAAATGAACATTTAAAGTCAAAACGGAAGCTGGCCAGTATGTGGCCTGTTTTTTAGATCTGTAACTCCACCTAGCTCCTAGTCACTACACTCCTAGCCGCGTGCCTCTACCATTGCACATGTGTGTGTGAGGGCCCTTCCAAGCTGTTCTAGCCATCTGCCAGAATGTAAGAGAACAAGGGAGGTGGGGGCACATTTATTTGACTTGCACCAGAACCAGGGGTGACCAGCTGGGGCAGGGGTCGGCAACCTGTGGCCCACGGAGTCATTTAAACGACCCATGAGCTACCCCCAAACCGAGCTGCCCGCTTGGCGAGTCCCCGCGCGCTGCGCTAAAGTGGCGCAGAGCGGAAAAGAGACTTGCTTCGGCGGCGCTGGAAGTCCTGTCTGCACATGCGCAGACGCAATCTGGCCCACAGAACGATCTCCACGGGAGTGAACCGGTGCAGGCAAGGTAAACCTTGCCAATCCCTGAGCTAGGGAGACAGTTTGTTGTAGATTTTAGCACCTGTGCGGGTGGTGTGAATGCAGCTGTTGCCAAACCGGCATCTGTTCAGGGCTGCCTTGAGTCGCCCAATGACTTACTGTAACAACATGGTGAGTTCCAACAGAGAAAATGACCTGGCTGAGAAATATTGGCACATGCTTGTCCACAAATTATGGGAAAGCTATTACCTGTTTACTAACTTTTGCAGATATAAGGTGCTAATCAAGGCAGACTATATTGGTATTCAAGTTGGGTTTCCAATTATTGTAGCTAATGTGCATCTCTGAACATATATATGCATATGAAGTGACCTTAGACCAAAAAAGATGTTCTGGACAGCATAAGGTCTCTTCTAACGGATGCCCAGGGTCTCAGCCAGGGGTATTTTTTAGTTCTCTCCACATGCTTGTATCTACTTAGGGAGCATGCAAAGCCTTGAACTGTACAGCCTAGTACTGTTCCATTGCAGTTTTTAGGCTATGGGATTGGAGCTGTGGTCGAGCAAGATGACATCTAGTGACATAGTGCCAGTGCAAAGACATTTAAGTGTGAGCATATCCTACCCATATATACATAGGCAGATGCCTTTATTATTTGCCCTTCAGTTAAGCCATGGTACCAGCTATCAGATTTCTAAAGTGATGTTTTCAAAAGTGGAAACAATTTTAACCAGGCGATTTTTCGGGGAGGACAGAGAGCTTAGGAAAATAGAAAGCTGTACATTCTGCACACCTGATATCAAGCAATGATCAAGCAGAATTTTTGACATATTTTGCACCTGTCTCAGGTAGGTGTGCATTTCATAAGTTAGAGAAGAAAATATGAATGCATTAAGTCAAGGATTTTGCAGAAATATTGCTGCTGACAGCAGTATATCATTAATATCTCTGTTTTCCAGTGGCCTTAACTAAAAAAGTATTCTGCTGTCTACATTTCACACTTGTGCTGCTATTCCTGATTTCCCCCAATTCATTTATCTAAGGAGTTGCTGCTGCCCTGGGACTCTGGTAGTCTGTCATAGGTGGCTCGGTGGGTGTGTGGAATGCTCTGCCAGAGATCTTAAGAAGGACTGCAGCCACCTTCTTATCCTGTCACCCCAATGGTAATTTGTTCAGTATTGGGAGCAAGAGAAGTGGTTAGAAGGCAGCAGAAATGTGAGCTTTGCAGGTATCATAGAATCTTTTGTGAGTGTTGAAAAGGAACGCTTGCAAAAGCTCAACTGCTTTGGGGGCACATTATAGGATTTTTTGGGGGCTAACTGTGGGTTGCTTGTACATCCCTGCATTGAGTGATCCACTGAACATACAGCACAATTGAAACTCCCAATTCCGCTTGTGACCTTACCATAGGCATCTGGTTGGCCATTGTGAGAACAGGATGCTGAACTAGATGGACCTTTGGTTGGATTCAGCAGGGTCCGTCTTATGGTCTTATCGCTGGTGGGAAAAAGAAGTAGAATTCTTGCTCTCTGCATATAGAAACGCCATGGTGCATCTGTAGCAGCACAACCGGATGCCTTCATCTGCCCCAGCTGCAACAAAACATGTCTCTCTCATATCGGTCTCTACAGCCAGAGAAGGCCACACGTTTGCTAAGTATAAAATGTGTTTACTTACAAACTCTCCAAAGGTGAGATTCATGTGCTTCCAAAAACTGCACAGGCAGAAAAACTTGGCTTAGTTGCAAAGTGGTGAAAGTTCCTAAATTATTGGTATAGGAACTTGAGTGGTTTGAGAGCCATAAGCTCTGAGCTTGGAGCAACAAGCAGCCTTCTTCACATGTTGACTGAAGGGGAAGAAAGTATTGATTATCTAGTGCCCAAGGTGAGCTAAACCTGGCAGGACAGCTTACTCTATAGTATTAACCCCTTCATGCATTGATTAGACTTACACAGATTAATTATGAGGCTTGTTATCTCACACTTATCTACCACACTGGAGGGGGTTTGGTAGAGGTGCAGATGTCCCTCTGTCCAGCTTTGCATGGTTGTGCTGGATCTTCCATCAGGGGTGGACCTTTGCTGTCACAGAGCTCCTGACCACACCTCTTGTATACTCCCAAAATGGATCTGCTGAATTCTAAGATGGTGCAGCTACCAGCATTTAGCCCAACCAGGACCGCTCTTCTGTGCCACCCTGGAGCTGGCGCAACAAAAATACAAGATTTCCCTCCCCACATTTTACCCTATCCAGAGTGAACATTGGTGGCTATTCCTTTAAGCCCTGTTGCTGCACACCAACGGCTTGGATTGCTCCCCTAATATGATTTACATCCCTAAATCATTACTTTTCAGACTAGTGGGGAGAGAGTGAACAATTAACAGGCTAGCTTCTTCACATGCCATTTCACTAATATAAAAGTGTGAAAGAATTATTTCAGTAAGGTATGATGTGATGTTACAGGGATAACATTGCAGACAAGAACACTACGTTTATTCCATTAAAAGCTATTTCCCCCTCCAAAATCTCATTATTCACAGCATTTGCTAATAAACATAGGCAAGTATTAACATCAAGCATGTTAAGTAATGTAATAGCAAATAAGACAGTCAACACTGTATTCCATTAATGTACTAAAAACAAATCAATTTTGGCAGAATAATTGGATATCTCAGTTTACTAAAGAAAGCAAATGAAAATCACCTATTCTGCAGGATGAATGACTGTATTCATTAGCGTCTATTTCATTGGATAATTTAATTAAAGTGTTTCATATGCAGTTCTAACATTACAAATTATGATATTGAAGTATGAATGTAAATATTTTTTTTAAAAAATTACAACTCCAGACTGTCAAAACAAAGATAAATAATTTGCATTAAATTACTTGATGTATTTACTAAACTATATGCTATCTGAGCTGCAAAAGTAAAATGTCAGCAGTGTGAGAACACTTAGAAACATTGGCTTGGATCCTAACTTCTTTTCTTTGAATGGAAGTTCATGGAATTGGGCATTCCTGCTTCTTTCTGCAGCCCCCTGTATCTCCTCTTGCAAAAAAACCTGCTTCTCAGGGTTGGTGGACTGTTGGAAACTGTGTGGGAAATGATAGGTGAGGCTGCAGATTAAGGGGAAGGGATTGGCAGAAGTTGCTCCCTCAGTATGTGAGCAATGAGGACCCAAGTCAGGTTATTGTTGTTGTATATTTATCTAGATAAACTGGCTGCCTCTATTACACATGGAAAGAAAACAGGTTAGTGGCTGGTATGGTATTGGCTCATTAAAGAGGTTTGGAATGAATAGGGGATCAATAAGTGGGTGTAAATGGTGGCATGGATATAGATCTGAAAGCATACGTCATGGAAGGTGATGGATGAAAGATCCACAAGTACAGTCTTTCTAAACTACTCCTGTCATTTTCTACTCCTGACTAGGCTGCTGAAGTTGTAGTTAGGACGGTAGAGGAAAGCAAAGTGCCACTTGGCCACCTAGGCGCTAGTGTGACAAGAAGCAGAAGGAGCGCTAGTTAAGTGTTTCCGTGTGCCTTGCAGAGAGGGTGCACATAGTGCCTAAAGAGTCTCTGTCAGTTAAGTGAGAGAGAAAGCAACTAACCCTCCATCTTCTGACTCTCATATGTCATTCTGCTTAAGCCATTCTAAGCTATGCCAGACAAACTCTCTTGCCCCATAGTGGAAGTAGCGAAAGGAGGAGCAGCCATTTTGCTAACAGGGACACTCAACGTTGACCAGAGCATCTTTGCTGCCACCAGCACCAGTCTCCCTGGCTAACCACTCCAGCCAAAAGTGGGCAGTAGAGGAAAGAGGAGAAATGGGAAAAGAAATGATGAAAGGGAGAGCAGTGCAAGTTATGTAAGGAAGAAACCCACCTACTCTCCTCCCTCCCTGAGTCAAGCTGATCAACTTGACCTCCCTTCCCTGTCAAGCTGATCAACTCTTAGTGTACTAACAAAAGAAGATATGCGCAGTACATTTACTTCAGTCATGAGGAGCCACATCAAGCCTCTTCCACAGTGCTTTACTTTTAAAAAATAAAATAAAGGCATGGTGATGGTGGGCTCATTTGAATCAGTCAGCGCATGCACACGATCTGACTTGGAAACCCTTCCCTCCTAACTCTCAGATGTGGATTGCAGTGGGACGGAGGAAAAGGCATCCTGCCCACAACTTCACCTCTTCCAATATGAACAGCCTGCTGGCCTTCGCGTTTTCAACACGTGGCTGGTCCTGACCTAAGGCAAGTGTAAAATTCCCCTGGGTGACGAGGAAGAGATGCTTTCTCTTCCACCCGCATTGCCAGCTTTCACAAACACGTGTGCAACACAAGAAGCTTCGGGGTAGTTTTTGCTGCTTTCTCCCCCTCTGTGTAAAAAGTGCCCATCCCTCACGCGCAAGGCCTCCCTCCATAATTCCCTTGCTCTTATTTACCAGGGCAGCAGCCACCGGAAGTTCGCATATGGGCAAAACCGCGCGCAAAGCCCAGTCGCTGCGAGCCTCTGACCCTGGAGGTTCCCTTGGTGGCAAATACGCGCCCGGCCGCCTTAGCGAGAGGCTCACGCCCAGTTAGAGGAGCTAGAGGTGGGTCAGACGCCCAGACGCACGCATGCACGCACGCAGCTCTTCTGGGAGTACGAAGCGCAGCTTGCACGCCCGAGGCGGGCCTGGTCTCCAGGCGGCCTTGAACCCCCTCGCAACGCAGTTGCGCTCTCCCGCTTCCAAGACCTTCAAGAGCGCGAAGGAGGAGGGAGGAAGGGGTTAAGGCCGCGGCGCGCTCCTTGCTATTTGTGGACGCCGGTCTGGAGCTCGCCTCTAGGCTGCTTACTGCGCGGCTCAGCCTGCCTCTCTCCTTCGCTGCGCCCGCCTGCTCCTCCTCCTCCTCGCTGAGCAGCAGCAGGTGGCGGCGGCGGCGGCAGGCGCGAGAGAGTTAACCCGCGTGGCGACGGCTGCGCGGGAGGCAGCCAGGCAGCGGCTGCGGGATCCAGAGAGGCGGCAGCCGGGGCGGGAAGAGGGTGCAGCCGCGGCGGCGGCGGCGGCGGCGGCGGGTTGCTAGGGATGGAGAGCGCCCGTGTCACCCGGATGTGAGTGTCATGTTGGCCCAAACTCGAAGGGATTTGCAAGCAGCGGCGGCGGAGAAGAAGAACCGGCGGCGGCGGCGGCGGTGGTTGTTGTAGTAGCCACCCAGCGACTCTTCCCACCCACCCCGTTCCAAGCCCTTGCCCTCTCGCTCGCTCTGCCACCATGGGGACCGCCGGATAGCAGGCAGCGCAGGGGCAAGGGCCAAGAGGGGGGCATCGCCTCACGCCTGGCTTGGAGCGGCGACGGGCAGAAGGAGGGCGAAAGGAGCGGCGCCCGCGTCTCGGGGGGCCCCGCAAGAAAGTGACCATGATGCCCCAGCAGCAGCAGCAGCAGCCGCAGCTCCCTGATGGTAAGAGCCGCCCTCACCTTCCAGCCCCCCACCTCCATCCCTCTCCGCCTCCCCAAGCAGCAACAACCGCGGCGGCAGCAGCAGCAGGAGGATGCCTTGGGATTAAAAGAGCGAGGGATTTTGGGGATGTTGGGATTAGAGGAGGGAACCGCGGGGAGGATTAAGGGGCTGGCGAAAGGAAGGGCTGGAGGGCTGGGGGTCACGGGGTTATGGCAGGCTCCCGAGGCGAAGGCGAGCGAGCCTCCCGCGGCCGCCTCCCCTTCCCTCGGGAGCGCGTTGCATTGATTTCGCACGTCTGCCTTTCGCCGCGAGGCTGGGGAGGGAAGGAAGGGCGAGAAGCGGGACGCGGCGCCTTTCGACGGGAGGCTTGGGGTTTTTGTTTTTTTTTTGCTGTGGGTGCCCCGGGCATGTGCCGTGGTGGTTAAGGCTCTTGCGGAAGGCGGGCGAGCAGCGCTCTCTCCCTCCCCCTTCCACCTCTTCGCCGAGCGCCGAGGGAGAGACGACACATGGGGCTCGTGTGTGTGTGTTAATCGCCTTTGCAAACAGGCTCGGGCAGGCGCTGCTGCCCCCCCCCCCGTCAACCTCCCGCTCCTCTTTCTCCCAGAGAGCGAGCTGCGTGGAAATGATTCATCTCTCCTGAAATTGACAGCGACTTTGATATCGCACGCGCGCGCGTGCTTTTCCTCGCGCGCGCCAGGGGCAAGATAAGCCCCCCCTCCCTCTTTTGGAGTTCACTTTCAGTGGTGCCCCTTTGCCAAGGAGAGGGGTCAAGAGGTTGACCGCCTTCGTTTTTGACATCCCATAAAAATAGAAAGACGGAAGTGCGGGGGGGGGGGAGGAAGAAGGAGAAAGCAGTGCAACTTGGAGGAGGGGGCGGAATTACGAAACGGTTCTAGGAGAAATAATTGTAGAGTGAATCTGACAACGTTTGCTGTTGCATCAAACGGTCACCTGAGGCAGGAACTCTTCTTCTCCTTGGGTAACCTAGCAATGGACCCAGCTGCTGATGTGACCCGTGCAATCTGATGGGCCAGCCACTCATCATTCTCTGACTCTGTCCCCACTCTCCCTTCTCTGAGATTTAATGCAAGATCCATTAATTCTTTGGTCTGTGGGAAACATGCTAGCAACATCCAAGAGTTACCTTCTCCCCAACCTTCACCCACCCCAAGGGAGCCATCTTAAGCTGTCCCCCAATCAACCTCTGTTTTGCATCTCTGTATGTGCTCACAGCACTGGAGGTGAAGCAGCACAAGAAGCTACAACTAGGTTCTTGTCACTAGATTATGCAAAGGAGCACAGGACATGGCAACCCCCCCCCCCCAGTATTGCCTCAGTAACGGGAGAAAAAGCATTTGTAAAGGAACATCTTTACTACATCTTTGTTCTGTCTGAAGAGCAGTGATCAAAAGATATTAGTTCACCCCCTGCCTGTGCAAAGCTTCTTGTCAATTTCTCTTTCTCTAATTTCCTTTGCATTCCTCCGTCTTTCCCCCCTCACATATATCCTCAAGTTTAGAGCACAGATAGAAGCTGCTTCCCGCAGGCACACTTGGTAGGCTAGAATCTAAGATCCTTATCAAGGTCCATTGCATCTTCTTTCTTTGCAATTTAGGCTGCTTCTTCCAAACAGTCCTTTCTGTATTCTGTATTCTAGGATCAAAAAACCTTTGATTTGAGAGTTAAGGCACCTACTAAATGCATGTACAAAAAAAGGCAGGAAAAAGATAAGTTCAGGTGTCGATAAACGTGTTGAGCCAGTGCGCAGCAGTTGTGGAAAGGGAAAATTCTATGTTAGGGGTGGAACACAAGGAAAGGGATTGAGAATAAAACAGCCAATGTTATAATGCCACTATACTAATCTATGGTGCAAGTTTACCTGGAAGACTCTGTTCAGTTCTGATTGTTGTATCTGGAAAAGTATATTTGTAGGGTTGGGAAAGGTTCAGAAAAGGCATATTTTTCTCACTCTCTCATAATACTATAATCTGGAGTCATGTAATGAAGCTGAATGTTGGAAGACTCAGGACAGACAAAGCAACGTATTTCTTTACACAGCCCACACTTCGACTATGGACTTCACTACTGCAGGATATAGTAACAATGGTGGCTTTAAGAGAGGATTAGACAAATTCACGGAGGATAAGTCTATCAGTGACTACTAGCCGTGATGGCCGTAGACTATCTATAATATTGGGGGTGGCATGCCTCTGATTAGCATTTGCTACGGAACACAAGTGGGGAGAGTGCTGTGACACTTAGGTCCGGCTTGCAGGCTTTCTCCATAAACATCCAGTTGTCCACAGTAAGAGCAGAATACTGGTCAGATGGGCCTTTGCGCTGATCATCCAGGGCTCTTATGTTCTCATCCCAACCTCCACATATTGCACGCAATAAGCATGCTCTGCAGTCTCACACATTGTGTTTGTTTATTGCTTCGTCTCTGAGCACCCAAGCTTTGCCTTGGTCTTTCAGTCCCAGTTGTCCTCCCATACAGGTTAGGAGAACACCGAAGTTTAGGACACTGTAGACAATGGCCATTATGGGGATCAGGGCACACTGCCCCCCTGCTATCCCTACCTGCTTTCATTTTGGATTTTTCATTATCTGCTTAGCTTGCTTTACAACAGGACCCAGATAGCCATTGTTGAAGGGTGATGGGAGCTGCAGTCCAGCAACATCTGGAGGATCACACATTGGCCACTCCTGGATTAGAGCACATGGTTAGCAGTGACAAGCTATATGTGGGTGGCTATGGGCTATATATAGCCTATATATGGGCTAATAGATGGAGGATGTAGAAAAGGATATAAGACTGGGGGCACTCAAGCATTGATTCAATATACAAGTCAGCAGGAGAAAGGAGGAGGGTGAGTGCTGGATGTATAAGCTAACAGTAAAACGTACATTGGCATTGGCTTTGCAACAGGTTCTCTCTGAAATGAGTTAATTAAATATTTAGAATCCACAAGCAGAGCAGATTCTGATGTTCCAGTTCTACTTTTTGATTAAGAATGCACACCATAATAAGAGTTTTGCAGAAGGCTGGCTGTTAAGAATTAAGTCTTTAGCTTTTAAAATCTAAAAAAGGTACATACTTACAAAAAAGGTACATTTCCATAGACCACCAGCTTCATCTTTATCTTGTAGATGCTATGAATTTAGTATACCTGGGTGTGCTGTGGTGTGTGTAAAGGGCTTCTGGGGGGAAAAACAACACAAGCTGCTTTCATTATACAGATGTTCTTGTTCCTGAATGACATCCAAAAATCTGTGCCCACAATTCTGACTACCATGCAACCATTCTGTCACCTTCTGACATGTCCAAGAAACAGATATCAGGATGGTTTATAGCTTTAATTTTAAAACTTAGACTTAGGGGCCTGGTTTAGGGAATCACCCCCCCCCCCCCATCCTGTGGTGTCTCTGAGTGTGGCCTTTAACTTTCTACCATTCATTTCAACAGGAGGAAATAAATAGCTTTTCTTGGGACAGTATTGTGGTGAGAGCAAAATCCACCCCAGGGTGCTCTGCAATATACATGCCTTCCCTCTATAGAAGTTCTCTTATCCGTCATCACAGGAGGCATGTTGCTAGTTATTATCAAGGGTTCACAGATTTGACTGCCAGGTTGATTGCAGTCTTCCCCCATACCTTGTTTCTGCTGTCACACCACCCAAAATGCAGTGTGACAAAATGCAACATGAAGAGACAAGACTCACCCCTTTCCCAAGCCTGGAGAGATGCAGTGGTGGCCTCTGTTTTCATGCTGTACTTTGGAGGCAATCTTGAGTTTCTTCAAAATGCAGTACAAAGCCACAGGCAAGACTCTGCTCTGCCTAAGTCCTCTGTACACGTCAGTAGCCTCAGGAAAGGAGCAGAGTTAGTAGCAAACACAAGTAATGCTAGACAAAAATGGTGGATCCATAGTAGTAGTAATTGCTGTATAGCATTAAAGATAACTGTCTTTTGGGGAAAGTGTGTTCAGTTATCAAAGAGAGAATTACTATGTTAGCCAAGAAGCAATGCATATTTACGTTGAAAGGATTGGTTTGCTTGTTTGTTTATGTCAGCAGGGATATATTCCAGTTTCTGTAGTGACTGAAATGACTTCACATATTATGGATTTAAGAGAATCTGTAATGTTTGCTCTTACAAGCGGAGGCAGTTTGTACCAAACAATCAAATGAAGAAACTTCTATTAACTGGAAACTGGACTCTTTTATCAATTGTAAACTTGGTTTGATTGATTTGAATTCAGCTTCTTTGATATATCTTTAATATGCCTTGAGGATTCAGGGTGTGTTAACTTCAGAACGTGTCAAGACAAATGCTAATGTTTGTAAATGTGATTCCCCAAGTCTTTAAATTATTATTATTATTATTATTATTATTATTATTATTATTATTATTATTATTAAAGATGCTTCAAAATATAGTGAAAACAGTTTAAAAAGGACAGGATTATTTTAAAACAGGATAAATGCATCATCTTCTCCCCTTTTCCCATTTTTTCCTACAGAAGCAAGCTATGCAAATAGCACCAAAATTCCTCTTCCTGGTGACGGACCAATTCTCCAGTCGAACAGCTCAGCACCATCCAAGCAAACTGTGCTATCTTGGCAAGCTGCAATTGATGCTGCTAGACAAGCCAAGGCTGCCCAAAGCATGAGCACCACCCCAGCCCAACCTGTAGGATCTCTGTCCCAAAGAAAACGCCAGCAATATGCCAAGAGCAAAAAACAGGGTAATACATCCAACAGTCGGCCAGCCCGGGCCCTTTTCTGTTTATCCCTCAATAACCCAATCCGGAGAGCCTGCATTGGTATAGTAGAATGGAAGTATCCTTTTTTATGAGTGGTTTTTTTGTTCTTACCATCTCTACTCTGAATACTCAAAAGTGTGTCAAAGACATGGACCTGGGCTTAGACTAGATATTGCACAGAATTCTGTATTATCGCTGTATTCCTACTCTCCCCCCCCCCTTTTCATTTTAACCAAAATCAGCCTGGGCAAGTTGGAAATTGGAATGGAGAAAATGTGAGTAGAGAAAAGCTGCTTAACCCTTTCCCAACTAAAAATCAGTCCCCCTAAGCCTCCTTTATTCCTCTGAGGTGATGGTGGCGAAATCTTCCCTGTTAGATTTTCTCCTCTGGGTGAAAAAGCAGCCTGGGTAGGGGATTAAAACTGCTAAGTTATAGCCTGTCCATGTTGATTTGGACTTATGAAATGTGGCAGAGAGGAGTGAATGTTACTTTTATGTAAGTCTTAGATACAAGGTCTTGTGTTCTTAAAATGCAGTTCTAAAAATATCCTTTAATACATAGTGTTTTGGACTTCAGGATTTATTTCACATTTATTAAGCTATTGTTGAGGTGTTTTAGATACACATGCTTAGATTCATATATGCTTATTAAAGCAAATTACCTGATGCCACAAGATGAGACTTTATTGTGTCATCACTATTTAGAACTTCATTCTGAGAGGATAAATTTGTGCTTCAAAAATGAATGTACAGAAGAGCCTTTTGAGCAAGATGGGTAGTATGTTACCTTGCTAAAAAAAAGTTGCCTTTTTTATATAGTTAGTATACTAACCCCACAATCCTATACATTTCTAGCCAGAACTAAGTCCTACTGAGTTCAATTGGGGTTGCTCAGAGGTAAATGGGATTGCAGCTTCCAATTTCAGTTGAACCAACCCATGCGTAAGTATGTGGCTGGTCAAAACTGTTATTTTTATATTCTATAAATGCTACAGATTTTTCACTAGCGTGTTCTTACATTTTTCTCCCTATCTAATAATCTGTACGTACCCATGTAAAATTGATGTGCCAAAATTGGGTTGGATCCAGATATAGGCAGATATCACTGTGGTTTTATTCCATGGCTGTTGTGCCTATGCAGATTCCATTAGCACTAATGATCTGTATCTACACTGAGGAGAGAACTGATCTGTAAGCATTTCAAATATTTGAATCAAAATATTGATTTAATATTACAGTAATTGGATATATCTATATCTATAATCTGTATATATATTGTGCGAAATAATGTAATTGTGCAGTTTCTTACTAAAAAGAGGGCATTGATGAAAGGTCATGTGCTGAAAAAGATTTAGGTGAGACAATATAATGGATGCTTGTGGAGGAGGGGTTGTCACTTCCATCAGTCAAAAGAAGAGCCTGAACGTGTCAGTTTTATTTCAGAAACAAGCCTATTGTCCTTAATGCAGAAATTAGTAAGGAATTAGACTGAGTTGTATATAAATATATCCCAACACTGTATGATCCTTAACAAGATACTTCAGACCATTTGACATATTTATATTACTGGCTATTTTTGCCAATTGTGTGGCCTTAGCTGTTTACATCCCATTCCCAGAAGATGATTCTAATTCAACAAATCAAAACTTGGTAAGTATGTGGGGTATTTTTTTTTTATTTCCCCCCTGTGCTTGAAGTTCTTTATTTATTTTAAATGTACATGAAACCTTAATAAAAGTATGGAATGAATTATACATTTAGTTGGGGTGGGTGAGATGAGAACCAACATTCTAAAATGTATTTTGCTGCTTTGGTTGCCAGTTCCAATAGGCACGCTCTGGTTTCTGATATAATAAGATGGTTTGTGATAATTCTTGGCGCGATACAAATGCATTTCGAGGAACACAGTAATTGGATTTATATGTTGCTGATGTTTTATACCGTCTGCCGTCTTAGTGCTCAGCCCTCACATGAACTTTTATTTCTCTATTCATGTAGTTTCAATTATTTTCACATTTTAAAATAAAAATCATAGTAGCATTGAATGGTTTATATTATCAATAGAGTTGTACCTTTAAATGCATTATTCTGTGATAACGATTTACTGGGAAGTAATGGACAAAGTTAGCTCCCTAATTAAGAGATTAGACTCTGGAGGGAAGGGTATCATAATGCTGTTGATTTCAGTGAGAGCATCAGTGGGGTTTGACCCATGTAAATGCAGCAGATACCAAGGTTTATATATTAAAACAATGGACTTGTATCCAAAGGTATTCTTCTGCTAGTGGAAAGTCTCTTTTGCACATGGGATCACTGTTTACAAACTAGTAGATGACTGCATGATAAAATGATTCCCCAAACCCAAAAAAGGTTCTCTGCTGTGCAAGTTATCTCTCCAGCCTTTTTCACAGGATCATTTTATGATCCTCTACAGTTCATATATGACAGCCTGTGTCTTCCAGTGAACATCTACATTTCTCATACTGTAACACAACTGCCCCCCTCCCCATACATTGTGACTCTGTGGTCTAGTGCAAGGGTCAGCAAATCTTTTCAGCAGGGGGCTGGTCCACTGTCCATTAGACCTTGTGGGGGGCCGGACTATATTTTTTTTTGGGGGGGGGGGAATGAATGAATTTCTATGCTCCACAAATAACCCAGAGATGCACTTTAAATAAAAGGACGCATTCTACTCATGTAAAAACACGCTGATTCCTGGAGCGTCCGTGGGCTAGATTTAGAAGGTGATTGGGCCGGATCCGGTCCCTGGGCCTTAGTTTGCCTACCCATGGTCTAGTGACTTGGAAAACATACCTAGGGACGGTTCAAATGTGGCCACTTCCTCATGTTGGGATTTCTGTTCATGTATGGGGGATTTTTTTTTTAAAGTGTCCTCATGTGAACATCAGGTCCTATGTGAAAAACTTCCCATGTTAGATAGCAAGCTAGTTTTTAAGCCTTCTGTGCAGTTTGATTTATTTCTAATGCTTGAGGCATAGGGTCTTAGTAACAAATCATGTACATCCTTCTAGGATGAAAGCAGAGATGGTCTGCAGATCGTTGTTTGAGCACATTGCCAGCCCCAAATAAATAGATCTGAGTAATCTTTCGATTCTGTTAGTCACAATTGATTTTGTCATTATTTTCTCAATCTTTTAAAATATATTGGTGCTTATCATCCTCAGTTTAGTATTTTTAGAGGTACAATCAAACACTTCTTTGGTATCTTTTGATTGAAACATATAAAACCAAATAGAAAGAATTCAACATTTCTTGATATGCAGTTTTTGCTTGCTCGTATCCTAGCTTGAGATTCTGTATACGAGGAGTGCTTTGAAGTCTGTAATACTAAATAGTGTTGGTTTGTTTCTCTTTTAGGTTTTTTTTGTCACTGCACAATGAAGACACTTGTTTGAAAAGCCCCTTAAAACATTGGTTACCTGTTTTTATACACACACACACACACACACAATGCCTTCGGTATTGTTAATTTACTGAGATTATGATATTAAACAGCTACAGACAACAAAAACCGGAAAAAACAGCACAATTCAGGTCACTGTAAAGAACAATCTATGTAGCGGTGTGTCTGAGCAGTCTGTTTTTGCTCCCAGAAATTTAGGACACAAATCTCTGTGTCACTGTCAATCCACTAGGAGGTCTGTGCTAATAACCAATATCATAAAGCATTATTTGAAGTGGGTAAAGCATCTGTCTGCATCAGAGGCTGGCAATTTATTGAATTTTAGCTGGGTTCATCTTGTTTTAACTTTGCACCTTTATGCAGTGTTCAAAACCAATCATTTTGGCTTAGTTCATGGGCAAGTTTAAGTATTTTATTTTTATACGTCTTGCTTTCATCTTTCATTTTTTAAAAATGCCTTTGATGTTTCTTTACACAAAAAAACCTTGTAGATTTTTCACAGAGTTTTACACTGGGTATTGGCAATAGAGCTCTCATTGGACTGTATGTATTATGCAACTGTGTGTTCAGAGAAACACATTTTACATTTGCACAAATCCTTAATGACTTTGTTGAGCAGTGAGGAAAAGCTTAATTGGCTACAATTTATTTGAATTGATTATTGCATACAAAGCTATTTAGATGGATGAGGAACATTTAAAAACAACAGCTGTGTAATATTTACAGTATTTTTTGCTCTATAGGGCTCACCAGACCACAAGACGCACCTAGTTTTTGGAGGAGGAAAACAAGAAAAAAAATATTCTGAATCTCAGAAGCCAGAACAGCAAGAGGATTTGCTGCGCAGTGAAAGCAGCAATCCGTCTTGCTGTTCTGGCTTCTGGGATAGCTGTGCAGCCTGCATTCGCTTCATAAGACGCACACACATTTCCCCTTACTTTTTAGGTGGGAAAAAGTGAGTCTTATAGAGCAAAAAATATGGTAGTTCTACAGTACAGTGGAACCTCGGGTTGCGAATGTGATCCATGAGAGAGGCACGTTCGCAAACCGCAGCACTGCGTCTGCGCACGCGCGGGTTGCGATTCAGCGCTTCTGCGCATGCCCAAAACCCGGAAGTAACCCGTTCCAGTACTTCCGGGTTTGGTGCGGTGCGCAACCCGAAAACGCGTAACTTGAAGCGTCTGTAACCCGAGGTACCACTGTACGTAATTGATAGCCCCTGTACCATGAATTGTGTATTTTACAGTAAATTTTACTGACTATAAATCAGGGTGGGCTGGCCACAGGTCGGCTGCCCATGTTGCAGGGTAGACTAGTCCAGATTGTTAGGGCTTTGAACGGGTCCATTGGGTGTCACCCACAGTCTTTGGATTAATCTGACAGCCCGATTACATATAATTGGCAGGGTTCTGAACTTTAGAAGGGGAAAGGTGACAGCTTGTTTGCTTGTGAACAATTCTCACTACAGCCAACCAAAGACAACCAACCACGCCCTAAGCCACCCCCAACCTCTCTCACCACCAAGGAAACACAACAAATGAATAGTAAGAGAACCCTTACAAGTAACACTGACACCCTCCCACTACGTAGAATAAAAGAAGCATAGCCACCCCACCCCACTCGCCATTCTTCCCTCCTCTTCTTCCCCCCTTTTCTTTTCTCTTTTTCTTCCTAATTGTTTAAACCAATTCATGAACCAAGAACTTATATGTTGACCACTAATAATGAAATGTATGCTGTAGATATTTTTCCGCATTTATTGTGCTGTTTTTGTGATATACAAATGACATGAGAAAACTTGGTATACTTATTTGTATAATATTATTCTTGTTTATAAAACTCAATAAAAAACAAACTAAACAAAGCAGCATATAGGAAGAATATCTGCCAATGCCATCGTGTATTGTTCACCTTGAATGCAACCACTAGAAGTGCCTCTTTTATAATAGATTAAGTTTTAGTTTACAATGGTGGAACTCCCTGCCTACGTTAGGAAATGAAGACATTCTTCTGCGTATTGTGTGAAGGGTAAAAAGGAATTGTTGAGATCTGGAAGATATTTTTATTTTATTGTCGCCCAGACCACGTACATCACTAGCAGCATAACTGATTACACCAACAGTGAGCAGCTCACTTTAGTGAATAATATCAGTATGTCAGCTTCTCTATTAGGTGACTTATATGGCGGATTATAAAGTTTAATCCATCTTCCATGGAAGGCAATCAACACAGTAGGCAAGGTGGATGAAACTATTAATTGTACAATCAATTTCCGCCCCCAAATGGATTCTCACAGTAAACGTTAGATTAATACAAATTGTGACTGACACCACTTATAAATAAAATTTACCCATCAACTCATCCAAGGCATTTTGAATCAATTTACAGTGGAGAACTTTGTAAACTAAATGATGACCCCCATATTTCAGCTTGCTCAGCACGATACTTTGCCTACAGATTCTTCAGGAAAAGGCATTTGTGTGACTGTGATCCCCCCTTGCAGCTAGTTTTCTGCAAGACTTTATGGCTGCAATCTGATACAAACCTATTTGGAAGTAAGTGCCATTGAAGTCAATAGGACCTACTTCTGAGTAGACACGTATAGCATGGCATTGTCAGTGTAAAGTTAAGCATGCGGCCTTAAAAAACCTCATGTGCCTGTTCACTGATGACATAACATCGTCAGTTTCAAAGCACTGAACTTTGGTAGCAGCGGGTAGTTTGGTGGAGGAATAACCTTACAAATAAAGAAAGCTGATTGCTAGGCCAAAAATAAATACTCAGATAAAATGCGATAGCTTCTGCTAAAACATAAGCAGAAAGCATTTTGTCTCAGAATAAAATAGGATGTTATGTGATATTTAAAAATGTATAATAAAGCCAGAAAATATTATCATACTGCTTCAGAAACCCAAATCCGTAAATGGTGTGTGTGTGTGTGTGTGTGTGTGTGTGTGTGAGAGAGAGAGAGAGAGAGAGAGAGAGATGATGTATTTTTCCCCCCAATCCAAAGAAAGATGGAGTGGAATTGGAGTAGGATAGCAAAGAAGACATGAATTCCAGAATTCAGTTCTTATTGAAAATGGACTCATTTGCCTTTCTTAAAATGTTAGTACTAGTGTACTCCTGATAAAAACTAATAGTTTGTTGCCCTACCACCAATAGGTATATGGAAGCAGACTTCTGTGCTCATATTTCTTGCTACACGAGGAACTATGTGTGCAGCTACATGCTGCATGTGCGCTTCACTTTTTTGATCCAGCAGCTTTTTTTATATATATGAAAAAGCTGGTGATCAGCTGTTTGGGAGGAAAACCTTCCCCTTCCCTGCCAAACAACTGATTTTCTTTTTTTTCTTTTTTTTAAAAAGAAGAGATCAGTGTGTGCAGCTCCAGCTGCTGTGCACTTACTTCACTGGGCTAGAACAAGTAGGATCATAATTGACAAAAATACTTCTGGAGCAATATGCTCCAGACTTTTTCTGTTAATAGCAATTGGTGTAGAGAATTCATTGCCTTGGAGAATTGCTGCAGCTGTTCTCCTTTTCCTGAAGTCCACGGTTTTGTCCTCACTGCTTACGTTTGAGGTGGAAGGAGATGTTACGGAGGTCCTTGCAGAAAGCAGAATGAGCTTAGGATTTCATCATGTGTTTTCTTAGGGGACTTTTGATCTTTGGTGGATAATAACGAAGCAGGATGTGGCATAGGTTACAGCAGCATTACAAGTCTTAATATAACCATTGTGATCCCTTCTTCCTAAGAGTCCTGGCTATTTTAGCTTGGTGAGTGTACTGATCATTTTTGTTAGAAATTCCTAGTCTCTCTCCTACAGACCTACACTTCCCAGAATTTTTGCAAACCAAGGATAACTATCAAGTGTGCAATATAACACATATGCGCTGGAGGGAGTTGAAAGGCATATTGTTGCCCTTCTGCTGTCCTTCATGATCAGAGAGGAGTGCTGATGGAGGATGGGGGGCTGTTGTGATGGGGCCCCGGGCTATACTCAGGTGGACGGAAAGCTACTATTGGTTTTTTTCCTAGTGATGGTAGCAAGCAGAAAGCCCTGAAACTGTGTTTGGGTGAGAGCAGAGGAAAGGTAGGGCACTTGGTACTCTTTTGGAGGGTCCAAGCCTTGCAGATTGCCCACCGGACTTGGTTCTTGGACCGCTCAGCTGTGCTGTTGCAGTGAAATGGCTGTTGCAATGAAAAAGTAAGCCCGCAGGGCATGGGGATACAGCAGTGGATCTGTGTTTGTGTCTTTCCCAAACCTCACGTAGGATTTTTCTGTAAAACATACCAAGTCTGTAGTTGAAAGATGTCCTTAAAATGCAATAACAAAGCAACAAAATAACCCAATAGAAAACTCAAAGGCAAATGTGCTGTCAGGGACTGGTAGGTCTCTGACAAGTGTTTGGCGGAGGCAGGGGGTCCAGGGGCTGAACTAGGAGAGGGGGCCCAGTGATTTATGGGGTTTTGTGCCACCTGCAAGGCAGAAGCCAGAGCTGGAGGAAGGCAAAGAGCTTGAGCAGTCAAGAGACAGAGGAGGAGGTGCAGGACATGTTGGAATAGGAGGGGGGAGGCTGTTCAGGCAAGGGGTGGGCTGGTCGAATCCATGCCGTCCTCTGCCTTGCTGTCTCCAAGAACCAGGAGGGACTTGAAGAGGTAAGCACAGTGATATCTTCTGCGCAGCAGAATCCCGGGTTGCATGCACACACTCTGTCAGATGAGGGTACGTAAGCCTGGGGGTGGGGGATGCATGTTCCCACTGTTGCTTTGAACCTGGGAAAGTTAATGTCAGCTATGTGGTTGCTGAAGGGGTGCCGGTAGCGCTGTGGGTTAAACCACAGAGCCTAGGACTTTTTGATCAGAAGGTTGGCGGTTCAAATCCCTGCGATGGGGTGAGCTCCTGTTGCTTGGTCCCTGCTCCTGCCAACCTAGCAGTTTGAAAGCACGTCAGAGTGCAAGTAGATAAATAGGTACCACTCCGGCGGGAAGGTGAACGGCGTTTCCGTGCGCTGCTCTGGTTCGCCAGAAGCGGCTTAGTCATGCTGGCCACATGACCGGAAGCTGTACGTCGGCTCCCTTGGCCAATAAAGCAAGATGAGTGTTGCAACCCCAGAGTCGGCCACAACTGGACCTAATGGTCAGGGGTCCCTTTACCTTTTATGTGGTTGCTAGAAGGGTGAGCATGTTTGTATTATCTGCGCCTTAGGAGCTGCTGCACATGCTTCTGTCAATAAAGAATTGAACTATTGGCCATTTGTCCTCCTTGGCTGGATGTGCACATCTCACAAACAGGAATAATTTAAATTTTAAGGTAGAAGTGTCCATTCTTTAATAACAGAAACCCTGTACTGTTCAAACAAACACAATTTTAAATCCAGTTTGTTTTTAAAGATGATTCTTCTGAATGGTCTTTTGTGAGAAGAACAATATCTCTTTCTTCCTTTGCTCTTCTTTGCCTTCCTGATGAGCACACCCGCTGGGATAATTGCTAATATTCATTAGGCCTTATCTTGGAAGTCTGTACTGTTTTAATTTGGCCTTGCTGCTAGTAAAGCTTTTTTACTGACTGCGTGCAAGCAATATTCATGACTGTCTTGATTAGATTCCCCTGCCACTGAATCAGCCAATTTTTGTTGGATCCTATACAGAAGATGGTTCTGCTTTGTACATGACATTGTATTCTGGAACAAAATGGTAGTGTGAGATTGTGTTCAGAATTGCTCCTTTCTCTGTGGGGACAATGTCAGAATCAGATCTTATCTAAACAGTACCTCTGTAACTCTGCCTCTGTTTATTGCTTTCATGACATTCATTTCCTTGGTTGTCTTCTGGCAGGGATTGGCAGGGCTCTGGTGGGGGGGGGGAGGCAGGTCGGCTAGGGTCTGACCCCGGGGAGGGAACCAGCGATTTATAGGGTTTAGTGCCTCTCACAAGGCAGGAGCCAGGGAGGAGGAAAGAGGACAGGTCGGAGCAGCCAAAAGCAGAGGTGGGAGCGCAGAATGTGTCAGAAGGAAAACGGAGGAAGAGGCTTTTCAGGTCAGGGACAGGCCGGACAAGTCCCCATGTTCCCCCATCCCACTGTCTCCTAGGACCAAGAAGGGGTTGAAGAGGGAAGAGCAGTGACTGCTTCCGTGTAGGAGAAGTTTCAGATTGTGTCCCCACCCCTGGTCAGATGAGGGTACATAAACTGGTGGAGGGGCATGGTTCCATTGGTGCTGCAACTGGACTGTAGGGCGCAGACCTGGAGACAGCTGCCAAGAGGCTAAAAGGATGTGGGTGGATGGATCCAAGGCGCCATGGAAGTTGCTGTAAGTAGGTGCTTTTTTTTGTCAGTAAGGCATGAACTATCAGATGTGTGCCTTCCATGGCTGAGGGTGCTTTGAACATCTTTCCAGATTTTTCTTAGCTGTGCTGTTTCAATGTGTGCCTCTTTTACTTCGTGTATATCCTCCTGGTTCTTGCCCTTGGTTATCTATAGTCCCTCTAGCCCTATTATTTATTTTTTTCTGTTGTCCTTGGGGCCTGAATTTTGGCTACTCAGCACTGAATATTTCCTCTACAATTTATTTCATCCTTAATTTTTTGCATCAACATGAAAATTGCATATAATTGAAAGGTCTGCTTATAGTTAGTGTGAATTAAGGTGGGAAATTTACAGTTTCTGGAGTTCAAGGGCTTTATTCATGCAGGAACTATTTACAGGATGAGTAGCGAGAAATAGCAGACATCTTGTCTGGAGAGAAAAGCAAACAAAAAATGGACTCAGCTTTTAGGAGTGGCTTAACTTCGGCAAATAAAAAGACTACAAGTAAATGCTGGCTAGATTACTACACAGAACTTTCTGGTGGTTTAAAGTAACACACGCATTACCTACAAATTCAAGAGAAGGAAATGTGTTCACTTATTTCCAACAGGAGCCACAGCATGGCTAGCGGGGGAGGAGGAGAGAGAACACCCCCAGCACTTTCAGGGGTGCTGTGCCGAGCAGGTCTTGGCTAGCAAGCAAGGTGGAGAGTTTAAAAGCTCTTTTTGTGCTAGGTAACCCAAGCAGAGGGGAAGCGGGTGGCGCTCTGGGTAAAACCTCAGCGCCTAGGACTTGCCGATCGTATGATCGGTGGTTCGAATCCCCGTGGCGGGGTGAGCTCCTGTTGTTCGGTCCCAGCTCCTGCCCACCTAGCAGTTCGAAAGCACCCTTAAGTGCAAGTAGATAAATAGGTACCGCTTTATAGCGGGAAGGTAAACGGTGTTTCCGTGTGCTGCGCTGGTGCAGGCTCGCTAGAGCAGCTTCGTCACGCTGGCCACGTGACCCGGAAGTGTCTTCGGACAGCGCTGGCCCCCGGCCTCTTAAGCGAGATGGGCGCGCAACCCCAGAGTCGGTCACGACTGGCCTGTACGGGCAGGGGTGCCTTTACCTTTACTAACCCAAGCAGACCTGCAGAATAATCTTTTGAGCTTTTTGCCTTGCTTGGATGGCAAGGCTTGTTCAGCACAACAGCTCTGGAAGGCTAGGGATGATTGTGCAAGATCTTGTGGGAACTTGGACTGGCCTGCAAGATCTCATGAGAGCACCCAGAACCTTCCAGAGGTGGTGTGTTGAGTGTGATAGAGAACTTAAAAGCTCTTTTCGTGCCGGGTAAACCCAAACTATATTAGCTTGCAAAAAGCCACCCATTGCATTTCTGTCAGAACAGAGATACGAGCTGAGAATTTAACGTTGCTAGCTCTGTGATATATTGAAGTGTACGACCTCTTTTATCTTCTCTTACTACTTGAGATCCTGCAAATATATTGGTCTAGTTCTCAGTGGTGCAGTAAATCTGTGCCCAGACAGTTCCATATCAGACTCCAAAAGAAGACTCACATGACTGCATTTTCCTCCATACAAAACTGTCCATCTGCATAGAAAACTAGCATACTAGGGGGAAGACAAGCCTTTTTGTTTCTTTTATGGCAAGCACAGTAGCCTGGCTTATGTTAACTCTGCTAGAGCATGTCTTTTCTCATATAAAGCATGTAGCAGCGGTTTGATAAGATCTGCCTGGTCATTTTCTTAAAGTAGTGTTTAAAATTCTTATAACTGAATTTATTTGTTTTGAAAACTTACAAATCATTTATGACACCCAAGATGATTTGCAGAATACACACATGCAGTATGCACGTGCATGTGCTCACAGATATACACACACACACATACACGCACGCACAAACCAAATTAAGAACTGTTATTTTAAAAACAGAAATAAATGTCAAGGACAATAGATATTTACAAGCAATTTTTATTGACTATGCAAGGTTTTCTGAAAAGCAGGGGTGGTGATAGGGCTGCAATTGGTGTGCCTATATTTCATTTTCAGATACTACAAATAAAGGGAGATGGGTAAACTCAGTGGTTTGGACACTTATATAATGGTTTCCTTTTTAATTTTAACTGTATGTGACGTTAATCACATAGTTTGCTCTTGAGTGCAAGCTTTTTCCTTTTCATTGTAGACCCTGATTGGGATTCTGTCAAGGTGATAGGGGAATTTTAACCCTTTCATCCCTGCTGTTGACCTGATCTGTTTCAGCCCACTCCCCTGACTTGCAATTATCATTGTGGGTGGAAAGCTGCCATTGGAATGAATGGGAATTCCCACCCCCCACCCCATCCCTGTGCAAACTTAAGTCTAGTCTTGCAGTGATCTAGCGAGATTGTACTGAAGCGGGGAGCAAAGTTGTTGTTGTTGGCGGCATCCCTCTGTCATGGGAAACAATGGAGTAGTGCAGCTTTCAGGGTGATGTCAAATCACAGCGCCTGCTGTGGCTGTAGAGACTGATATGGGAGAGATATGCTTTGTTGCAGCAGGGGCAGATGAAGGGGTCTGTTTGTGCTGCTGCAGATGCACTATGCCATATCTATCCTTACAATATATCTGATGCCAGGATCCTCATCTGAATCAGACCTTCCACACTGGCAATTTGTAAAAGAAAAAGCTTGCACTTCAGGGCAAACTATGTGAATAACATGCTGTTTAGCCTTAGGGCTGTAGGGATAGTTCCTTACATACAAGCAAGAAAGAATAAAAACCATTTAAATGTCTGTTCTCTCTGCCACTGCTTCACTTTATCTATAACTTGGGACATCTCTTAAGCTTCTCAGGAGCAATTTGAATAAATTACTTGAGGTTTCTTAGAGGGTCCACCCCCCCCCCCCCCCGCAAAACAGTTTAGCCCTGCAGGTGAAAGCTAGTGTTATATAGCCTGGCTGATTTTGCTAAAAGGCATAAAGCGAGATGAGCGCCGCAACCCCAGAGTCATCCGCGACTGGACCTAACGGTCAGGGGTCCCTTTACTTCATATTAAAAAATAACTTTCAATTATTCATCTTTTTATGGGTAGAAAAATGGGGGTGGGGTGAATCAAAGCAATCCTAAGGTTGTTATTCATTGCTAGTGCCTCTTTCCATGTAAACATTTGCAGCTGGCCGACAAAGTATATTGGCTGTGGTTGAGAAGTTAGCATGATTTGACATGAGTAAAGTACAGTATAGGTTTGTGAATCTTCACATTCTTTCAGTTGTCTATTATAACAGAAACGTAACAAGCCACACAGGTATTTTATTTAATTTAAATGTGCAAAATCTGTCCTTCAGGAACCATACTTACTTGCTGGGCAACAATCAAAGTAATAACAACCATAATTAAAACAGTGGCACACAATGAAAAAGATAAGCAGCAGTAAATGGAATTTATACAATTTATAACTCGCAGCTTAGGCACATTTAACTTGTGCACATTTAGCTTTACGCTCTGGGCAAATTTTTTTAATGGGGACAGGTTTAAAAAAAACTAAAAAAACTTTGGCAATCCCACCTACGATTGAACCCCATGTGTTTTAACTGTAAACTATTTTGACTTTAGGTAATATCCCTGGAATTTAACTTACTTGCACACAGATTTAAGAGCCCTGGGTCTTTTCAGTACTTGGGTCAGAAAGTTTGATGGCCTCATTATGCTGGCCAGGCATTTAGCTGTATAAATTGGCTTAATGTAGAGTTGGTATGGCACAAAAGTGGAGTAGGAAAAAGAAATGAGAAGCGTAGAATGGAGCAACATTGCCATCCACATTCTCAGCTTCCATAACAATACTGCTGACTCAAAGCAGTCATAGGCTGGCACGCTTTTAACAGCCCCATGCATAACTCTATGCCCCCCCCCACCACCTTTCCATTGAGTTCAGTGAGATCTACCGTATTTTTTGCACCATAACACTCACTTTTTTCCTCCTAGAAAGTAAGGGGAAATGTCTGTGTGTGTTATGGAGCGAATGCCTGCAGATGGCGAGGGGATCTGCTGCAGTCGTGAGCAGAGGATCCATGGTTCCCCTTCCTTCCCTCCTCCGTGGCTTGCTTTGCAACAGCAAAGCAGGAGAAGAGCCGCTGAGTGGGGAGGAGAGAGGGACAGAGCGCCTGCTTGCTTTAAAGGAGCAAAGCGGGAGAGGAGAGGAGCCTTCTCCTCTTATACCCCTCTTCTGCATTATTAACAGCATCCTTCTCCACCCACCCCACGCGTGTTCCTTGTCCCTTGAGTGCTTTTCCTTCCCTCCCCACTTAAAACGTGGTTACAAAGCACGGAGCCACATGGATCCTCTGGATTTTTGCACTGAGTCACCCCAAATTCACCATCAGATCACATAGCATGTCCATGGCTACAGCTTGCACCAAAAAAACCATGCACCCACTGTTGCCTGGGGCCGCAGTGGTGCAAAAATGTGGTTACAAAGCATGGATCCACATGGATCCTCAGGATTTTTGCATTGGGCTACTCCAAACTCACTGTCAGATCACATGTCTGTGGCCACAGCATGAACCACAAAAATCATACATCCGCTGTTTCGTTTAGAATATTTTTTTTCTTGTTTTCCTCCTCTAAAAACTATGTGCGTGTTATGGTTGGGTGCGTGTTATAGAGCGAAAAATACGGTATTTACTCCACCTCTGAGGTTGGTATTACATTCCATTACTGTGGGGTTTGGGTCTGAAGAAGTGGAGGATTTGGTATATGCCTGCTTCTTTCTGGTCACATTTTGCTCCTTCTGCTGTCAGAGTTGTGTCAACAGTATTTTTGTGTTGGCATGCCCACAATGTTATAGGGGCAGATTCCCACAGGCAAAGGCATATCCCAAGATAACACTAGCACAGCCAAGCTTCCAGTATTGCCTGAGTTGCCTCACCTCCAGGCAGTGAATCTGGAGTACAGGATTTCATCTTTACATTTAGTAACTGAATTTGGGTGGAGGGAAAAGGGAGCTTCCAACAAAGACCTTGTTTTAAACAAAAGAATGGACAGTTGCTTCTAACCCCAGCGTAACTGTACAGTGTGCTTGGATGAAAATGCCTGTAAGTTGTAAGACTACACAAAAGCAGTAGATAACAACACTTGCCAATTGTACCTAAAGTGCACTTAATTATACTATTAAATACAGTGGTACCTCGGGTTACATATGCTTCAGGTTACATACGCTTCAGGTTACCAGAAATAGTACCTAGGGTTAAGAACTTTGCTTCAGGATGAGAACAGAAATCGTGCTCTGGTGGCGCGGCGGCAGCGGGAGGCCCCGTTAGCTAAAGTGGTGCTTCAGGTTAAGAACAGTTTCAGCTTAAGAACGGACCTCCAGAATAAATTAAGTACTTAACCCAAGGTACCACTGTAGATAGCGGCCTTGCCCCACTTTGAGAGCTTTTTAGTTATGTGCCATAGGACCACCTACAAAGATAACAGCACCATTTAATTTCCTCCTTTGCTCAAAAAGGGAATGGGATTTGTGTATTCAAATATGCAACCGAGAGCGTAGGTAATTCCAGCACATTGAATAAACATTTTAGCTGTTATTTCTGAAGAGGGATCTGTAAGAAATAGCTATCTTTGTTGACATTTAAAGTTTTAAGGTTCCACAGGACTGCCTAGAATTATGGGGGAAAGATCAGGCTTCTCATAAATCACAGAAAGGACAAACATGGGATGCTCTTTATCTGAAATGTAAACAGTACAAGGTTATAAAAGCAATATAACCTGACCAATGTAGCTATCAGTGAAAGTAAATGAAGGATAGCCTCATGCTAGCACCAGCCTTACAGGCTTTAGTTCTCAATAAACAAGACGCTGCAACTACTGAATAAATAAAGCATAAGCCAAATGTTTCAGAAAAACTACACTTGCAGTTACTCCCCCACTGCGTTGCTCTGCTAAGCTTCTTGGAAACCCCAGTCAGTAGTGCGTGTAACTTCTTGTTTGATGAAAGGGTGCTTGCTAAAAGCATGCATATCACACCTGTACTCGGTGATTTGCACTGGCCTTTTAGTTGGTTTCCAGGTGCACCTAAGAGGGTTGAATAAGATTAGACCCATGTTTCCGGCAAAGACTGCCTTATACTGTGTAATACTGAAATGTACACCTTTCAGACTGGGTCAACATCTTCATTGAGCTATCCACTATGAACCCAAGGTCTTGTTCCTGGTCCATCACTGCCAACTCAGACTGCCATTAGCGCACAATGTCCACACAGACTGACAGTGGCTCAGATGGGGAACATTCAAGGCCTTACCTGGAGGTGCTGGGGCTTGAACCTGGGACTTTTCACATGCAAAGCAGATGAGCTACACTCCTTCTGTTCGGTTTCAATTGTAATCATGCAAGGAGGAATCCCAGAATAGGGCTATTGCCACCCGCTCATTGCTACAGACAAAACTGCTGATAACTGCATCCAAGTTCTAATCATAGGGATGTAAAATGGATTGGACTGATATCCTGTCTGATGAGACAAGACAATGGTGTTCTCTTTCAGCTCCTCTCGTTTGTAAATGGTCCTTGCAGCTGTTGGCTGAAATATATTGGGTGCATTTGGAGTTGCACTAACTTGGTTAGCTCTGTCTGGGCAGCCAAATGGCTTGTGATTAGAACAGAACCAACTCTTTTATGGGCTGGTAGCAGAGATCTCTCCAGTTGCCTGCCTCCCATGGTCAAGGGGTGTCAGAACAACCCTGCATTGCTGGCAGCTGCCAGGGCCAGGCACTTTGGCAAAACTTCAGAAAACTTGAGGTAGCATCTCTGCGGCACCAGCAGTAAGTAGTGACTGGTGGACTTGTAGTGGTGATGGTCGCTATCTTGTCTCAGGCAGCAAAATGACTTGGGCTGTCCTGCATTAGAAAGTTTGTTTTCCACACTTTGGTTTCCTTTAACTCCTAGCACAAGGAAGGTCATAATATTAGTTCCATCTGTGTTACATAAAAAGCAAACGGCTGGCTCTGTTTATGTTTCTTTAATGTGGTTTATTCGGTTGATAACTGTCCTTTTATGGTGGAAACCATAAAAAACTGTGTGACAGAAGGATAGGCTGCCCTTCGCCAGTGGTGGAAGTGCCTCAGGGAAGATGGACTGTTTTTTTTGGAGTAGCCAAGTAGCAAAAATGCCTTTTCACAGAACTGAATAGCATGTTCCCTAAAGCAGTATTATGCTTATCAGACACACTGTGGTCTCATCGTGCACTCTACCATATTTATGAGGACACTTTAAAAATACAGATCTGCAGCTGATTTCAATTATGGTGCTTAATGTTAGTTATCATAACTGTTTAACTGACGTGTATAGTGACACTGACCAGAAAAGAATTAAAGATTCTAAAGTTAGGTTATTTTGATACTGGGAAAATGACACTATTTCAGTGTTCTGTTCAAAGAACAGCATACAATACAGAATGACATGGTTAAATCCCACAACAGGAATTCATCCGTTCCAAACTTTTCCTCAGATTGGGAATAACTGTTTGGCTTATGGAAGCTGCTTACCTTAAGTTGCTTTGTAGAAACAGCTGGAAAGAAGTGTTTGCTTTGTAGAAGTACTGAATGCATGCTCTACCCTTCCAACAACACATGCTCTAATGATGATGGAATATACCATTTTTTGTTACCATTCTTCCTTTTCCATTGAGTATTACCATTTCTTAGTCCTATATTACACCTTTCAAGAATTGCATAGTACATTTCAAAACTTTATATCACCGGCATTTTAGAATATAGAGGCAGTGTAGAGCAGGGGTCAGCAAACTTTTTCACCACTGTCCCTCAGACCTTGTGGGGGACCGGACTATATTTTTTTGGGGGGGGGGATGAAATGAATGAATTCTTATACCTCAGAAATAACACAGAGATGCATTTTAAATAAAAAGACACATTCTACTCATGTAAAAACATGCTGATTCCTGGATCGTCTGCAGGCCAGATTTAGAAGGTGATTGGGCCGGATCCAGCCCCCAGGCCTTAGTTTGCCTACTCATGGTGTAGAGTATCTTCATGAAGCCAATTCAGAGTGATAGCAATCACCTGAGTTGTCTTCATGGTCATGTTTGACTTTCTATGTGGCACAATGACAACATTTTTACAGTGTGATCCAAAATTAGCTGGGATCACAGTGACCTAGGAAAAAAAGAAAACATGTAAAAGTATCATTAATGCAGCAGCTAAGAGTGTCTGTGAATACAGTGGTACCTCTGGTTACGTACTTAATTCGTTCCGGAGGTCCGTTCTTAACCTGAAACTGTTCTTAACCTGAAGCACCACTTTAGCTAATGGGGCCTCCTGCTACTGCTGCGCCGCCACCGTGCAATTTCTGTTCTCATCCTGAAGCAAAGTTCTTAACCCGAGGTACTATTTCTGGGTTAGCGGAGTCTGTAACCTGAAGCGTATCTAACCCGAGGTACCACTGTACTAGTGAACAGTTGTGAAAAAGGCAACTATAGGCAGCTCTGAGGCAACATTTCATCTTCTCAGTGCAGCTGAAAATGTTTGCAAGAGAATATTCTCCAGCTCCTTGGAGACCCTTTAGCAGGAAATAGTCACTGAATTACCACTTAAAATATTTTTCCTAACCTTTATGCAACTGCCAAAGAACACAAATATGAATGTGATAGCCTCTGGGCAGATTAGTCAGCAATAAGTTAAGGCAATGATGAGTGTTTGGTCTGAGAGGATATGTAGGAGGACACGACTGATAAAAGAGAAATATTAAAGCTGTCTTCAAGTCCTTTGCTGAGCTTCTGCTTTAATGTGAAGCATTAAATGTGAAGCAAGTGGCAGTTCTTGTAGGTCTCCCTTTAACAATGTAGCAACTGATCTGATAAAATATAGGCAAGTATTTCTTTTGGAATGGAATGGAATTGAAATGGCCCCTGTGTTTGGAGAAAAAATAATAGAATCATAGAGTTGGAAGGGAGCCTTGCAGGTCACCCAATCCAAACCCCAACTTAATACAGGAAGTCAAGGGCTACAAATTGGCTCTGCAGCATCTACTTGAATATGTTCAGCTAGGGACAGTCCCTCCCCTCGATAACTGGTTCCATTGCCAAACTTTTCTCACCATTAAATAAAAAATTACTATTATTATTATTATTGGGAACCAGGCAGAGGGCCTTCTTGGTAGTGGCGCCCACCCTGTGGAATGCCCTCCCTTCAGAGATAAACAACTACCTGATGTTTAGAAGACATCTGAAGGCAGCCCTGTTTAGGGAAGTTTTTAATGACTGATGTTTTAATGTATTTTTAATCTCCGTTGGAAGCCGCCCAGACTGGCTGGGGAAACCCAGCCAGATGGGCAGGGTACAAACAAACAAACAAACAAACAAACAAAATAATAATTGAGCTTCCCCTGAAATCTACCTTCCTGCAACGTACATCCTCTAGTCTAGATCTAGCTAGTCTTGCCTTCTGGGGCAGCACAGAACAAATCTTTTTGACTTCTTCTATGCGACAGCCCTTCTCAGTCTTCCCTTCTCCAGGCTAAATATGCCCCAGGCCCTTCCAACTTTTCTCATAACATGTTTCCCATACTGTTGTCCATCTTGGTTGTATTCCCCTGAGCCTGTTCCCATTTGTCTGCACATCCTTCTTAAGGTGTGGTACCTAGAACTGGATACAGTATTCCAGATGACGTCTGGCCAGTGCAGAATCAATTGCTTGTGATTACTGATTGTGATTTGGAAATGCTGACTCACTTTGCTTTGGAGTGGCCTTCCTCAACTTGGTTCTCTCCAGACATTTTGGACCACAACTCCCATCAGCCCCAGGCAGCCAGCAAGTGATGCTGACTAATAGCTTCAGGTCACTGTGAAGGATACAGGCCGCTGTATTCAGTGTGACATTGCCTGATGCAGCCCCACAACAGTAGAATATAAAACGTCTTGGCACTAGTTGCTCCTGTCTCATTGACCCTAGGGTATGATAGGAAGGGAGATGATACAGCAGTTTGGCAGAAGCTAAGGAGGTTTGGGCTTGGCAAAAATCAGGATGGGAGGCTGTATTCCACTTTAAGGTCTCTGGAGTAAAGGTGGGTTATATGAAATGAATAATTGGTGGCATCTAGCACATAAAATATAATTGTCTGATCCTTTGAGGTCCCTGAAAAACAGTAGGTGGTGGGCCACAGGCTTTCCATTGTCATTCTGCCCTGTGTAAGAATGGGTGTGTGGTGGAGAAGGGAGCCTTTTTCATGGAATGGACAAGTTAAAGGAGAAAATACCTGAAGGGAAGCTGAGGAATATCTTCAGAGGTTTTAAAGAAGAGTTGAAAAAACTATCTTAGTAATAAGTTAGAGTAAGTACTGCTTGAATGTGGCTAGATGACTTTTCAATATTTTTTCCCTGGTTTACATGGTATTTAATCTGCTGGCGAGATCTGAGTGTCCTTCCTGTTGTAGAAACAAGGCATTGTGCCATATTTTCCCTCTGTCATCTTCAAGAACCAAGACAGAAGTTGGTTGTCTGGGAAGGAAGAAGCGTGTTGAGGATTCATATCTGCCTTAAGGAGGAATTTCCTCTTCACTGAACAAGCAGTCCTGCATGGGCTACATACAGATCCAGATGGGTTCTGCAACCAGGAGGTTACAGAGGCAGAGTGTGCTGTTATACATGACTCCTTTTGAAAAATATACATTTAAAAAAGAAAAGTATAGAAACAAGGGATTTTTATTCCCTTCCATTATCTTTTTTGCTTGCTTTTTGTGGAAACAGCTTATAGCAATGCTTAGAGCTTTGAAGGTGGTTTTAGGATGAGTGTGATAATAAACCATTTGCTTGTATCTTCTGCTCAGGGCAGAGCAATAATTTGGTTGTGTTCAGTTTTAAGTTTATGATGGAAATTATCTTTTATCCAAATGGAAAACTGAGAATTGCATGGATGTTCCTTGACTTCACTGAGTGGTGCAGAATAAGTAAAAAGCTTAAATCGTTTTGAAAGGTGTTCTCATTTGAAGGGGTCGAGGCTCTCTCTACGTGGAAGCGCAAGACAAATGAAGCTACTTCTGCCTAAAGAGGCTTTCAGCAATTTAACAACCTGAACCTGCCAGCTGAGCAGTGAATTTAAAATGGGCAATGCTTGGCATGTGGAAATTGGTTTTTTCAGCTCAATCAGCTCAGGCATGAGAGAGAATTCTATAAAGTGTGTGAAGAAGAAATGTAGTGTCATGTAAATAGATATGGTATTTGAATTGAAAATCGTTTCTGAGATGAAATAGAGAGACCAACTTAGGGAATAAAAATAAAACTATTATTTTTCCATTTGTGCTTTTATATGTAAAGCCTACCCAGTTCCTTAACAGGTCATCAGTAGTCATTTTTTATTCTTGCACCATACAAATTGAAGCAGGCCAAATTACAAAGTTCATTGTAATATAGGACTGAATGCTTTGCTTCAAAGCTGGCTTAGAAAATATTCGGGTTGTAAATGAAATCTGACACTTCTGCCTTGCAAGTTGCCAGCTTAAAACTGTCAAACTAAATATAAATGTTGTCCTGTTTATTTTTCTGGGCCGAATCTGGGATGGAGGTGGTCCTGATAGGGGAACGACTTATGTGTGAGGTTGCCACCTAGTCACCCCAGTAGGTCACATCTTGTGTCTTGGACACCATCTCAGAAGAGAGCAGGGCACTAATTCTACACTAAAAACACCTCCACCTGTCTCCCATAAAGCATGCAAAGGTACAGGAGGTTACTTGGAGCAAGTATGTTACCTATTCAATGGATAAACAACTGAGAGTATCCTGGTCACTGCTGCTGGTTATGGGGTGGACCTCCCCTTCTCCAGCTTAGTGTCTTCCATATGTTCTTAGACTCCAGTCTCCATTAGCTCCAAGCTGCATGGCCAATAGTGAGGGGTGATGGGAGCTGCAGTCTAAAATATTTGTCAGGCACCAGGTTATGGAAACTGCCCTGCCTAGATTTATTTGAAAAGGTGAACTAATCTTCTTGCATTGCAGGGAGCTGGAGTCCCTTCCAACTCTAAAATTCTATGATTCTATGTTAAGTAAAAGTCATGAAGACATAGGGCGTGGCCATTTTCTTTTCTTTTATGTATTATATTTGTATAGCTTTTTGCTTAAAAGAAACACCATATAGCAGTTAACAAGCAATAATACCACCATTAATAAAACAAGAGTTTAAAATTCCAAGGAAACCCATACAAGTCCATCATAACTCATCAAATGTTTACCTTTTAGTTTAACAGATACAACAAGTGGTTGACACTATTTCTCTCTCTTAAGTGTAACAAGATCAAAGGAGTATATGAAACACTGCCACTATGTAGCCTTTAGTCATGTCATAGGAATAAGAGGTGGGTTTTTTAAATCTACAGTGGTACCTCGAGTTACATATGCTTCAGGTTACAGACGCTTCAGGTTACAGACTCCGCTAACCTAGAAATAGTACCTTGGGTTAAGAACTTTGTTTCAGGATGAGAACAGAAATCGCGTGGCAGCAGCGGGAGGCCCCATTAGCTAAAGTGGTACCTCAGGTTAAGAACAGTTTCAGGTTAAGAATGGACCTCCAGAATGAATTAAGTTCTTAACCTGAGGTACCACTGTATAGGTTGGCAGAGCAGGAAAACTGATGATGGAACAGATAGGTGGCATATGAGTTTTGGTAATGTTAATTTTCACTGCTGCTGTAAATGGAATACCTGCTTCATATAAACAAATAATATTTCTTTGGAATGTGATAGGCACCTCATTAATTAGCAAGCAACACCCATAGCAGAACATGTACATTTTTGCTAATGTGTGTTCCCGATGATGAATATGCAACTGAAGATAAATGAAATAACGTTTTATTTATAAATGAGGTCACACTATATTTATGTGTATTTGCAAAATGAGGTTATGCCAGAAAGAAGTCAGCTGAGTCCCTGTGCTTTAGCCCAATGCAGACCAAGCAGCAGGAAGAGTTAGGTAAGGGTTCACAGGCTTTCGCTGCCTCCAGCTTTATGCCAGGGCTGTCATGCCAAAGCAAACATTTACTTTATTTTGACAGCTTGAAAAGGTCGTAGCGTTCTTCTTTATTTATATGAAAAAATGAAAGTTTGGGTATTGTGAGGAAAATAATAACAAAACACTTGTCGGCTGACCTTAAAATGCTGAACCCTTCATTACTGTGAATAGGGAATCCCAATACTTTGTAGCTACCATTTCTTGTAGTACAAAAAGCTATTCTATGGGGCCTTTTCTTCACAGACTCTTGTGCGAAAATAAATTCTTGGCCATATATAGCCATCTGGGAATGGTTTGAACAAGCTATTTTAGCTGCCCTCGCTTTAAATGTTTACCTGTCCCACAGGAATATTGTGAAATTGTGGGGCAGTTCACATGCATGTGTGCATGACCTTTAATGATCAATTCCTTGGTGCTTGGTGACTTGACAGCCGAATGTGGGAATCGACTCATTGCAAAGCATTGTTTCTGAGGTGACATCGAATGATATCAAAGTTCTTCTCAGAGACTCATTCACTCACAAATGCATGCAAATGATCAAAACGGTGTTATAAACTCAGATATATAAGCTAATCACCAAATGGCTTTTTTAACCTAGGTTACAATCGCCACAGTGGAATGTCTAGGTGTCTTTTGTGGTGATATAATAATAATGATGATGATGATGATGGTAATAATAATAATAATAATAATAATAATAATAATAATAATAATAATAATAATACTTAGTTTCTATACCGCTTTATATTTTAAAGAAAAAATCTCAAAGCAGTTTACAACACATTAAAACATCAAATAAAACAATCTCAATTAAAACAAATTCAAGCTTCAAGGAAAATATTTCAGATCCTTCTCTAAGGGACATTTTGTTTCCCCCATATTTATTTACTTAATTTATATAGCTGCCCCATAGCAGAAGTACTCTAGGAAGCTAGCATGGTGTAGTGGTTATAGAGTGTTGGATTAGGACCTGGGAGATCAGGGTTCAGAATGCATGTGTGAAGCAACCTTTAGCTGTGTTCATAAACTGTTATTGGACATGAGCTCAAGATAACTAGTTCTCTTTGTATAGCTCTGATCACACCTGAGCTGTTCCATTCCTTTTTATTATAGTATTATACAGTATTTAAAGAGCAGCTGCATTTTAAAATTATTCAAAGCAAAGCCAGTTTCCAAGGCAGCCCTATGGCATGCAAGAGGGGAACAGAGGTTTATAATCCCTGTGAGTGTGGGAAGGATAGAGAGGTGACAGAAGTTTATAGTAGGGACACTGTATAATAGTACACCCCTCTTTTCCCCTGTCCCTTCTCAGTTTCTTCCATGTGGGATTTACCACACACTGTGTCCCACTGCTCCAGTACAGTGATGTGAAATAATCAGTAAGGATTTTAGCAGACATCTTTTCCCAACTGTTTTGTGCTCAATAAGCGGTGTGCAGCCACCTATTCTTGTCTGCTTATCAGGAAAATTAAGACAAATAAGCCTGCTTTCAGAATACACTCAGGTGGTGTTCTCTGGGCATAGGTAGTCACTTTGCATTTCCCCTCCCAATTCTAGTTCTTAAAGGAAGACCAGCTCTTCTGCTTCTTCCTTCAGGGTTGAAGTTCAACTTAGCCATTTTTCCAAGTTGAGGACCAATTGTAGCATGACTTTCTAGCTATGTTTTCATGTGTAGAGGGCAGCTGTGAAAGGAATATAGGATTTGCTTGTCATTGCTGTAGTATACCTCAAAATCATTAAACAAGAGGGATGCTAATTCACGAAACAGTATCTTATTTGACTTTAGCAGAGTCTTTCAGAGTTGAGGGAGAAGATTGTGCATCCTTTTATGTCACTGGATCAGCGTTAATGCATCAATTAATTATTTAAACTCTAATTTAAAGAATAAGAGAACTACAAGTCTCTTTTATTCACTCATTTATGTTACATTAGGTGGCAATTTCAACTGCCATCTAGTATTTGTAAGCATTTTTAAATTTTTAAAATAATAATGAATTAAGAATTTATCTTATTGGTTTAAAATAATGAAAATGAAGCCTTCAGTCCTTCCCAAATATTTTGTGTGATTGATTAACGTCTAGAAAAAGAATATAAGAAATGAGATGGCTTTATTGTGGTACATACTGCAACCCCATCTTATGATTCTAAGCAAAGTATTTCCAGAATGTAGCTTCTTATAAATCACATGGTTGGCGCCTGCAGTGTTTCCTATATAATATCTAAATACATGTCAACTTTGTATAGCCAGATGTCTGTTTTGCAGTGTCAGAGCATATTAGCTGCAAAGGATGGTTATATTTATTCTGTGTCTCTGCTTTTGGGTGATTTACTTATAGTTGCAGTTGTTTTTGACAACATGGTAGTTAGTTAACTGTAGCTATAATTCTTAATTTGTTTATTTTAAATCTTGAACATTTGTAAAACAGTTGAAGAGGTAGCAGCAATGCATTTTATTGAACACCTTGTGCAGAATATAAATGGAGTGTATTGATACATGATCTTGGGGTTAATGTTTCTTTTAAAAATATTTGCTTGATTAGAGCCAAGAATTAAAAGGTCATTGCTAAGAATATTTAGAAGCATCCTTTCCTATCTCTTTAAAGAGCATTCTTCTATGTTTTTATAGCAAAGCATAGGAGAATGCAGTTAGAATCACTAAAAATATAGATCATGCCTTTCAGGTATGTTTTTAGTTAGAGAATGAAGTGGCTGCACTGAAGTTCTCCCAAGCCTAAGACATTTGTATGGATCTGTCTTCAGGGGCTTATCTGGCCTCCTGACAATGGAGTTGCTGATGTTTCCCGGAAGGGAGGGTGGGAGGCGAAAGGTGGCTTGAAGGTTGGTGCTGTGCAACTGCAAATGTACCAGCAGAAGCGCTGGATTGGCTCCATCAGTGCATTTGCTCAGTGCTGACCTCCCTGCTGCCTTGCCCCTCCCACTCTCTCTTTCCCCGTAAGCATCATTGACCTAACGTACTTACTATGAGGTCAGGCAAACGCTACAGCCCCTCTCTGTCATCTGCTAGGGATCCCACGCGTGTACCTCTTGGCAAACAGTTTTTTCATACTAGTAAAAATATTAATTATATTCATGAGTGTTTACTAATCCTGTAAACTATTTAGATTTCCCCCCCAGTACTTTAGTATCTAAAATATACATATCCACTGGCAGACATAACTTTAAATTTTGTGAGTATTAATGTGTTTGGTGTTTTAAAATACTCTTTCCTACCTTGAGAGTCACTAATAAGAGAAGCAGGAGGGTTTCTAAATAACAACAACAACAACAACAACGAAAGTACTGAAAATCATTGGCTAAAATGCTTGCCGATTTCCAGGTGCCAGACATCAGCCCTGATGTTACATTGCTTTTTAATTCTGCCCCAAGAGATTGTGCTAGCTTTTATTGGTTTCATATTTTGCATTAAAGGGTAATTGATAAGAGTTTATTTCCATAAGCTGGTTATGTAAAGGCACTGTGGAGTGGAGAGGGTGTTGGAGACATTATTACCTAATAAAAATACAAGAAATGTTCTCCCATTTTCTTCTGAATAGCTTATCTGAGATGTACTTCTCATTCCCAGATTTTAAGAGACTATTAACTTTGCAAGGCATATTAACTTTTACTGCAAGTAAAGTTGTGAAGTGGCTGCTTTGTCACTACAAACAGAAAGAATAAAGTACAGAAATTCTGAGACAGAGACAATACTTGTAAATAGGAAACTTGTGATTTTAAAGACATTGAAACAGTTTTGTGTGTTGAAAATTCTATATTTTACTAATATTCAGCATACAAAAGTAATTTTTTGTGGGGGGAGGAAAAATCTAAGCTTCAGCAGTGGAACAGACTCCTTCGGTAGGTGGTGGAAGTTTTTAAGCAGAGGTTGGATGGCCATTTGCCCTGGATGCTTTAATTGAGATTCCTTCATTGCAGGTGTCTGGACTACATCACCCTTGGAGTCTCAATGCTACAATTCTGTGATTCTATAAATACAAGTCTTACTATTGAAAAAACAACTTTTAGGCTTCAGTCCAGGGTGTACTTACTTCAGAGTAAGTTCATTTGTAAATTAATGGGACCTACATTCAAATAATATGCATGTGGGGGCAGGCTGTTAAAGGAGCTGCTTGGGGGGAAAAGCTTCAAGCTGTTGTGTCCTTATATTTGCACAATGTCCCCATGCGCTCAATAAGCAGTAAAGAATAGTAGTGAAGTGTACAACAGAATTTCTGCAGAACCTTTTGAAGGGTTTAGGGGGTGGTTTGCAGAAACACATTGAAGGAAAAGAGCTAATCATAAGGGACTATCCTTCATGCTTTTCCCATTCTTTAATAAAACATGGTTATCACTTCTTCTGACTTCCTTTGATTTACACTGCTCGGAGGATGAGAGATGACTTTCTGCCGATGACATTTGTTTCACTTGTGTTAACAGTAATTTTTCACACGACTTCTCTCCAGGTGGACTTAGAAAGAAGAAACGTGAACTGGTTATAAATGCAAACAGGAAAAGCATGCAAGCTAAAAGCATCCACTTGCTGGTGGACCTGGGCTATAATCAGCTGGAGGGGACAAGAGTAGGATATTATAATGTACCACACATTATTAAGGCAGAAGGCAAGTCTGTGAAGGCTACACAGAGATGCTTTTTCTTGCCATTTTGTATATTTACAAATTAATTGGTACAGTTAGAGGTCTGTGGTTGATGTGTCTCCCCTGTGCTCAGTCTCTTACACAAAATTATCATTTGGGGATGCTTGTAATTTAAGACTGCTAAGGAATTACCTGGCATAAATCTTGGCTACTGTAATACACCTAAAGATAAGAACATAAGAAGAAACCTGCTGGGTCATACAAAAGGTCTATCTAGTTCTATCAACAAATGCCAATTGGAGGCACCTGAAAAGGTAATGGTTGAATTACAATTACATCTAAACCAAAGATCATCATTGTCCAGAAAAATGTTGCCCTAAGTCCATAAAAAGCAGAGTTACAGGGTGTGGCAGAGGCATGACAGGACAAGGAGAGGCTTACACCCACTCCAAACCCCTTTCAGCCCAGTCATGTGACCTGGCAACCCTGTGGAACAGGGGTCAGCAAACCTTTTCAGTAGGGGGCTGGTCCACTGTCCCTCAGACCTTGTGGGGGACCAGACTATATTTTGGAAAACAAAAACAAAAATGAATTCCTATGCCCCACAAATAACCCAGAGCTGGATTTTAAATAAAAGGACACATTCTACTCATGTAAAAACACACTGATTCTTGGACCATCCATGGGCCGGATTTAGAAGGCGATTGGGCTGGATCCAGCCCCGGGCCTTAGTTTGTCTACCCATGCTGTGGAACTAAGCCGGCCAAAAAGATGGTGCAAGTCAAATTCCTCCTAAATTAAGCCCCCATAATTTACGCCATCAGCGTCAGATTCTTGTAGTTAGGATTGTTTTGTTCATCACGTGCAATCTTAAGTATTATATTACCTATTTATTAATGTTGCACAATATTTTAAGTCTTTTTTTCCTTCAAGATTGAGATGCAGAAGCATCTTCTCACTGGTGTAGTCAGATTTCCTTCCTCATGCTTCCTTAACTTTTTGCATTCCTCTATATATGCTCACAGCCACTCAACCACTACGCCTTATCTTCTCAGGGCTGAAGTTTAACTCTGAAATTAAAGGAAGGACAAAAGGCACATGGTAGGAGCAAAGACTGGTTTTGTCTCCACACTGGCTTGTCTCCAGTAACTAGGCCCCAGTCATTGACCCCAATTTTAAAGCCAGATTTCTGTACCCCTGTATATAAGTAAAATAAACAGCATTATTAAACAGTAGCGATAATGTAAGCTCCAAAGTTGCTAGGGTTTGCAAGTGATTTAGAATGAAATGTATTTGCAGAGGGAAGGAAATAATAAATAAATCTCCCTTTTAAAATAGCAATCTAAATAATAATTTATAGCTACTGGTAGAACTTGAGGCCTCACATTATTTGTAGAACACCCTTATTTTCATTCTGTATTACATAATAACATTATCATGTGAGCCTCTTAGGGACAGTTTTTGTTGTTGTTTTGTTGCATTAAATCCACAGTGGTAAAAGTTACATGTTCCGCTTTAAGTCCCTAGAAAGAATGTTGACTAAGAATTACAGTAAACACAAACTTCCTCCATCATCTGAATGCGTTCAGTGGCCTAGAACAGCAATTTGTCTGTCCAGTTTACCTGCTCTTATGATCCCAAGTCATGACAATGAATTCTTCCATGGCATCCATGTTGCAACCTTCCAGCAAAGCAGCCTTCCACCAAATTTCAGTTGAATTGATCACCAGTCCAGCTTTTCTTCCTGAGTTTTTGCAAAGTGTGGAGAGGAGTTATGTGGTCCAATTATTCTGGTTCTCTTTTTAAATTATCAGTTATTGGGAAAGCTCATGCTTTTGTACTTGGATTATTTAGGAGTTGCCCTTACATCAGTAGAAAGCTTGCTTTCAAGGGATGATACCCAATGTTAGTCATCCTCAGAGTAGTGCTGTTGAAATGAGCGAACTTTAAAGTTAACTTTTTAAAATGTCCCTGTCTCTTGCAAGCTGGCAGTGTTTTGAAAGTGGCAGATTATTCACCATTCACCTGCCGCCGTTGCCCATTTGGGATTACTCTCTTGGCCTTCTTATACATTAGAAAGACGTGGGGCCACACCTAGATGTAGTGGTCCTCAGGGGGAAGTGTTATAATGAAGGTACTACACACTTGAGCTAAGGGCCACTATTCTAACATTTGTATAGAGTACTAGGAAGGTTGAAGGCTGACCTGTTTTGTGCGCCCCCACCAAATGCTATATGTGGGCATAGCTTCAGTGTGGCCAATTTGATTCACTCCCTCCCTCCCTCTTTCTTTTTTCTTTTCCTTCTCCTCCTGCAATGAGGCTACATTTTAATATTTTAATGTTCCATTATTTTAATGTTGTATTTTATTTTTGTTTTTAAGTTGTAATCATTCTTCTTGTTTTTATTATTGCTTGTAAGCTGCTCTGAGCCCGGCCTTGGCTGGGGAGGGCGGGGAATAAATAAATAAATAAATTATTATTATTATTATTATTATTATTATTATTATTATTATTATTATTATTATTATAATACATAACTGCCTGCCATCCTATCAGATTTCAGTTCCTGTCCCTTTACCTGGACTCCCATTCACTGTCAGATCTCCTTTACTCACTTGTCCCCATGACTCCATAATGCTGTTTCCTTTTCCTTTAACTGGACTACCAGGACCTGGAGCTTGAAGGCCATTTCACAAGTGACAACAATGAGAGCAAACATCAAATATTGCAGTGCTGGTGTGGAAGAGAGTTAGAACCAAGTTCATACTGTCTAGTGTTCCATTTAGCTTTACGGCCCTATTTGAATTTGGTTGTACAGGCAACCATTTGTCCATGCCTCTGCATCACTTGTAAATACGTTTATGTCCTCTTTCTAGCAATCTCTTCTTAATTTGCTTCCTTGGTATTTACTTCAGACTGAAGTAACAAGAGGCGTGATTGGGTTGATACTCTATATACTACTCACCACTCATTTAAGAAACCCAAGCAGAAACCCCCCAAAAAGGAAGATTGTGTCATTTTTATTACTGTGTTTTCAGTATCTATTCAAGATAATTGAGTGGCTTAATAGATAGCAGCTGCTGCAGCATTCCAGTACAGTTTAGCAAAGTAAAATGTGTGTGCTATTTTTACTGGTATATTTTGTGTATGGTGTATCCAAGTCAATTAGCTGAAGCCCAATTATATAATCATGTTTTAATCATAGGCTGGTGTAAATTGAAATAATATGTTGTCAAGAACATCAGAGGGATCCTACTCAGTAGCATTCAAAGGCTTGGATTTGTGGCTGACCCCTGGGCCTCCCTTGGTTTCAGCCATAAATGATATGTAGAGTGGCACACAGGTGACCTACTAAATACACCTCTGGGAAAGGTGCCAGATACACTGCATGGAAGCATTTGTTTGAAAACTATATGCTGGAATTTTTTAAAAATAAAAATAGAAACCTTTAGTGGCTTAATTCTTATTTGTCTGGGAAATGCAGAATACTTTGAAATGTGGTGAGGATGCCCACAACATACCATGTGAAGCAATTTATTGCTTTTATTTCTGCGGCCCAGCTTATTTGCTACAGCTACCTCTATTTCTTTTTACTAAATAAGATTCCTCATGCTGAATGTGCTTCTGGCATGGTGCTTCTTGCTTGAACCATACTGTAGGGCTTACTAAACTGTGGTCCAAAGACCACAAGTGGACTGTGAGCTTTATTCAGATGGTCTGTTGTGGCAGCTCTGAAGAGAGGCATAGCTACACATTTGTGAAGAACTCTTGTGTGTGAGTGAGTGTGCTCTCTCTTTCACACACACACAATGGCTGCTCTGTCATTCTCCAAATAATTTTGTGGTCTGCCCAGGAGGTGATTGGGATGGACAGGAAATGATTGGCGGTGGGGAGAGAGATTTGCCTTTCTCAGAGGACTAGAGCTGCAGCTGGCACCAAGATGGAGGAATCTCCTGAGTAGGAAAAAGCTGACAAGGCCTGAAAGGAATAGAGAGTCAATACATTGGCAGAATCAGGACGAATGCTGAATCTGTCCCAATACTCAAGCGAACAAATATTACTCTGAATATTAAAGAGCTTTGTTTAACACAACAGGTGTGCTTATCACATTAAAATATTCTATTGGTTTTGCTTGTATTTTATTGCCTCTTTTATTTCTTAATATATTTTGCTCTATTAAAATGTAAATGGACATTTAGTCCTAGCAGAGATTTCCATCTGAGGGTATTCAGCATTCCTCCCTCTTCCAGCACAACAAGAAACAACCTATATCGTATTTCTCAAGTACTAGTGAAGACTCTGGCGTGAACTTCTTGATCTGGTGTGATGCTACACCAAGTGCGCAATTGTTCCAATTGCTCAGGAAACAAAACAGTGACAAAATAGTTCCTACCTTCTATGAGAACGTAAGAAAAAGAAGTAAATTTGTATGGGATTAAAACAGGGCCTAAGAGAGATCTAGAGAGCTGGCTAAGGGCTTGTCCACACTTTTGCTTATGACTAGAGAGCGCAGGTCTGAGTGGTTTTGCCTTTGCCCCACTACTTTCTCACAGAAAAGCCAATCTTTAGCGCTAAATCAGAACAAATGGCAATCTGTGGAAAACCCACTTGCTGTTTGTGGATTTTGCTGAGGGAAATGGAAGCAGGGCAAACGGAAGTGTAGATGGGCTCTCAGAAGACAGCAAATTTGCAGCAAAATAGCTGAAGGCACAGGGGAGAGTAATTACAGGAGCCTGAAGGACAGGGCAGGTAGAGGAGAAAAAAGTCTGAGGAAAAGGCTCAGGACTATTCATTAGGATGCCATGGTGGCATAGAGGGTTGCAGGTCTAGGTTCTAAGAGGAATCCTGAGCCTTTTCAGAGTCTTATAGAAGGAGAGATTCTCCAGCATTGTGACCTGCCAATGTTAAGGAGAAAGGGAGCGGAATGGCAAGGATCTCTCACATAGATGTGAACAACCATATGTATTACAGATTCAGGTTTACTCATAGAGTTGAACAGGGCTTACTTCAAGCAGATATGCTAGGATTGTGGTTTAAATGTAAGCATTTGACCAAGTATATAAATACTTGGTTATTTTTAAAGACTTCGCTTCATTCTAGTTATTAAACTTCTGACATTTCAATTCTCTTTGAGAGGTTTAAAACTTTTCTTGTTTCAAGATCAAGAGAAAACTCATAAGCTTTGTACCCAACTGTTTGAAAGAATATAAACAGTTCTAGACAGTTTGCAAAGTTTAAGTGGTACAAAATGATGAAAAAGCCTTTGTAGTTGACATACTGTCATAAACATGTTTTGTTTACTGTTTTCACTTCTTTTTCTCAAGACTCTGTTAAAATATTATTTACTGACATTGTAATATTCTTTTATTTTTGTAACCATTGGGATTAGTCTAAAAAGGCAATGGGAAACATAGCATTAATATTTTTGAACATTAATGAATGTCCACGTTTATATAGTTAAATTCCCTCTTTTTTTCCTTAAAGGAATTGAGTTAGTAATGTAGTGTAGGTTTTTCATATGGCTATTAATGGAGAAGAAACAACTTTTAGTCAATAAAGGCTGGGTTGGGGGGCAAAGTTATTGCGCCCCAGGAATAACTGTCTAAAATACATCAGCTAACTGTTTGAGAAGGAGATTTTTACCACTGCATCTTGGTTTATATGACTGTTGCACAATGTACCTGGGCTCAGTGTATGAATCTTGAAAACTTGTTTTTATAAAATGATTAATTCCTTGATCTTAGGAGTTGCTGTCTTGGAAAATAACCGCATAAGATCACTCAGAAGACCCCATGCATAGTGTCCTGATGAGTGGCATTCCACCATTGACTCAAGGTGCCTCTAGATCAGGCTTCCACAACCTTGGCCCTCCAGATGTTTTTGGCCTACAACTCCCATTATCCCTAGCTAGCAGGACCAGTGGTCAGGGATGATGGGAATTGTAGTCTCAAAAACATCTGGAGGGCCGAGGTTGAGGAAGCCTGCTCTAGATGTTGCACTAGTGTAGTAGTGTGTTTCAGTGTTGCATCAGGACAAGGTCAAACTTCACTGCCACACAAAAAAAATGATATTGGCCACACTGACTGCACACGGAACCTTGTCTGTCACCTAGTCCTTTCAGCTCTCTCCTCCCACCCATAAATTTCCAGAGAACCCCAAGGCTCCTAAGAGCAGAGTCTGAAAAATTACTGGTGCATATTAACAAGATTCTGCTTTTCTGAAGAACCAAATACACTTATGTTGGCACTATACCAAAGAATTTGTAAAAATGATCAAGTCATGTATCCAAGAAACTTCAGTCTAGTTTATTGGTAGATCTCCTGTAGATTTTATCCAGTTGTTTAGAGTACTGGGGCTTCTGTTTTATTGAGGCACCATGGACTCATTAAGATTCACTAGGGCTTGTTCACATTTGAATATTAATCACTTGCTGGCTGTCACATCAGGTGTGGTTAAATGTTTAATTGAACCTGGTTATTTATTTAGGAAGGTGGAAGTGGAGACATGGGTAGGTGGGGAAGAATAAGTGATTATTTCAATTACATGTACTTTAGCTTAGTTAACAGGCAATTCAAACACAACACAGTGCTTCTCAAAGGAATCAGTTCACACATTTGGCTGAGAATCATAAAAGTGTTGTGTAATTAATTATTGAGAGATCAAGCAATGAATATGGCTGTTTAAACTAGCCCACAATTGTTTCTTAAAAGAACAGTAGCTTTTATTAAAGGAAGCAGCAGCACCCACCTTTCCTTCCACACCTAATGTTGGTCCTCCACTGCTTATTTGTCTGGTTTATATCACTCTTCCATGTATTGTGGGTGGTGTTTTTGTCCACTACCAACCGGCTGTAGACACTCGCAGCTGCAAGTCAGCTTTGCTCTGAGAGATTTTAAGGCTATGTAAGTCAGTAATTTTCCCATGCACGTTTTCGACTACAGAGGTTTTTTCGGGGGTTTTGCAACAAGATCACTCAAGATCACTGAACCAGTGTGGTGTAGTGGTTAAAAGCGGTAGACTCGTAATCTAGGGAACCGGGTTCGTGTCCCCGCTCTTCCGCATGCAGCTGCTGGGTGACCTTGGGCTAGTCACACTTCTCTGAAGTCTCTCAGCCCCACTCACCTCACAGAGTGTTTGTTGTGGGGGAGGAAGGGAAAGGAGAATGTTAGCCGCTTTGAGACTCCTTCGGGTAGTGATAAAGCGGGATATCAAATCCAATCCCAAGTGGTGAATTGAGATTCTAATTCAGGGTTCTGAACTTCACATGACTTTAAGATTATTGGCAAGGAAGAGAAAGGACCGCTTTAAAATATAGATGTAAAATCATGCTTGTTCAGAATCAGTACTGTTTTCTCTATCAATTAGTACTTAATTGACTTTGGTAGAATTCTTGTATAAAGAAGACTTTCTAAAATAACAAGGAACTGACATTTAATTCAATTTTAAAAATATATATTGAGGGACCATTTGGGAAACATTCATATAACAGGGTATGTAACAGTGAAGTTCCTGCTTATGCATAGCATATTAATGATAATAAAATCACTGCTGGGTGCATTACTACTGTGGCTTTGAACCACTTGTCTGTGGACTTGTGCCAGTCCACAAAGTGCTTACTACTGGTTCTTGGCAAGTGAGCTTGTTCGACTTCCTGGTATTTGCGCAACCATCTTCCCTCTAGAAGCATTCAGAGCCTGAGCCTCTTGGCACTAACAGATTGACTTTGGCTGTAATTAATAGAAAGGAAGGACACTGCAAGTGCAGCAGACTCTTCATTAAAAAAAAATCATGCCAAAATATATCTGCATGATACATGCTCAGATCTGTAATGTTATTTTAAAAAATAGCCAGTCCACCATTTTAATATGCAAACCCCTCCCCATGCTTAGAGGACCTAAGTTGTTACATTTCTCTGGGTGAACATGATATAAGTTTAAAAACTCAAAACTAACTCCTAAAGGCAATGAGGCATTTTGGAGAAGATCTGATTACATCACACATTCTAAGAAATTTGTTTTGGTTAAACCTTTTAAAGTCCTCTGTTTATTTGAAGTGGCAGCTCAGAAAGTACATTCCATGGAAGCCTTCCCTTGCTACTTGTTTATTTTTGAGGGGGAAAATGCACAGCATAATCTACCAAGAACGTCTGCTAAAACATGCTTTTGTGCAAGCCCCATTAGTTTCAATGGAAGTTATATGCAAAAAGCTTTTTAATGTATGTCATCAACTACAGGATATAACAAAGAATCTGGTGGCTCTTTAAGGACCATTGGATTTACTGTGGCAGAAGCTTTCATGGACTAGAACTCAGTTTATTAGATGTAGTTATGAAGAGTCATAATAAATCTGGCTGTGGCTTCAGCCTGTGTGTTGTTATGAGCATAGCCAGTGGAATCAAACCTTATAGAATCAAGGTGAGGAGAACTTGGATATTAGCTGGGTGAGACTGATAAAGAGATTATTTGGTTCCTGGATTCAACAAGAAAAAAACAACACACCAATGCACTACAGAGGGGAATAAAAATAAACCCAAAGCTCTGCAGGAAGACTAGTTCTTTTCATAGCCTTATTCTTGATGTGAAAAATTCTGAAGGGTTGTGAAATTAAATGGCTGTTTACACAAATTCTTAGAATTTCCTCTCTTGTTAGGTACAGAATCCAAGATTTTACCATTATAAAAAGGAAGTGGTTTGTGATACCTTCAAGAGTAATGTATTTTCTATGGTGTAAGCCTTTGTAGGCTACAACTCAGGCTAACCCTCAGCTGGCATGCACATATGCACAGAGAGGTAAAGGAAACAAATGGAGAAGCTGGCGTCAGGTGGCAGTGAAGCGCAAAAAGTACAGTCTGAGACCATTAAAGCAGAGCTTAAAAGTATGCAAAACAAGCACAATGAATGTTCACAACTGCAGTAATTGGTGATTGTATATTTTTTTTAAATCTGGAGTGGCTAATCTTTTTTAGGACAGAGGACCACACTGACAAAGTAGGATGTGACCAAGCGGTTGTTTTTTTTAAAGGACAAATGGAGTGGGGCAGAAAGAAAGTATCATAATGAGGTAACCATGGGAACAGTCAGTAAAATATTATTTTTTAAAATTATAAATCAATCATTAATTTCTTTAAAAGGTAGGAGGTTTTCAGAAGGCCTCTGAGGGGGCACAAATAAACTTTTGCTTTCATGGCATCACAGCAGATGACTCAGGAGCAATCAATTGTTTATATATATATATATATATATATTTATTTATTTATTTAAATGTCTTAATATAAAAAGAATTAGATGGAAAATTTGGGAGGACCTTCAGGGGGACACAAGCCTCTTGTGGAGCCAAAGCTAGCCACCCCTGTCATAAGCATTGCTGAATAAGCACCAGTAGTGGGCCATCAAATGCAGTTCTGGGTAGGATGCTGTTACATGCCAGTTCCAGGCACTTACCCTGGGTCCATGTTTCCTTTTGGGAATAAGGTACAGCAGAGACTATGGTGTCTTTATGATATATGGTTTATTTACACACACATGTATAAGCTGGGCCTACAATGGAGGCGTTCACAGCATAATCACCTTGCTTCTGTCATAGCCACAGCCTTGAATTCAAACAGAAATCAAACATCATTCTTTGCCACTCTGGCTTTCCAGCTTGCAACATTGCTTCTAGGTCACATTACAGCGAACTCTGTCATCAACTCCGGCTTTGTTCTTTTATCTAAAAGCTGCAGGAGGGGCCCCACCCATTAGCCATCTGGCAGAGAAGCCTTCTCTCCATTGCTTTCTTAATGGGGACCCATCACCCTAGGCCAGGGGTCTGCAACCTTTAAGACAAAAAGAGCCACTTGGACCCGTTTCCGAAGAAGAAAAAACTGGGAGCCGCAAAACCATTGCGACATTTAAAACAAATATAACACTGCATATATTGTTTCTTACCTTAATGTCCGATCTGACAGCGGGTGGGAAGGTGACGTCGGGACGGTGCGTGACTAACGCACGCACCACCCCCATGCGACGTCACAGCCAGTACAGCGCCCGCCACAGTGGGGAGTGTCGGGGCGCACAATGCGCCTCCTCCCCTCGCTAGCATCCGCCCTGGAGCCGCGGCAAAGGTGTAAAAGAGCCACATGCGGCTCCGGAGCCGCGGGTTGCAGACCCCTGCCCTAGGCGATTACCTCATGAGGAAGCTAGCCTGATTTGTCTTTTAGGACTTGCTGAATCCAGGGGTTCATAAGGCTTGATTAAATTCTAACACATGCTGGCCCCAGGGATTATAGGTGTCTGGCACCCACAAACTCATAAACAATATAATAATTGTTGCTAATATCCATTGTTGACAAATAATATAAGCTCCTGAGATGCTGCTTGCGCTTCATCCAGTTGGTATTAATTATCTATTTTATATATTGCCAAACTTTTTAAAAATTGTATGCTGTGACCATCCAAAACTGATTACATTGTTTTTATCTAGAAGAATTGTATGCTGTGACCATCCAAAACTGATTACATTGTTTTTATCTAGAAGAATTGTTGTGAAAACAGCATTTCCATTGAGTCTGACCAATTACTGCTATTGATTCCAGCCAATATTCACATACTGCCTGAAGGAAAACGTATATTAAGGATGATTTTTCTTTATAGACTTCTCTGTTTGAGGTAATTCTTTTGTATGTTGTGCCACCTCCATAACTCACTTTTTTAAAAAATCTGGAAGAATGGCTTCAATAAGAACACTTCTGTGTTACTAAAAATATGTGCGCTTGCAATTTTTTACATTGGAAGAAAAATATTACGACAATGTTGATGATATATCATGACTAAAAGATATACACAATGTGTGGTATTAACACTGTTTCACATGCAGTACATATAGCACTGCTAATATGCATAGCAGTCTACATATTTTGGCTTGGTCCTTTCCTTTAAAGGAAAGACTTTGGGGGTGGGGCTTTTAATTTAGGAATAAAGTGAACAAGAGAGTGACATGGTAGAAGCTCATAAATTGTATGTAAGGTCATTAGTTTTTAAGAACTATACAAAACAAACATACAGTGGTACCTCAGGTTAAGTACTTAATTTGTTCCGGAGGTCCGTACTTAATCTGAAACTGTTCTTAACCTGAAGCACCACTTTAGCTAATGGGGCCTCCCGCTGCCACTGCACCACCGCCACACGGTTTCTGTTCTCATCCTGAAGCAAAGTTCTTAACCTGAAGCACTATTTCTGGGTTAGCGGAGTCTGTAACCTGAAGTTTATGTAACCCTAGGTACTACTGTATTCAAACCTGGAATACAGGTTATAGTAAACATATAAGCAGCAAAAAATCTTAACTTGGACATATGCAATATAAAATGTATACCTATGGCTGACTTTTCTGTATCCATATTTCTTAACTGAGCTTCGCTGAAAGGAGATTTGAGTAAACCAGGGAGAGAATGGTAATCCAATACAATTGATTGGCAGTAAATTCTGGACAGACACAAAAGAAAGTGCTTCTTCATTATGTTCACAACAAACATGATACTTTGTGCCACATGCTGTGGTGCCAACTACTAGCTTAGATGACCTATCAATGACCAGTAAGTAAGCATGGTCATATGGAACCTCCCAAGTTTAAAAGCAGTATGCTATTGAATAATGCTAGTTGCTAGGGAGCTGGAGTGCAGTAGGACTGCTGCCTTCATGCTCTGGTTGTAGGCTTCCTGGAAGCATCTGATTGGTTACTGGGATAACAGGAGGCTAGCCTGCATGGACCTTGGACTTTTGGTCTGATCAGCAGGGCTGTTTTGTACTCTTTATGTCCTTCCTCTTCATCAAATCCTTAGAATCAGGTTGCTTTTATTACCCTTTTGTCAATTAGCTCCAGATGGCAAAGCTGGGTAGCTTTTGTGAACGTTCAGCTTTGAGTTTGAACGGGGACAGTCTCAGACACCATGGCCTTCTATGACTAAAGTGAGATAGACCCAAAGATACTCTTTACTGATGGAACAGTAATGCCTCACTGTTTGGTCTAATCAGCTTCCTATGGAGGAAGGAACTGAAGTCTTAAATGTGTTATATATTGTCATAGTGATTTCTTTGAGTAGCATTTTGGTGAGGTAGCTCCTGTTTACAAACATTTTAGCACTGACATAGTATGTGTAGGAGTACCATATCTGTGTGTGCAGTTTTTCTTATAAGACAAGTTCATCTTTTTATGAACACCAAATGCAAACACACACACGCACAAGGTAAAATTCACAAACACACATTAAATTCCTGCTATGTTTATACATTTGTTTCTGTGTGTACGAAAGCAACACGAGATGAGGCTGACACTCTAGAAACACAAATGAAAAGCATTGAGTTCATTAAGAGAAAGGATGCTTACTCATATATAAGTGTCACTGCATTCCATGGTGCTTATGCTCAGGTACATGTGCATAGGATTGCAACCAAATGCTTTTTTATTATTTATTTAATATATTTATATTCCACCCTTCTCCTAGGCTGGGATTCAAGGCAGCTTTACAACATTTAAAACATCATGATGAAATACATAGTAATAAAAACAAACTAGTTAAAATCAATAATTGACTGCTTGTTAAGCTTTTGGGACTTTTTAGTTTAGAGAAGCGGTGACATGATGTTTATAAAATTATGCATGGCATTGAGAAAATGGATAGAGAAAAGTTTCTCTCCCTCTCTGATAACACTAGAACAGGCTTCCTCAATCTCGGCCCTCCAGATGTTTTTGAGACTACAATTCCCAGCATCCCTGTCCACTGGTCCTGCTAGCTAGGGATCATGGGAGTTGTAGGCCAAAAACATCTGGAGGGCCGAGGTTGAGGAAGCCTGCACTAGAACTTGTGGAAACTGAATGCTGGAAGATTCAGGACAGATAAAATAAAGTATTTCTTCATGCGGCACATAGTTAAACTATGGAACTTGCTCCCAAAAGATGCAGTGATGGCCACCAACCTAAAGAGGATTAGGAGGAGGAGAGAGCTATTGACGACTACTAGCCACGGTGGCTATGCTCTGGCTCCATAGTTGGAGGCAGCAGTGCTTCTGAATACTAATTGCTGGAAACCACTGGGATCACAGGCATCTGGTTGGCCACCGTGAGAACACGATGCTGCACTTAAATGGGCCATTGGCTCTTCATATGTCCTTACATTCACCTACAATCACACTCCCCCACTCTCTACAATGCTTAGAAAATCTCTGATAACAAACAAAAGACCACACTACTGAGGGGGAGGCGGCGGGAGCAGATGCCACCCAGCACTGCTTTTTTGGGTAGTGTGGGGCCTGCAGGGTGCCCAAGCTGCTGCGTCACTGTGTCACAGGGGCCCTCCAAGCTGCAGTCCCAGTGCTGCTTGTGGGGCCGGTTGCGTCCTTCTTGGCCGCCCTCTGGCAGCTGGGGGTGGGGGATGCAGCAGTTTGGCATGCTGTGAGCCCAGCCCTGAGCCGCACTGCTTTTGGGAGTGGCGTGCTGGGCTCTGGGGTGCCTGGACTTGTGTGCCACCTTGGGTTCCAGCATGCCACCCCCAAAGGTAAGTGGCCACCCCCAGCTACACTACTGAGCTGGGCTTGATATTCCCCACACTTATTTTGACTTCTCTCTCAGCTATGCCATGTTGTCACCCGAGAACAGCACCACATAGCCACACACTCAGCCAAAACACAACCATCAGCATGCATAAGATTGTGGCCCGTGTCTTTTAAGCAAGAGGACATCAGATTGAAGGCTTTATGTGCTTTGTCAATACCTGGATTCTCGGAAGTCTCTCTAATTTTAGAGTACTTTATGACATCTCACGGTTTCGCCTCCCCCTCCATTCCCTATAAATGATAAGATAAGTTACAAATACAAAAGCAAAAAATAAAGCACACCACAATTTAATTCAGAGAGCCAGATGGTCCCTTTTTTGTGCTGTGACTGTAACGATATTTTTAACCAAGGAAAGCTTAAAAAGACTGGAGCAGGATACAGGTAAACAATAGCCCTCCTTAATTATGCCTCCTCTTTCTTCCAAAACAGATAGAATTAGCAAATGCAGAAAGAAGTGTTTGGTCTATATCCGGTTTTTCCAGAAGCATTTTCATAGCACGGTGTTTGTGCTTTTTAAGCACTGCAACTTCACATGCTGCTTCCAATGCATGCCTCAAAGAGTTGTTCAGCAAAGTTGTCTTGGGTGGTCTGGAAACTGGTTGTACCACAAGTGTTGGCTGGGCGAGCACTTGGCAGCATGTTGTGAGGAATTTGCATGGTGCTCATCTCCATAGTGCTTTGGATTTCACTGTTGCCGCAACTCCAGTTGAGGTGTCTGATGCAGTTGCCTTTCCATACTTTGTGGAATCGATTTCAGTTTATGTGGCCTGATTATGTGGATGGGACTCTTGCAATGATATGGCCCACATCTTGCTCTCTTTACCCCTGCCCATCCCAGCTGGTGAAAACCAGTATGGAGTGGTGCCTGCTGCCCTTAAACAGGCAGTAGTACAGTAGTGACAAGAACCAATCCATTGAAACGGGCAAATTCAGGAATAAGTTCTGAAGAAACTCATGTAAACTGAAGCGGTTATTATATTTGTTAGTACTGGACTAAACTATACTGCTTAGTCCAGCTTTAAAGAGATATGTGTGATAGTACCCATAGGTCATCTTTGTAAGCTCTTCTTATAGATGCCTTGAATGTATATGGCCAAATTCCAGCCCTCCTGGTGTTCTGTATATATTACTGAGGCTTTATTCCAACAGTTTTACCTCAGTTAGCACCTAGGTCCTCCTTTTCTCCTCTGGACAACTGATAGTGTTTGCTAAATGGGACTCTTAGTCAGCTTCTTCCTCCTCCTAAGCTTCCCTTTCTCAGCGGTGCCCTAGTCTTCTTACGTTGAGTAGGTCAGCCAATTCCCTCATAGGCCATGGCTCACCCTAATCAGCTTTGAGTTTAGCTGGCCGCTGTTTCCCCCCTAGACTGTTTACACTTTTATGGGAGTAGCGGGGTGTTGGTGGTGGAGGCGTCTCAAACTCGGAGGGAAATGTAATGCAGAAAAGTACAGGAAATGATACTTTACCTTATTAACACTGGCCATTCTGCACTTTACTTCTCTCTTTTATGATACCGACACTCAACCATTATGTATGTATTCCTGCCAAACCAGGATGCAGGTTTGGCTTTTTATGCAACACGTTCATTATGGGAGTGAGGAAGTAGTAAATAAGATTTTCCTTTGAACATCAAAGTGTGCCCCAACTTTGGAATTAACTCCCAATTACTTGCACTACTTGAATTTCTTCTGCTTTAATTGATATTGATTTATTGTCTAAGCGCCATTGTTTAGTGCCTTGGTTATTTTTAACTGTAAGGTTAATTAACAATAGGTTTTTAAAATGTATTTACTATTATATTTATACCCCATATTTCCCATAAAAGGAATTCAAGGTGGCATACATGATTGTTTCCTCCCTCTTTTTATTCACACAACAACCATGGGAGGAAGGCTACATTGAGAGACATTGAGTGGCTTAAGATCACTCAGTGAGCTTCATGGCTGAGTCAGGATTTCAGCCCTATTTTTACTATACCACACTAGATCTCTGAGTCGCTCACACAGTTAGAATTTTAAGTTCTCGGACATTACCCAAAAAGGAACCCATATTGAGATTTTGGTAATTAGCAAATTATTTTTTTCTATTAATATAAACTACAAAAATCTTTGACAGATGCTGTCAAATTGTTGTTGACACAGGTCCTTATTCGAAAGAGAATTATCCACTTTTTCTGAATTCAAATATTATTGCAAATATTATTGCCATAGCCAGATCTGAAATACACAGGTACCTTGGTTCTCGAACTTAATCTGTTCCAGAAGTCTGTTCGACTCCCGAAACTGTTCGAGAACCAAGACGCAGCTTCCAATTGGCTGCAGGAGCTTCCTGCACTCAAGCAGAAGCTGCGTTGGACGTTCGGCTTCTGAGAAACGTTTGAAAACCAGAACACTTACTTCTGGGTTTTTGGCGTTCGAGAGCCGATTTGTTCATCAACTGAGCTGTTCAAGAACCAAGGTATGACTACAATTTCCAGTAAAATTTCCAGAAGCTGCCTTAGGACTAGATGACCTGTCACTCTGATTCTCAAGGTATTTATTGCACTATTCTTTTCAAGGAGGCTGAGACAGGATTCAAGAAAGGGAAGTGAATCTGAAATGAAAAGGAACATCAAATACATTGCAATCTCTCTCTCTCTCTCTCTCTCTCTCTCTCTCTCTCTCTCTCTCTCTTTGCTACAGGGGTTTTAATCTATTGTTAACTTAGTTACTATAGTTCCATTTCTTTCTCTCCCCTGCTATAGAACGTATTGATAGTACTGGCGCAAAGCAATAGTTTGAATTGACTTGGGTCAAGTCACATGCTATTTTGGACAGCTTCTGAACCCTTGGGAACAACTTTTTTTGTAGGGGGTGGGGAGGGAAGCCTGTATTGGGAGTATGGACCAGGAAAGATCCATTACACGAACAGAGTTCTGATCATCCTTCTCTGGATCCAACACTTTCCTCCCTAAAAGCAACATTCTGCACAAGATCCAGCTGCACAAATATAAGATGGGGGACACCTGGCTTACCAGTAGTACATGTGAAAAGGATTTAGGCGTCTTGGTGGACTACAAGCTTAACATGAGTCAACAATGTGATACAGCAGCAGCAAAAAAACTACTGCTAATGTATCCACAGAGGTATAGTGTCCTGATCAAGGGTAGCAATAGTACCATTCTATTCTGCTTTTGTCAGACCACACCTGGAGTACTGTGTCCAGTTCTGGGCATCACAATTTAACAAGGATGTTGACAAGCAGGAATATGTGCAGAGGAGGCCAGCCAATATGATCAGGGGTCTGGAAACCAAGCCTAATGAGGAAAGGTTGAAAGAATTGGATATGTTTAGCCTGGAAAAGAGGCGGTGATATGATAGCCACCTTCAAATATCTAAAGGGCTGTACCACATGGAACAAGCTTGTTTTCTGCTGCTCCAGAGGGGAGGACTTGAACCAATGGCTTCAAGTTACAAGAAAGGAGATTCCAACTATACATCAGTAAGAATTTTCTGACAGCAAGAGCTGATCAACAGTGGAACAGACTTCCAGGAGAGATGGTAGACTCTCCTTCCTTGGAGGTTTTTAAGCAGAGATTGGATAGCCATCTGTCATGTATGATTCAGTTGAGATTCCTGCATTGCAGGGAGCTGGCCCTCAGGGTCCCTTCCAACTCTACAGCTCTACAGTTCTGTGATTCTGTAGGTATAGTATATGTTTGAAACTTGTACATATTTTAATCCAAATTTTAATTTCACTCCTATTCATATTCGTTGTTTACATTTTTCATTATATTAAAAGAATCTGGAGTGAGCTATGTAACGTGGCTGACTATTCCTGAAGAAGGAAGTAGGTGTCAGTTACAATTAATGTGAGCGGCTTCTGTAGCCCTAGAGATGTGACCCCTTGTTACAGTAAATATGACAGCATGAATTATTTTCAATTATAATGAACTTAATTTTGTTGCATTAGTTATGACACACCTCACTGGGAACTTGCTGCTTTGATATTGCAACAACTGCAGTAAAACAACAAGAACAAAACCAGAATCAGGGAATTCAAAAGCCTTCATCGCACGCAGAAGCACTGGGTTTCCAGAGCCATGTGCACTGTCTCACATTTCACATAAATATAAGAAGAGTCTTGTGGAATCAGACCAAAAGCCCACTTAATCCAACATCCTGTTTCCTCCAGTGGCCTACCAGAGATAAGCCTCAAAGCAGGACTTGAGCCCAGCAACTCTCCCCTGCTTGTTTCCTCTGGTAAACCGTATGCCTGATGCCTCTGAACCTGGAGAAATTGTATAGCTTTCGTGACTAGTATCTATTGATGGCCTTATTCTTCATGCATTTGTCTAATCCCCCTTTAAAGCTGTCCAGGTTGGTGGACCACATTTTGTGGTGGTGAATTGCATAGTTTAACTATGCACTGTGTGAAGAACTACTCCTTTTGTCTATCCTGAATCTCCCACCCTTCAACTTCATTGAATGGTCCTGGATTGTAATGTTATGACAGAAGGAGAAAAGCTTAACTCTGCCCACTTTCTCTTCCCCATGCTTAACTTTGCACATGCAATAATGTCCGGAGTCCAGAAGTGACCAGGACATCATCAGAACCTGCAGTGCCATCATCTGAAGAGCTGGACCAGGTCCCTGGCTATAAGTTTAGTGTTTCTGGACTATGGATGGTGGTATACCTAAGCTGGAAGTCAGGAATGCACTGAACCAGATGCCACAGCATTCAGGTTCTGTAGAACCAGAGATGGAACCTTCACTGGCAATTTTCTCTACACTCAAGGAACTGATTGTATCCCACACCAACTTGCTAGTCCAGCAGTGGAGGCAGCATGCCAAATAGGAGACCATGGAGGAAAGGCGATATGTTCATTCTGAGGTCAGAAGACTGTCCCTTTTAAGGGTTTCTGGTACTCCAGTGCAGGGGGCATATAATGGAAGAGGTATCTGGTGACAGGCACTCAAAAGGCTTTGTTCACTTCGTGCTCTTGCCAGAAGAAGTTGCTCACTAGGAGCAACCCTTGGTGGTACTGCAACAACCAACCTGCCTTGCTACCATGACCGGTGCGCTCCTTGGGATTGGAACAGAACACGACACTTGTATCATGTTCACCCTTGCTTGCGCTTTTTCTTGCAAGAAAGTGGTAGATAGTACTGCAAATCAGGTAACCAAATTGACACCAGAAATCAGGAAGGATCATGGATGTTGCAATATGTAGCCTCCAGAGAATCTCAGCCTACTAGATTCTGCAGTTTCTTAGCTCACGGGTCCTTTGGGGAATAAACTACATTATTAGAAATCTATCCTCCTGTTATCAGATGGCTGTTTGACTGAGATTTCTGAGATGAACAAGATTCCACAGTGTTTCGGTATCAGATGTAATATTAACTGGACAGTATTTGTACATGAAATCTTTATAACTGTTGTACATCCTGATGATAACTTCCATTTTGTTCTGTTAGAAAGTAAGAGTAAACAGGCACTTACGTAAGTCTCAGCTGTTCTTTTGGAACCTGCCTTTATACTCGTGCAGTGATTTCTTTGGCATGCTGTGCAGCTCTTTTTAACGACATCTACACAAAAATCTTACACATTGTCACTTCTCTAGCTATTGCAGAGCTGCTAGTTGACATTTCTGAATGAAGGACAAATTAAGGACTTGATTCAGTAATCCAGTTTTTATCCAGTTTATCCTGAAAAATAGGTTCCTGCCAGTTTTTAGATATTCAACACTGGCATAGATTCCTTTCCCCCCATGTGCAGGTTATTTTCATTAACTTATCTGTGTTGTTCTTTTTCATATGTGGGCTGGCTTTGCACTATCTCACATACGAGGTACAGAGCTGTTCTCACCATTTGCAGTCTTCTCCTGACTTGACAACAGTTCTTAGAGCCAAACTACTGGTACACGTAATGTTAAGCCAGTGGCGTAGCGTGGGTTGTCAGCACCCGGGGCAAGACAAGTAATTTGCGCCCCCTAACTCGTGGATTTGCGCCCCCTAACCCGTGGATTTGCGCCCCCTAACCTGTGGATTTGCCCTAATCCCAGATGTTGCGCCCGGTGCGGCCGGCCCCCCCTGCACCCCCCACGCTACGCCACTGTGTTAAGCACAGGGTTTTTAACATTGTGTCGTTCAGTAACTGTATTAATTAGGATTGGAACTGCCATAGGTGAAGAGGAGGAGCTTAATTCGCTTCCTGCTGTGATCTTGACAAAAATTTCTCCCCTGAAGCTTCTGTTTGAATTGGCAGGGGAGGTTCCATTGGTGCCAATGGGAACTTTCTTCCCGATGCAAATAGTAGCTTGTGGGTGGGAGAGGTGTCATTGGGACTATAATGTTAACTTTCTTACACACAGATCCTGCCTTAGCCCCAGTCTCGATCAGGTGGCCCAGTGATTTTAATTTCTTGTAGAATTATGCCAAACCATAGTTTACCCCAAACATAGGAGCTTTTGGAAAGGAGATTGTGATTGCTTTGCTCCTCCTCCAGTTCTTCCTAGGCCACATAAATCCAGTGCATTCTATGCACCAGACCTGTTCCCTAGGATGGAGTAAAACCATCCATATGATCTGTTGCACATGTGTTAGGAACCACCAGTGTGTGTCCACCCAACATAAGATCCATTGGACATGTTCCCTTAAGAGGTGAGATTTTTTTGCCTGGAGAAACAGTCAAGCACTGTTTTAATCTAGTCCTTAATACCCTTAAGAGTGTACGCTCACAGAAGGCTACATAAAAAGAAGTTGTTAATTACGAGAAAGCAAGCATTCATAAATTAAAGATGCAGTAACACATATGGAGTGGCTTATGAGCATACATACAAATAACTGGTGCCTAACATATTGACAGTCCCCATATCTAGAGAAATGAAGGACCTTGTTGTTGGCATTCATCTGTCTTGAGAGGCATCAGAGTATGGGGGTGGTCAAACCACTGCGTTAGCAGCACTGAAGAGACTTGCTGGAAGAAGGTGTACAAGGCACCATTCAACCATCTGAGGGACTCCATTCCGGATTTGTGTGGGGATACCCCAAATCCTGCAAGGCAGTGGAGGTTTAGGGTTAAGATTTTTCTTTCTCCTAGATGGGCTACTTTCCCAGGTTGATGAGCCCCATCTGCTCCTTACTTCCCTCTACAGGATGTGAAGAAACCACTTTCTTGACCATCGGACCCACTATTGGTTTTGTTCGCTCAATCTGACAGAGCCTGTTTTTGCATGCAAGGGAAGTCCCTAAGTCATTGAGGGTTTGAGACCCATCAGCTACCCTCACCTGGTTTAGCTGGCCAGTCAAAGCATGCTGGCAGCTTCTAGGAGCCACAGTTGAGAGCTGAGTACAGGGTTGGGACCAAAGATGGGCAAACTACCCCAGGAGGAGCACAATGTGTCCCCCACAAGAGGTACTACCCCTCCCCTAACACTCTATACACCCCTGGAGCTCCTTAATCTACAAGAAAACAAAGTGGCTGAGCATAATGTTAGTTATCAACTAGGGATAGGGGGAGAGTTATACTGTTACCATCTCTTGTTAGAGTGATCCTGCAATTGGATGAATGGAAGGGGACCAGGCTCCAAGGTTAGGATTGGAATTTCTATGCCTGTGGAGTTATGCCTTCACCTTCCAAACCAACAGGCAACCATACAATAGTGATCTTACAAATCGCTAGGTGTGATAGCTAGTAAAGGTAAAGGTACCCCTGCCCATACGGGCCAGTCTTGACAGACTCTGGGGTTGGTGCGCCCATCTCACTCTATAGGCTGGGGGGGCCAGCGCTGTCCGAAGACACTTTCGGGTCACGTGGCCAGCGTGACATCGCTGCTCTGGCGAGCCAGAGCCGCACACGGAAACGCCGTTTACCTTCCCGCTAGAAAGCGGTCCCTATTTATCTACTTGCACGCGGGGGGTGCTTTCGAACTGCTAGGTTGGCAGGCGCTGGGACCGAGCAACGGGAGCGCACCCCGCCGCGGGGATTCGAACCGCCGACCTTTCGATCGGCAAGCCCTAGGCGCTGAGGCTTTTACCCACAGCGCCACCCGCGTCCCTCCGGTGTGATAGCTATGGAGTGCTAATTGTTGTTATCTAAAAGTGATGATACTTGGAACCATGCTGTGCTGATTAGCCCATGCAAAACCTCAACCTTAAATGAGATTTTGGATCTCATAATTCTGTGTGTAAAATGGGAATGAAAGGGATGATGTGGAAGGGGAAAATAAAAGTTTCTCGTGAAGCAAGAGTTGATAACTTTCCTGCCAGATATGCCTAAAGATTGTCATCCTGTGTATGTGGGATGCTTGGTGCAAATTTCTGAATTTGGCGTACATGAGTTTTGTATTACTAATGTTCTCTGGAGGGACTGATAGTTACTGGTTTGGGAGTTTCCCCCAGTGTCACTGGTGGCTTATCAATACTTGCCTTCTGGCAGTCTTTGAGGTCAGGAGGTTGGATTTTGCATTCTGTGTTGCTGATGGTTAAGTGGGAGCTGATACCACAATAAGGCACAAGGTTCCATCAAAATGAACCAAATAAAAGTCAAGTCAAGCTCTCTCTCATTATACATTCTGTCTTTCATAGTATCCCTGTCAGCAGCTGTGCCTACCACCGGCATAGCTCTGAGCATCTCTGAAGAACTCTCCCCCTGGAGGTCAGGCCATATCCTTGTGGAGCATTTCTTGGTGCTTCCTTCAGTGTTTCCTAATTTATCTATTAATTACATAGCTGTTTAATTCTAAACAGCTTTTATCACAACATTTATCATTTGGAGGAAACAGTTGTTAGAATGTCACTACTTTTCACTGCAGGTCCAATTGTTATGCTTCAGTTTCTAGCTTGAAGCTTTCAGTGGAGAATAAAGGATGCCCAAGGCAGAAGTCAACCTTTCACTTCTGCTACAAAGGAGATGCCATCTATTTCATGCTGTGCTAAGTATTCCATTGGAATGCAAGTAAAACACAGCCTTCAGCATATCCTAATTTTGAAAAGAAAAGCAGTAAGCAAAAAGAAGCAGCTTTAATTAATGCATTTTGTTGTTCTTTAAGTAAGTAAATCCTACAAAGCACTCAGAGTTATCTGTTAACAGTCAGTGCTATTGGGGAGATTCTCAGTACCTTGCAGATTGAGCCCTTAAGGTATTTCTCAAAATAAGATTTGTAGTGAGCAAAAACAGAAAGGAAAGCTTTTTTTAAAAAAACACACACACAACCACAACTGACTAAAGTCTGAGTTCACTCTGGGTGATTTCTATTTTATTTTATGCTTTTGGCGCATCTGGAGAATTGTGATGTGTAGTGATTAGTTATATTTATATGGGCTAACAGCAGTAAAAAAAATTAATAGAAAAGGAGCAGCTTGCACAATATAAATCATGTTCTCTTTGTTTAACTATCCCAGTCTTATGTATTAAGATATTTGTATGGGATACCAGCGATTCATTCTAAGGTGTCAGTTGTTCTAACAGGGAAAGGAATTGATCATTGATTGTCTCTGCAGGAAGTGGAAAAGCCAACTTTATTTTTGTTATACAGTGGTACCTCGGGTTACATACGCTTCAGGTTACATACGCTTCAGGTTATAGACTCCGCTAACCCAGAAATAGTGCTTCAGGTTAAGAACTTTGCTTCAGGATGAGAACAGAAATCGTGCTCTGGCGGCACGGCAGCAGCAGGAGGCCCCCATTAGCTAAAGTGGTGCTTCAGATTAAGAACAGTTTCAGGTTAAGAACAGACCTCCAGAGTGAATTAAGTACTTAACCCGAGTATAATGGTTGTGAGGGATTACTTGTGCGTAAATGGCCTTAGATGTAGTTAGCTTGCTTGCCCAACCATGCTTAGGGTCAGAGCTCGCCCTCCGTGACCTGTTATTCACTTGCAGAATCCGTCAGTGGGCGTTTCTTGAACCTCTTCCAGCATAAAAGCTGTTTGATCCCGAGTCTCCTCCTATGTTCCCTGCGCGGAACGCGTCTGCGCAAGTAAGGGGGAGGCAGGGGCGTGCCAGCGCTCTCTCCACTAGTTTCGGGTGAAGGGTCTTGGAGCCCTGTCTCCAATTCCTCATCTCCCTCTCTTCTCTATTGGTGTTACCCTGAATTCCTTCCCCCCTGCTGGTCCCCTCTCCGGCATCGCTCGGGAGCCCTGCCTCCGCTTCTCGCTCTGATGTCAGTTCCCTGACACCGAGGTACCACTGTATAGATAATCATCCATATGTGGCTATGGTGGCTCATTTACCAGATGTAATGTATTTAATGTTAGTTCTGGGAGTTTATACTTGATTCTGACCAAACTAAGCTTCTTGATGTCTAGTTCCTCAAGAACGAACATATATATTGTGAGAAAAGGTTTTGTATACTGGAACCCATTTCTTCGGATGCATAAAGTGTTATCCGCAGTTGGTGGGCCTGGACACCCATGTGGGATGGGATCTGGGACCTGCAACAAAATGTTGCAGCAGGGAATGCTCATTGTTTCTCTCTTTTTTTTTTTTTAAATAATTTTTATTAATTTTCCAATCATGTAATAAAAACAAACAATAAAACAAAACAAAACATACAAACAAATAAATAAACATGTATAATTTCATAAACTCATTTTCCTTCACCTTATTTCCCGGACTTCCCCATACCTCCCTTTTTCTGCATCCTTATTTTCCCCTTTTGACAGCAACCCTCCATTTAATTAATTAACTCATCTTCATTATAATTCCCTTAAATTTATGATTTACAGCTGCAATTCTATGTTTCTTAAGACCATAGCATCTCAGCACTCCTCAATGTTACAACAATTTTTAAGGTATATTTTAAATTTCTTCCAATCTTCTTCCACTGTCTCACTCCCCTGGTCACGGATTCTGCCGGTCATCTCTGCCATTCCCATGTAGTCGATCACCTTCGCTTGCCATTCTTCCAGAGTGGGTAGCTGCTGCATCTTCCAATACTTTGCCAGAAGAATTCTTGCTGCTGTGGTAGCATACATGAAAAAAGTTCTATCCTTCCTTGGCACCAATTGGCCCACCATGCCCAGGAGAAAAGCCTCTGGTTTTTTAGAAAATGTCCATTTAAGGACCTTTTTAATTTCATTATAGATCATTTCCCAGTAGGCTTTAATCTTCGGGCAGGTCCACCAAAGGTGATAGAAAGTACCTTCAGTCTCATTACATTTCCAACATTTATTATTGGGCAAATGGTAAATTTTTGCAAGTTTGACTGGGGTCATATACCACCTATAGATCATTTTCATTATGTTTTCTCTCAAAGCATTGCAAGCCGTAAATCTAACACCAACATTCCATAACCTTTCCCAGTCATCAAACATAATGTCATGACCTATGTCTTGTGCCCATTTGATCATAGCTGATTTTACTGTTTCATCTTGTGTATTCCATTTCAGCAGCAAATTATACATTCTTGACAAGTTCTTAGTATTGGGTTCTAACAATTCTGTTTCTAATTTCGACCTCTCCATCTGAAAACCTATTTTCCTGTCCTGTTTGAATACCTCGTTTATCTGAAGGTAGTGCAACCAATCTCGTACTTTAGACTTTAATTTGTCATAACTCTGTAATTTAACCCTTTCACCATCTTGCTCTAAGATTTCACAATATTTTGGCCATTTGGACTCCATATTAAGTTTTTTTGTCTCTTTAGCTTCCATTGGTGATAGCCACCTGGGAGTTTTACTTTCCAATAGATCTTTATATCTTATCCAAACATTGTATAGTGCTTTCCTGACAATATGGTTTTTAAAACCTTTATGTATTTTTACCTTGTCGTACCATATATATGCATGCCAACCAAATCTATTGTCATACCCTTCCAGATCCAAAATGTCTGTGTTCTCAAGAAGCAGCCATTGTTTCAGCCAGCAGAACGCTGCCGATTCATAATAAAGTCTCAGGTCCGGCAGGGCAAACCCCCCTCTATCTTTTGCATCAGTTAAGATCTTAAAGTTTATTCTGGGCTTTTTGCCCTGCCAGACAAATTTTGATATGTCTTTTTGCCACCTCTTGAAACAGTCCATTTTGTCCAGGATCTGGAGTGTCTGGAATAAAAACAACATTCTAGGCAATACATTCATCTTGATGACAGCAATTCGGCCTAACAAGGAAAGTCTCAACCTTGACCATATTTCTAGATCTTTCTTCACTGCTCATTGTTTCTCTCACCCCTTTCCCCTTGTTTTTCTGTTCCTTCTCCGGAACAAACCCATGGCATTCTGTGGCTACTGAACACTGTTCTCATTGGGCTGGGGGTTTTTTGGGCGGGGGAGGGAGTTGTCCTTTAGTTTCCCCACCCTACATTAGTTTTTGTATATCTGAAAAATTTGGACCCCTTCACATAGAATGCTGATACCTTCCTTGTTTCACTGTGGCTCTCCCCCCCCCCTTTTTAAAGATAAAATCATTTCAACACTTCCAAGCTCTGTTCACTATTAAAAGGAAGTGGTGCACACACATATCATAAACAGTGAAGCCAAAATGCCGCAAAGATAAGTACTGTACTACAAAACCTGTATCTTTTCTTTCTTCGATGTATAGCTAAACAAATCCATATTAAGTAGGGTTAGTGCTGTCTCTTTCCACTGCCTCTACTAAAGCTTCATATAAACCTATTGTATTCTGATGCCAAATCCTATTACAGGAAGTTGTAAACTCCCTGCATCTTTAAAAATAACCTTTGTAGAACTGCCAACACCTTACAGAATGAAAACGGAGGACTCCATTCTCTTTAGAGCATGCATACCAAGTAACATCGAGTCAGCTTTCAAAAGATTATATAATAAAAGGACAAGGAAAATAACCGTTTTTACAGTGGTAATATATTTATATTTCTAAACTCATACTTTCATAAATTAAAACTGAGGATACCTTGGATATAGAAAGCACAATGTGTGGTAAAACTCCTTGAGAAGGGGTTGGTGGTGACCTTACATCTTTCTTTCAACTTTTAAACATGCATCACAATACATGGCACACTTAACATGTCTCACTAAAGCAGGGCACACTCTCTGTTTCTGTTCTGGAAAGCCTCTAGCTCCCCACCTGCGATAGTACAGTGTTCTGCCTCCATGGTCACAGACAGTAGGTTTCTGAATACCAGTTGCTGGAAGCAGCAGGAGGAGAAAATGCTCTTATGCTGAGGGCCTGCTTGCTGATTTCCAGCAGGCATCCTGGATATCAGGATGCATACCCCCTCCCCCAAGTGCCCCTATATTCCAGGGACAGTCCCAGAATTACAAAACCCACCCCAGCTTCTGATTTGGTCCTGGAATGTCCTTATTTCACCCACCAGTACCACTGCTGCTGAGCTCAGAGAGGAGGATGAGTTGGCACTTGTCCTGAGAAGCGGCAGCAGTGGCAGCTGGAGGAGAGCATCCCATTGCCTCTCCATGGCCACTACTGCCAGCCTCCTCCCTTGGGCATCTTGCAGCGGCTGCTGAGGAATGGGCGGTGAGGAGGAGAGGCCGCTGCCACCAAGGACGCGTTGGCTCCGAGGTGCAGGCAGAGGACAGGAATGCTGTTGGCAGGAAGAAAGGGGGAATGGAGTGTAAGGATTTCTTTTATAAAAAAATCCTTTGTGTATCCATGTTTCATCTTGCCCCTTTCTCAAATTTATTTATTGGTGTGTGTATGATTTTTTTGTTTTTGTAAATCTACTGAAGAATAAAAATAAAATTGTGATTAAGGGGTTTTCTCAGGGCGGTGAAGGGTGTGGTTGCTATGTCTAGTTGGTGTAGTGATGGTGGAAATGCTCTGCGGGGCAGGGGGACAAAAATGGGGAGTTGAGGATTTTCATCTGAGGAATTTTGCACAGTAAGCTGGATGCTGGTTAGCACTTGGCCTGATCTAGCAGGCTCTTTTTATGTTATTAACACCGGTTTAACAACAACAACAAAAAAAAGAAGTTGCAATACTATGATAAAAGCTCAAAGCTTGGTACATATTAAGGGGCACCCTATGAAGCTCAAGTAGAGAGCTATTTGTAATTTCAAAATGGCAGCCAGTTTTGTAACTTAGTCGTGCAGCTTGCCTGTGCATTAGAAAGATTTCCACTTTCCCTGAAGAGAGTGGCTTGTGGGTGAGTTGCAATATCATATAGCATAGGGCTACATAAAGGTAAAGGTACCCCTGCCCGTACGGGCCAGTCTTGCCAGACTCTAGGGTTGTGCGCCCATCTCACTCAAGAGGCCGGGGGCCAGCGCTGTCCGGAGACACTTCCGGGTCACGTGGCCAGCGTGACATCGCTGCTCTGGCGAGCCAGAGCCGCACACGGAAACGCCGTTTACCTTCCCGCTAGTAAGCGGTCCCTATTTATCTACTTGCACTCGGAGGTGCTTTCGAACTGCTAGGTTGTCAGGCGCTGGGACCGAGCAGCGGGAGCGCACCCCGCTGCGGGGATTCGAACCGCCGACCTTTCAATCGGCAAGCCCTAGGCGCTGAGGCTTTTACCCACAGCGCCACCCGCATCCCCTATAGGGCTACATAGGCCAGGGCAAAAGGCCAGGTATAACCCACAACTTTTATTCTTCCTGAGGTAATGTGATACAGTGATTTTATGAATTATTACTTGGGGGAGAATATTTCTTAAAATTGGAAATAGATTTAAGGTTGTGTAGGAATTTGTTCAGGAAATACTGTTGGGCCATTGGGCTGATTCGAAAGGTTCTTCTCAAGTTCTGATGTCTGCTGTCGTTTTCTTCTTCTTGATGTTGTTATTTTGTACCCATTCTCCTCCCCGGGTGGGTTACAGCAATTTACAAATATATTTTTAATCACTATACAATCATCTGAACACAGTGATTTTTTTATTAAGAAACACAGCATTTTTATAAAAGGTATTAAACAAACACCTGGATTAGGTGAAATTTTAAGCAAAGCATTTAGTAATTTTTAAAACAGTGAACAAGTATAATAATTATACAACTCAGGATGAGAGCCATTTTAGAACAAACAACTTCAAACTGTCCTTTGACAGCAGAAATTCATAGGCAGGTTGTCTCATTTGTCAAAAGTGAGTAGATTGCCAGTTAATATGCCTTTTGTTCTGATACACAGTGACAAATTCAGTAATAATTGCGCAGAAATGTCCCTCTGCTTAATATCCGTCAGAGCAGATGGAAATGTTTTGCAAATTGGTCACAGCAGACCACAGATAGGCTTATCACTACCCTGCCTGGCCCTGGGTGGAATGCTTGTACCACCCAGAAGAGCGAGTTATCCAATTTATCCAAGTAATTGCGAGAATATTTTGCAAGAAGGAATATTGCGTGCAAATCCAGCACACACCACTGACTTAAACATTAAGTGATAGGTGATGTAACTGTTTAATCATTGCAATTGTAGACAATTCCAGTATTGCTATACCTTGTTGAGCCTCACTGGTCTGCTTTAAACCCACGGGTTTTTAAAAATATTAATCATAAAAATAAAATATACCACAAACACATTCTCATGCATACTCTTTTGCACCCATTGGGATAAGAAAGTTTAGGAGGTTGACTTTTTCCCTTAGACGAATTACTCCTCTTAAGGATTTCCCATCTTCATTCATGGATTTGGAAAATTAGTACTTTATGAATGAAGTTGTTGAACTTAAAAAAGGTAGCAAATTAATCCAGCTCTAAGATGTCCTTGCAGCAGATAAATTTAGAGGGAGAGGACCCTTAATGTATAACATTATAATTTAAATATTTTTTTGCAAGCTATCCATATTTTATTTCAAAACCATTTTTGTGAAACTTCTTAGCACACTTTCAGTGCTTACTTCATGTAGTCACAGCTTTGCATATTTTCTTTGAAGATTTTGAAAATACAAAGATAAATGATGACTAATGTGCACCATCTGCCTGGGGGGAAAAGATTTCTTACTGAGGACTCAGTTTCTGCTAAGCTGATTTGCTTATAAGAAGGAAGCAAGCCCATCCCTCTGCTATGAAAATGAGGTTTTAATATCTTCTGACAAATTATTAAATAGCAGTATATAGGCACTAGAATAACAATATTTAGTCCATAGATTAGGGTCAGTGGCGTCTCTTCTTTTGGATTGTTACAGGAACTCTGGGGGATCAAAAAAAGCTGGTGTGTGTTCTGTAAGGCCTCAAGAACTTCTAATATACTAATTTGTTGGTAGCATGTGCTGAATTCCTAGAGCTTTCCTGCCCGCTGAAAATATTTGATTGGGGCAATATTGGTCGCCTCTTTGTGGCCCTGGAGCTCGAATGTTTGGTAGTAGAGATGAAATATTGCTCTTTGTGTTGAGGAGACACAGGTGCCTTCGTGATGTCATTATTCATAGCTGATGGTGTGAACCACTTCTGCTGAAAAGTATTGTGTTTCTGAAAATGTCATATGACACAAGTGCTATACCAAGCAATTAACCACTTCTAATTCATATGTAATTTATGACATAGTTTCCTCAGTATTGTTATGAATTTGAGGGTGCTAGACCTTTCTAAATTCTTGGATCCAGCAAGTGTTAAACGCTAGTTAAGCCAGACTAGCTTCCTCTGTTGAGTTGATCTCCTTAGTGATGGGCCAGTAAGCAAACAAAGGAACAAGGGTGGGAGACAGCAATTGAATGGGTGGGGCTCCCTCAGCAGATAAAGCCAGTGTTTAGAGTAGAGAGGTTAGAGGCAAAGAGTTGTGTGAACCAGAAGCTGGATGCAAAAAGGCTGCAGTCTGGAAAGGCAGAGAGAAACCATGGCTGATTTCTTCTTGAATCCAAGGCTGTAGCTACCGTATGTGTGTGTAAATATACCTTATATCCTAAAGACACCACAGTCTGCACTGTGCCTCATTTCCAAAGGAAACACAAATCCTGCGTAAGTGCCTTGCATCCCTGTAATCTTGCACCTCCTGGAAATTTGAGACAGCATCCTGCTCCCCCAACACAGCCTTTATTTTTATACTGGCAGAAGAATTAGGTTGAGGTAGAGAGAGCAAACATAAATAGCCCTAGGGGACTGTTTCCCCCAATGTTTCATTGCTCTGAACATGCAATTGCTTCTCCTGATGCTGCACCCTAGATTGGCCCACAATTAAATACACACAATTTAAACTATTTATATAGCGCCAAATAAAAGTAAACAGGGCAATTTACAAGTAAAAAATAATTAATAAAACCAATGTAGTTGCTAATCATTCTATTAGACTGGATGATCCTCAATCCCAGCTGGAGGATGGGTCTGTTGCACTGCTTTCTCAACTAAAGGTCTCCTTCTCATGTTGCTTATACTCTGTGGGGCAAAACATACATGCATGTACCAAGTGCTACCAAGAAACATCGTGACCCTGTTCCAAATCTTTCACCTAAATGGACTGTTACAGCAATGGTATTCAAGTATTGTTGGGCAGTGGGAAGGTAGATTAAGGTAAGGAGCAGATGTTCCTGACTGGAAGAGTGAGTGGTTTGACAGTCTGTGTCTTGTGGACCAAATGAGAGCTAGTTCAAAATGCTTAATGGAGATGCTATGGGTCTTACAAGTTGCCTGTAGCATGCCACACTTGATATAAGGAACATTTTCAGGTGAAAATCCCTTTTAAAAATGTAGGATTTCACAGAGAGAGGGAGAGAGAAAATGAATGGTCTAGTTTTTTTTCTTCTATGCTGCCACTATTGAGCTAATTTTTTTATATGGGCTGTGATGTTTCATGCCATTTTTTTTCAAATCAACAACTCCCCATGTGAAACTGAGGGTTTTAGGATGGGGCAATGTTGGTGTAATGAGTTGTAATCATTCACTTGCCTAGTCGCTATTCTATTCAGTAATTCTACTCAAATTAATTTGTGCTTAGAGTTCAGTTGATGCCAGGATTTCAGTTCAGTGTCCTTTGCCAGTGAAATGTAAATAGAAGCCATTGTTGCTGGGGAGACTTCTGTTACTGGACCAGAGCGCAGAAAAATGTTAATTTAATTAAATGAAAAGGGACGCGGGTGGCGCTGTGGGTAAAAGCCTCAGCGCCTAGGACTTGCCGATCGAAAGGTTGGCGGTTCGAATCCCCGCGGCGGGGTGCGCTCCCGTCGCTCGGTCCCAGCGCCTGCCAACCTAGCAGTTCGAAAGCACCCTTGGGTGCAAGTAGATAAATAGGGACCGCTTACTAGCGGGAAGGTAAACGGCGTTCCGTGTGCTGCGCTGGCTCGCCAGATGCAGCTTGTCACGCTGGCCACGTGACCCGGAAGTGTCTGCGGACAGCGCTGGCCCCCGGCCTCTTAAGTGAGATGGGCGCACAACCCTAGAGTCTGTCAAGACTGGCCCGTACGGGCAGGGGTACCTTTACCCTTTACCTTAATTAAATGAAAATAAATATCTTGCATGCGTTTTGTAATATTTGTGTTGAGGTATCAATTTCCTACACTGTCATTACAGTGTTGCCGTGCTGGCTTGATATCAGGCTTTGTGGTGTTGTGTTGGCAGTGTTGTTCGTATGCCCCATCACAGCACTTGTTTATCCCCAAATCATGTTTTAATACAGGGCTGTGTCTTCACAAACTATCTACAACAGCAAGCAGGGGAACCTGTGGCCTTCTCATGGTTGTTGGACTACAGTTCCCATAATCCCTCCTGACCTAGAATCATAGAATCATAGAATCATAGAATCATAGAGTCATAGAGTTGGAAGAGACCACAAGGGCCATCGAGTCCAACCCCCTGCCAAGCAGGGGGCCATGCTGACTGGATTAGAAAGAAAATAACTTGCACTAGGGATGCGGGTGGCGCTGTGGTCTAAACCATGGAGCCTAGGGCTTGCCGATCAGAAAGTCGGCAGTTCGGATCCCTGTGACGGGGTGCGCTCCCGTCGTTTGGTCCCAGCTCCTGCCCACCTAGCAGTTCAAAAGCACATCAAAGTGCAAGTAGATAAATAGGAACCCCTCCAGTGGGAAGGTAAACGGCGTTTCCGTGCGCTGCTCTGGTTCGCCAGAAGCGGCTTAGTCATGCTGGCCACATGACCCGGAAGCTGTACGCCGGCTCCCTCGGTCAATAAAGCGAGATGAGCGCCACAACCCCAGAGTCGTCCATGACTGGACCTAATGGTCCATGACTGGACCTAAAGGTTACCTTTACCTTTACCTTTTTAACTTGCACGAGCTGTGTTAGAATGTGTGTTCTACTATATTTAAATGGATTAACCATTTACTTAAAAATTCCTCTTAAGTTTATTAATATATGTGTATGGATTTATGTTGCTGAGCATTGTGTTTGGTCCTCTGACTAGTAAATAGTGATATAAATTTACATGGATATTATTGCATTGGTTATTATTCATTGTTAACATGCATCAAGCATTCTGGAGATGCAGTCCATAAATGTTTTAAATAAACAAAATAAAACTTTGGTTTCCTATTAATGATTGCCATTTTAATTCATTTCTTTTACAGGAACAAGTAGAATATGCCTTCCTGATAATTTTTACAGTTGAAACATTTTTGAAGATTATAGCATATGGATTATTATTACATCCCAATGCATATGTTAGAAATGGATGGAATTTACTGGATTTTGTAATAGTAATTGTAGGGTAAGTCTGATTTTTAACGTTTCAATATATAAAGTTTCAATATATTAAAATGCTTGAAAACGTTGCCTCGTTTTGTATGTATGCCTGTTTCTACACTAGTGACATCATAAATAATCTTCTTCACTTTTCCTAGACTTCAACATGGTTGTCAAATGCTTGATAGCTCTGCTCACATACACTCCCCACCCCGCACTCCCTGGAAATGTGATGTTTATACAGTAAGCTCTTGTTGTATTCCAATAAGCTGTTGCATTCCCACTGAGTCAGCAGCCAGAAAATTTAATAAGTTTAGGGCTCCTTAATATGCTAATTTTTCCCTATACAGAAGTAATGTTTCTGCAGAGAATCATGTGTGTGTACCGTGAGGTACAATCAGCACAAGAGCTTGAACTTTGTTATCTATGGGTAGGGTTTTTTGTAAACTTTGTTTTTATAGTGGTTTCACTGTTCTCATTTTTTACTGTATTACGACTGTGCTTCATTGTTTTGAGTTCTTTTGGGTCTAGGATGTCAAGTTACACAGTGTCAAAAAGAGGAGACAGATTTGCATAAAATATTCACATGCCGTTTTATATGTATATCTGCCATTTTGAAAATAACCTTCATAATTTAAGTAGAAATGCAATATCACTATAGTGGGGGAACGCTATGACTAGGTGACCTACATGCCTTATTAGCACCTGGTAGGCACTAACTGTTGATGGGCAACTTCAAAGCCTTTCTGCTCTCCTTTCTTGTGACTCTTTACCTTTAAACCACACCTGAATTGACTGTTCTTAAAACAGAGGATACCTTTAAATAGAGGCCTGTCTTCTGACAGCCCTTCAGTTAGAACACTCTTCTCTGTAAAGTGGGGCAGGTGGGTATTGTATTTGGGGTCCTTATGCTAACTGAAGAGTTTGTGCACAAATGTTTCTTTAAAGAAACAAAGCATTTTATTGTGGGGAAAATGTGATCTTAGCCATAGAAAAGCATAAAAAAGCTCTCAGAATTCCCCCCGAGTTTGTTCACTTTGATAAGAGCCATGTGAAGATGTCAGACTCAATCATTGTTGGACAGAAATTAATTACCTCAGTATTCTTCATCAGCCTGCTCAATAGGCCCAATATTTGTTATTTGGCAGTCTTAATCTGGGAATGTTTAACCAGAAGGGGCAAAACAGGGAGAACTAGACTAAAATAGTGCAATGACAGACAATGAACATGCTGCAGAAATGTAGAACTAGAAATATCAAGCTGAATTCCAAGTAATATGATTTGAATTACTCTTTTGTGTGGAAACTGTTGAAACACCCCCCACCCCCAAATGGTACACGAGTTGAACCTGTCATCCAGCAAAGTAGAACAGTTCAAGTTTTCAGCATCTGTGCAGGCCATTGACATCACAGGAGGTGAGCAATAGTTAAATAAGAAAGATGCACATAAAGCTATGTGAAATATTTTGTGGCACAAGCCCACAAACAAGTTTCTTCCTGGAAATAAAGAAAGGAATGGTGTGAAATCTGATGTCTTATTTGTATGTGTTGAAAGCTCTCCTGTGTGGAGCATGTGAGTCACCCTGAGCAGTCTATCAAACCGCAACAGAAGCTTTTTACCATTGTATCATTGCTCCTTTATAATTTAAAACACAAACCCCTCACATTGACAGCTGTATAATTCAGGAGTTTATCGGTGTATTTTCCGGGGGGGGGGGGGGCACAACAACTTTGGGTTTCTTGCAAAATCAAAGATGATAAAATCTCTTATTTCTTGTTTACCAGATTGTTTAGTGTAATTTTGGAACAATTAACCAAAGAAGAAGAAGACGGTGCCCATTCTAGTGGGAAATCAGGTGGTTTTGATGTAAAAGCCCTAAGAGCCTTTCGTGTGTTGCGACCCCTCCGGCTTGTATCAGGAGTGCCCAGTGAGTCATTATCTATTTATTTATTTTCTTGCAATTGTTTACTTGAAGAGATGAGATCCCCCATGTCTATGAAACTACATAGTAGATGTTGCCTTCCTTATCGATTAATTTGATAATGTCTATTTTGAGATGTCACTCAAAATAGTTTACTAAAGTTTCGGGATGGTATGTGTGACTATGATAAACGTTCACTAAGCAGGTAAAGGAATTGATTTTGTGGACTGATCCTATCAAATAAATGCCAAACTAGATGCTACAGTAAAAACGCAGCTGTCTCTGAAAATGGCAGTCCCATGTATAATTCCCTTCCGTAAGGCCTTGTAGAACCTACTTGTTCCTGACCTCAGATTATTTTCTGTTTTCCTCCTACTGCTAGGATGTGTGGAAACAAGCTATGACATGAGGATATGGTAAATTCTACTAGACCATGCTGAAGGGATAGGGAGAACTAGATATGTGGCTACTATTTTTGGTGTCAATAGGCATGTTTCACATCTAGTTTGGACCTTAGGCCTTTACTTAAATACCTCCAGTGAATGAGAGCCCAGCTCCTCTTGAGGTAGTCTGGTCCACTGTTGAACAGCTCCTGACATTAGGAAGTTTCTTTTAATGTTTAAAGAGTCCATGTAATAAGCTTTGGAGGAGCCCTCAGGGAAATATTGTGCAAACATTTGCTCTAGATCACACTTTCCCAAACTTTTGACTTCATTGACTCCTTGATAAGCTTATGAAGTTGCCACTGACCCCCAACCCAAATTCTTAGGAATGCAAATGAAATTAAGTCAAGATATAGCACCTATATACCTATAAACAGGATGATCTGAGAATACTGTTGTGTTGTAGAATCACCTTATTCAAGACAGACATTCCTTCCTCAATTGCCTTTTGTACATTCCTGAGAGTCATAGTTCTTAATTATTATTATTGTTTTGCATTATACCTCATAAACATTTTTTCCCCAGGCCCTTTTCAAAATGTGTGTTATTATCAAATTTTCAAACAATAAACATAAAAAAGAATACTAATGTGTCAGAAAATTCAAAGAACCATAGAGATTTATTCACCTGATGCAGAGTGCCAGGGAGGTAAATATCAACTACTTTGGGAAACCTGGCTCTGGGAAATGAAAGCTGGGCTGCTAAAACTGGAAGAACTACTAAAACAAGCAAGTCCAACACAAATGACATGTGGATTTGCATATAATCCTTTCTGTTTCATTGCCATTCATTGCTGTCTCTTTTTTTGAGGTTGTTTTGGATTGAATGAAACCTCTCTCCCTCTCATCTCTTGCTTTTAACATTTGATCCAGAAGCAAGGTCATAATGCTGTGTTTATTAGACCATAATCTGTTGCCATGGAAATGATGGTAATTGGTACAGATTTAGCAAAATTACTTCAATGGAGGATCAAGCTATTGTAGGAAAGATGCCATGAGTGGGGAGAAAGCCTTTTGGTCAGATGCAAAACTCTCACTGCCAACAGATTGATATCTCTAATTTTGTACATGCGTTTCTCTCGATACAAGCAAGAGCTGACCTTCCTTCTCTTTTTTTTTTTTTTTGAGTGACAAGAGAATTAGAATGTGTGTGTGTGTTTTTTTTAAAAAAAGCTTGTTTTGCTGTTCTCAAGGGCATCTTCACTTAGTACATACACTTATTAAAAATTATGCTGGTACTTTTTGACTGTACTTTTTGACACTAGCAATACTCTCTTTGACCAAGTATTCTTTAAGAGAGCAATGCGAAGCCCTAGCTGGAAGCAGTGGGGTGGAAATGAATGATTCAGATCCACATTTTCAACCAAGACTCTGCTGCTTGTGCCACCCAGGGTTAAAGGTGCGTTCAGGAAGCTAATCTTACTTTTTGGCAGTGCCAGCCTGAATCTGGCATAGCAGAGTGGCCTGGAGTGTAATCCTCTTGATGAAATGTGCTGTCTTCAGATCCATCACCTGGCCCTATCCTGCCTCTCCTCTTTCAGAACCTTGCAGTGGCTACCCAGGGGAGGACAGTGCCAGCAGCGCCGTGCAGTGCACTGTACTTTTGGTGGGCACTACAGTGGCTATTCTGCAATTGTGATACACCCCTACTAGGAGCAGCCTGTTGGAGAGCCACTTCTGTCTCAGCATAACCCCACTCAGGGGTTAGGATTGCTCTGCAAGTCTTTCGCCACCAAAGTATTTACAACCCAGGTGTTGTAAATTTCCACCATAATTTAAGAACCACTAAGTGTTAGGTGTTAGTTTCCCAAAATAATTCAATCTAATTTGGCTAGTTGAGTATTCCACTTAGGGACTGGGGATATATTAAAATAGTTTGCTATTGTTTAATACTTTATGAACTGCTTACACATAGGTCAGCTTGTCAATTTGTAATACAAAGAGCCTGGTGGATTTTTGCTAGACTTTTGAAATAGAACATATTTTTTTTAAGAATGCTGAACATTCTGACCTTTGATAATCCTCTTAATGGAATACCTCCAAACTTCTGACTGTAGCTGTAGGACAGGCATGGGCAAACTCAGTCCTCCAGATGTTTTGGGACTACAACTCCCATCATCCCTAGGTAACAGGACCAGTGGTCAGGGATGACGGGAGTTGTAGTCCCAAAACATCTTGAGGGCCGAGTTTGCCTATGCCTGCTGTAGGATTTTGTGCGAAGATGGCCTTCTGTTTGTCCTCTTGTATTGGGTTGCTTCTAGTTATGTGACTATACAAAATAGTATCAATATCTCTCTGTGTGCTTTTTGTGCTTCACAGGTTTACAGGTTGTCCTGAACTCCATTATAAAAGCCATGGTCCCTTTGCTCCATATTGCCCTTTTGGTATTATTTGTAATCATAATCTATGCTATTATAGGATTGGAACTTTTTATTGGAAAAATGCACAAATCATGTTTCTTTGATGATTCAGGTGAGTAAAGAAGCTGCTATTTATAACTCGAACAGAACTGTTGTACCTTACATCCATGGCTTGAAAAACAACAACGCCCCTGAAAGTTTAAAATATTGTTAACCTTGATCTTCTTCACATTGACCTTTATTGAGGATTCAGAAGCGAGAGTAGTCAAGGCTAGTTTGGACAATACCCAGAAGCAGGGAAAACTGGGACACTTGTGGCTTGGTGCAACACACAAGGTGGACTGTTGGGATCTTGCTTTGGAAGAGATCTATGAGGGCTTCCTACCTCACATGTCCTAAGTAGAAGTGTTCAGTGCCTGTTTCCTTTTTTTATTGCAGTTTGCAAACACACCCTCATTGTCAACCTCAGATTGAAGTACAGGGAAGCTACTACTTTATTAAAATAAGCTCATGTTAAAACCATTGGCAGTTGGACTGGAAGTTAATCCACACATAAGACTGATGCAGCTCCCTGTTACTAAAAGAAGGAAGCAATATTGAGATGATTAATAGAGACACTGGACATCTAGAGATGCTACAGGGCTAGAGATGCTACAGGGCATCCTAAATATGAATGCTAGTAGTCAAAAGTACAGTTTATCAAGGTTGCTAGTTGCAGTGGAAGAGGAGTAAGATCTGGTAATCTACATCTCATTCCACAGGACTGAATGACACACGATATACTATTGTGTTTGTTTCAACTAACTCTAGAGCAGATCACCACAAGCCTGCTCAGAATTAGGTTTACATCATTCACATTTTCACTGAACAGATGTTTGGTTAGTTCTTCTAACTGTGGAAAAGTAAGGACTACAGTCCATTGATGGTGTTCGCCTATTGAGATAGGTAGGACAGAAGTCCAGGAGGCTAACAGTAGGTGGAGCCAGAGCCAGTGGCAGGTGGAATCAGGGCCAATGGAAGCAGGAACAACTACTTCTAGTTTTGTCTCCTCCCCCTACTTGCTGTGTCCTACGAAGCCAGTGCTTAGACTAAGGAGGGGTAAGCTGACAGCCAGTTGTCACCCACTGGACTGGTTGTAAATTAGAAGAAATATAGGAGCAAACTGAAGTTGGTTGGGCAGTGCCTTCTTCGTCCTAATGGACGAGCCTCTGCTGTTACTGACATAGATATAGAGTGTCAGTACTGTAGAGCAGTGTGATAATGTATACAAAAGTGTGTGATGTTGCCTTAATAAAGTGAGTTTCCACCAGAAATCTACATAGTGCAGATTTAAAATAGGCCAAGGTTGTATCCAGGCACAGTTTTGAGTATAGTACTGAGAAGGAATCAGTGTGGTCTGCACACGTTTTATGATCAGTTATTGTCTGCACTGGTGTTCCTAGTTTGCTCATTAATATGTCACAAGCTTTTCTACAGTTATTTTTCTGCTAATTTCTTTCAGCAGAAACTAAGCCATGTGTGTGTGTGTGTGTGTGTGTGTGTGTGTGTGTGTGTGTGTATAAAATCTCTGAACTCAGCTGCTTTCTGACTCCATTTCAAAACCGGTCTGCTTTTTCCAAACCGGGTGTTGAGAACTTCTTACCCTGAAATGTTTTTGATCCATTTTTAGATATATTAGCTGAAGAGGATCCTGCACCTTGTGCATTCTCAGGGAGTGGACGTCAGTGTCCCATGAATGGCACTGAATGTAAGGGTGGCTGGCCTGGACCAAATGGAGGCATAACCAACTTTGATAATTTTGGCTATGCAATGTTAACTGTGTTCCAGTGTATAACAATGGAAGGATGGACTGATGTGCTATATTGGGTAAGTCACCAGTGATACTTCTTGTGCGTAAAGGAAAATAACCTTGCTTTGAAGCATCCTCTTATACTCTTCTTCCTGTCACTGGATTTTCTTTTCAGGTTAAATGTGTGCTCTGTACATTTAACTTTATGCAAGTTCCACATTTGCAAGTCGAATCTTGTGTTTCCGTGCTTTCGAATGTTTCATTAAAAAACTTGCTTTTGTGAAGGTACTTTATGTTTATTTTTAAAGCTGACATTTAGCATTTTTTTTTTGCAATTGCTTCATTTACTTTCAGTTTTGTATCAGCATGGTCTGAAATAAATTTATATTATTTTGAGTTTATAAATCATTTTGCAAGCATGCTGCCTATGAAGTATAATCAAAACTGGTGATTAAATTGATTCAGCTTCCTTATAAGAGGGCAATGAATCATGTCCCAGCTTTCTAGAGCTACCAGCTATTGATGTAGTGCCCACTGCTGGGAAGATGTAGCATAAGGAGTGCTAGTTAACCATTTAAATTATGCCTATAGGCTTTCAGTTGCAGGTGCTATACTTTCATGTGGCTACACACGAGTATTCATATTGAGCATACCAATGCTACTAAAGGTAACAGTAAATCCCTGGCAAAATGTTAAATGAAGTGTTAACAGCACAATTATATGCATATTTATGCAGAAGTATATCCCACTGTGCAGTAGGGCTTACTATTTTGTTAAATCGTTTAGGATTTCAGCCTAAATCAAAGAATTCTGATTAGTTGTTCCATTTGTTTGTAGAATATGTATTCAACCCAAAGTCCAAGGATGATGATAAGAAATAATAATAATAATAATAATAATAATAATAATAATAATAATAATAAACAACCCTCTTAATATCCAACATCATACCCAAGAATAGCTCAGTCAGGGAAGCCACTGAGCAAGCAGGCTGGGTAGTACAGTGATAGCAACCATTATTTTCCTTCAATTATGGCCTGAACCTCATAACCTGAACCTAGGACAAAGTGATTTTCTGGTGAGCAAAATCATACTTTTATTAACCACGGCTACTCTCTCCTCTCTAGTCTTGTTTGGTGCTGCAGAGCATGAGAGTTTATTGTAAACCAACCTGCCTTTCACCAACAGCACCAACACATCAGAGGGCACAGTAGTTAGTCCACCATGAATCTGTAGAATGGGATGGCCTGCGGGTGTCTGAGTCCCTTATTTCTCCGATAAAGTCTCTTCCCTACACCGTTCTTTCCCCTATCCGCAACCACCACAGCCACCCCTTCTACCTGTCTTGTTTTCTGACCAAGGCATCTCTGGACACTCAAGCTCCTCTAGAATACTTTTCAAACGGGTGGAGGTAAACTCTAAACAGTAATGCAACCAACGAACAAAATGTGTTTCTTTCCATTGCCACGTTAAAAGAAGGCACTCATGTGCATAGGGTGACAGAGGAAACATGGGTAGATGTCAACCTCAGAAATGGCAACCAAGGTCATTTCCAATGTTTACGTATCACTTCACAGTATGGCTTAGACTACTTTTGGGGAAATTGTCAGAGCTCTGAAAGTAATGGACTTATTTAGACATAATGTACACCAAATTGAAGCTAAGGAGCTTGGTTACCAAACATATAATCGTCTTGGAACTCGGTTTTTGATGGGTGAATTGCTATTAAGGCTCAAACAGCAAAACAAAACAAAACAAAACATAAAAACCCTAGGAACTATGACAAAAAACCATAGGCGCCGACTCCATGGGGCTTGAGAGGGCCCGAGCCCCCTCAAAAATTCGTTTGGGGGGCTCCGCCCCCCCAATAATCTCCGGCGCCCCTCCAGCAGAGCGCCATCGCCGCCCCTCCCCCAGCCCAAAATGCACAGGGAGGGGCGGGCTGCATGCCTCCTGCCCTCCCTCCCGAGCAAAAGCTCCACCCAATTTCCTTTGGAGCTGATTAATAGGCGCAGCACGCTCTCCCCTATTCGCTCACGAGGAGGCGGCGCCACTTTATTTGCATATTCATGAGCTTATTTATTATTCATGAGCTTTCCCGGGCCCCCCCAATATTTTTTATAAGTCCGTGTCCCTGCAAAAAACATGGATTTAGACTGCAGTACTGTTTTGACTGCACTACTGCTTTGGGAACTCTTCCCTAGGCATTGTCCTCTCCTCAATGGCCACACGCAGCTCCTTCCAACCCTGCCCTATATCCTCCTCAAGTACTATGCCTTGCTGTAACTGTCCTTGAACTCTAATAAGTCCTTTTGCTTTGTCTGTGTGGAGGATATAAAGTTGTGTGTTCATGGGATTGTAGAACCCTTTGACTTTATGTGTGGCTGGGATGCAGGCTTCTGTATGAAGGTTGGAGCCACATCCATTGCTCTTGCCATTTTCGCCTCTGGTCCCTCCACTGGCACACAATCCTGGATGGTTCCCCTCAAGCGAATGCCTCCCTTGGGCTGCCAAAGGTTCTTTGTTTCTCTCCTATGTCTGTGTCCAAATTGACCCATTGTTTTCAGCCATGCAATGTTTTTCCTGAAAGTAGTATAAGCCATGATGTGACCTTGAAAATTATCATGGCTATATTTGAGGGTGTCATCTACCCAAATCCGCTTTGTCACCCTAGTTACAATTGATTTGGTATGGGTACCTGCTTTTAGCATGCCAGTGATGATACAACAACCACATTCTGTTTGACCTACTATAATATATGCATTATTTGGTAATAAGTGTTTGTGATTCAGTTCATAACAAATGGCTTAATAAGATACATATTCAGTGAATTATTCTGGAGCAAAATATTGATTAACTTAGAATGTCAATATGTTTCAGTATGTTTATTTTATTTCTGCTTTCTAATGGTTGGAACTAGTTTAGCAGATTGATGTCAAGTGTTTGGAGGAGATGCATTGTCCTCATATGCTGAACTATTTCATTTAAAATATAGCTGTACAGCATGTACATGCACAATGACAGCTGGCAACTGTCATTAAAGGTAGAAAGTGCTGTGATACATGGAGGATTGTTTCTGTGACCAAAGGCAGTCTCCTACTGAAGGTGACAGAAGAACAGCCCTAATGCTAAGTGTTTATGCAACCCACAGGGATTTAATTAAGTAATGCCATTATTCCCCATGTGGCATTAACTTCTAAAGTAGCTTCTGCCACCCATGGAAACAGAAAATAACTACTCCCTGTGTTTACATATTCAGCAACAAAAACAATTGGCACTGATGCTATTCTTGTCTGCTGCTGCCAATTAGTTATAAATGAGTGAAATACCTGCTATTAAGACACAGGGGCTCTGTAGGTGTGGTGAGAGGGCCTTTATGGAAGGAAAGGGGTATCTCTGCATCCTCTGTACTCAGAAGTACATTGCAACACTTCACTTCAGCATTGGTGGAACCTAGGCCTTCCAGGTCCTGTTGCCCTCAAGTGTATAATTGCTTCCCCCCCTTTCCCTTGTTTTGGTCACTGCAATAACTAGACAGTCATTTATCTATGTGAGAGAAAGTGGAGGGGATGGGGTCTAAACTCACATTTTGTTCCTGGGGCTCCAAGACTTGAGTTGAGTGGTTGATTTTACCCCCACCCCCAATTGCAACCCATTCCCTTTGCTTCATAGACCTAAGTGGAGCCAATGAAAATTATGACTGCCCTTTCAGATACAATATATAACACAGAGATGTGGAGTAGGTGAAACCAGGTTATGCTCGGCAGAACTTAACTTTATAATAACAGAACAATTAACAAATCTGAAGTTAAATAGTTACTCTGCTTATTGCTCAGTTTTATTGCTTTGGTACAGGAAATACATTGCAGGGATTCATGCTTCTGTGTCCTTTCTCACTCTGGTATGTCCTAACTAGCTCACAGGTCTAAATGTGTATGCACAGTACCCTCTGCTTCATGTGTTACTCACATGAAGGAGAACTTACATAATTAAGGTTCAGTGGGGCCTTACCATTTACTCTGCCCCTGAGGTCACATAGTTTTTCCTGGCCCTGCTCCCATCCACCAGTGAGGCAGGGATGGGAAGTCCAAGCAGAAAGAATGAGTCTATGAGACAGAGAGACGGTTATAGATATCTTAGTAACATTCAGATATACAGGTGATTTCACCAGAGGAAAAATAATAAATTTTACCACTTAGTACTCAGAGAGCACTGAGATACGATTGAGCATTGAGTTTCAAATGAACAGTGTAGCATGCTGAGCCCTCCTAGAGAAAAATAATTTTAAACTACTTTACAAGAAAATACCTGTCCCAGCAGAATGGACCATCGTTTGCTCTGACGCAACTCCTTGTATCTTAGGCTTCTCTGACACCTAACAGTGTCAGAGCAGCATGGGACTACTATCCTGTAAGAAATCACTGTGCATATTCCCAAATAAGTACTGATTCAGAAAGCCAAGAATTATGCCTGGCTTCAGATGCCCAGCTTTCTCTCTACAAGAGGGCTTCATTCAAAATGGTCCAGGTGTTCTGTGGCCAATCTGCTTTCGGAAGGCTTCAAGCGTGTTATTACTAGGGTTGGTGTCGCTGCCTGGCACTCCTTCCTGACTGGGCACTCTGTTAACATCTATCTTAAGTGCCCATCTCCCATAGTGCGCCAGAGTTGACGCTATATCAGGGGCATTGTGGGAAATTAAAATGGCAGCTCAAATCTCAGAGCACTGCCGCCTGTCACCACCAGTGCCAGTGGGTGAATGTGACCCACTAGAGGGTGATTAATTGCAGAGGACCCAGTTGTGTTAGGTCCCAGTGCAGTGTTTGCACGAAACATATGTAATCCAGCATGATCTCCTTTTGAGTGAATTGTGCTTCACTCAGCTAAAATGTTATACTCACTGTGTTTTTGATCAACAATCTGAAGAGAGGACTTTCAGCCTAGAAATTCAGAGCTTTGGGTGGCTTTTTACTGAACACAGGTCAAACAACCATTTCCTATTCATATGATTAAAAATAGTCCTGTAAGATGTATTCAAGTAAGTGAATATTAATCAACTTTAACAAAGAGAAGGCAGAAACATTGAAACAAGTCAAGTCCGGGGGAACAGAACCAAAGTGGTCTATTAATTACAGCCACCATACAGTATTATCATTTGTGTGCTGATCCTTTAACACCTGATGCATTAAGACTTGGGTTGGATCAGAAGATGAGTCATCATTGCTTATTCTAGCTGCTGCATCCTGTATCTCAGGTTGAGAGCCCTTAATATGGTTTAATCATTGGCTAGCTGGCTGCAATAAATTGTGAGCTCCCAGAGTTCAATAGGTAACTGGGTAACCTGATCTGGGTATAACAGCCCATCATTATGCTTTTATGGCATATTTAAAAAACAATGTATCACTTAATTCCTTAAAGTTTCCTATAAATGACTTATAAAACTTAATGTAATATGTGTGTGGCAGTTAAAATAGCATATAAGCACAGCAGATGCCATTATAACACTGAGGTCACATAATAGATTAGGAATATAAAAAGTCAATGTGATTAATTTGGGGATTGTCTGGATCCAAAATCTAGTGGTTGCACGATATCTGATTGATGTGCTTTTATTTGTGCACGATAGGCATTGTGTTTGCCAAGTTAGGAATGGCTTCTGCTTTCACTCTGCAAAATTTAAACTTTCCACAGATTTGCAATAAAATGTATACTGAGGTAGAACTAGATGTTGAAATGCTCCTTGATTTTTCTCTCTCCACCTCTTCCTAAAAATATGGAATATATGTGTGATGTGACACTTTTTGTATGGTTCAGTCCTGTTCCCAGCTGCATGTTGTGTTAACCCTGTAGTTTTATGCCAAGGGCAGCTTCCCTTCCAAACAGCAGCACAACAGGGGAATTTTTGTTAGAACTATGGTGCAGAGAAGAAAATTGCTTTAGAAAACCCTCCCTGTGTACCACAGACCCAGTCCTGATTCTGCCTCTCCTCCAGCTGTTATAAAAAGTGAAAAAAGCAAACACACAGTGTATGGATATATCACCCAGGACGATAGGGGCAGACTGTGATGACGGCTTCACTCAGCGGTATATCGCTGGTGAAACCAATGCCTCCTGAGTCCCTCTGCTACAAGCACCCAGCATGCTGAGGGGAAAATAAATGGCAGCCAGGCCCTGGAAGCAGAGAGTCTCAGAAGCGATATACTGCTGAGTGAAACCGCCATCTCTGTCTGCCCTCATATCGCTGCAGAGGGAGAAACAAGTTGCATCGCCGGAGTGTGATACAGCTTGTTCCTCCCTCTGCTTCAACAAGCCCTATGTCCCTCAGGCTTGAGCAATCTGGAGGGACATGGTGCTTGCTCAGGCAGCGGGGGAGAGGGAGAGTCTTCTCATCCCCTGGCTGAGGAGCGCAAACAAGAACCCCCCCCCCAGCCCTCTGGCACATGTGTGCGCTGGTGGGATGTGGGGCTTGCTCAGCCAGGGGGCAAGAAGGCTCAAAGAAGCACTCCTGCCCCCAGCTGAGCCTGAGAAATAAGGTGGGCCCTAAAAATATACACCTCAAGTTTCAGAAGTCTGGTTAAAGAGACGTGTGTTCAGGATTCACTGAAAGCTGTATAATGAAGGTGCTAGATGCACCTTTGTGGAGAGGGAGTTACGTAACTTAGGAGTTGCCACAGACAGTGCCCTTTCCCAGGGCGCCACAACACCCCATGTTTCTGAGGGTGGTGGAAGAACCAAGATGGCCACTTCTGCTGAGCTTAGCACCTCAGATGGTCTGCAAAGAAGGTGGTCTTTCAGATATGGGGGCCTGATTTGTTTAGGGCTTTAAACACTAAAGTGAGCACCCTTTATTGGGCCCAGAAACGAACTGGAAACCAATGCTGTTGGAGGCAGGGATTAAGGAACACACAGTGTGACAGCATATTTTTTTATATTCCATGTTACCAGGAAGAGGGCCGAAAGAGACATGGAGTGGTGGTAGCGCTATGATTCTTGTAACATCTACTTCCTTGCACTTGGCATATGCTGTGGACAAGAGGGAACTTGTGGTCTGGTTGTGTTCTGAAGCCCAAAGAGCATAGGGAAGAAGTCGGGCTGGTTTTGCTGGCTGGCAAGCTGTTAGATTTGAAAGGCATTGCCTTTTAAATCAGCTTGATATCTGAGCCTCTGAGATCTCAGAGCAGAGTCTTTGAAACCAGCAAGGTTTTCAGAAACTGCCTGTTATCCTCCAAAGAGTGTGGAGCTGACCAGAAGGCTTTGAAGTCTCTGTTCTAGGGTCAGCTGACCTACTGTGCAGATATCAAAGCTTGCTGGAACAGCTCGCACTCTTTCAGAAAACCCTGATTTCCAAGGTTATTCTTGATGCTGATAAAAATACCAGCAACTTAAATGCCAATTAAAATGTTACAAAACCAAGTGAGAAAGGTATCATTTCTACCCATGCAAGAGCTGTAAAAGAGGCTGAGGTGGAAGGATACTTAATCTGGCATTTAGTAAAATACTGATATAATTCCTAGGAAGCTAAGAGGCAGTCAGAAATGTTCGTTGGTTGTCCTCTGTCTGGAGCAATTGCTCTCAAATACGAATGTCTTTATAGCGTTGGAAATGAACTTTTAAAATCCAGTTTACAAATAATGCACAAAATAAAAAGAAGAATATTAGTTGAATAAAGGGTTGTGTGACTGAAGCACTTTCTTCTAGACCTGGGACTATAAATGGAATTGGAATGGCAAATGTATCCTTTCTGCCTTCAGTCCTTTAACATCAGAATGTGGATTATGACTCTCAGCACATTTACCATGAATATGAAAAACTGACCTTTTTACTAGTTTAAAAAAATATCAAAGATGGGCACAGACAGAACCCCCTCCCCCCGTTTTAAAAACAGTTATTAATAATTATGAAGATTTATTATGGCAATGCAGTAAGTTTCTCGACACTTAATAAAAATACAAAGAATAGCTGTCATTTATAGTGAAACATATAACTTGTAAAATATTGACAAAATTTTGCTAGAATGGAGGAGAAGTGTGTCAGCTGTGGTGTTATGAGCAGCAGGGAGACAAGCAATAGGTGGAGCCAGAGCTAGTAACTGGCACAGCCAAGTAATTATATTATTGATCCTCTTTTCCTACTGAGTTCTACAAGGGTGACACTAAGTATAAAGAGAAGGAATCTGATAGCCCTGTGGAGTTGGAAGTTAGAAGGCAGGTGGAGACCGGCTGGTGGAAAACTGAGGTTGGTTATGAGCCTCCATTGGTTATAAGCAGGCACCCCCAAACTCGGCCCTCCAGATGTTTTGGGACTACAACTCCCATCATCCCTAGCTAACAGGACCAGTGGTCAGGCTTCCAACCTATATAAAAACATAATTAAACCTTACACATTAAAAGGCTTCCCTATACAGTACATCTGTTCTTGCATTTTCTCGAACCCCCCAGAGCAGCTTTGAGAAGGATACTGGGTATGCACAGGGAAGGTGTGAGAGAGGGAAGTTCCGTTGCACAAGCAGAAATCCTTGCGCTAACAGAACAAGTCCATTGGATATCACCCATTTGCTTTATATTTTTGTGTCTGTGTTTCACCTTCTAAATTCCTGGATTTTTATGCGTAGAAAACTGAAAGCTGAACAATTAAATAAGATTTTGAAACTTTAAACTTAATTCAGATTTATACATCAAACCCGAGCCTCTTTGCCATAGTAACCCAACCCTGTGCTTTACTGTGCCCTTTACTGCCTTGCTTGAGCCACAGTTGAGCCAAAGTCTCTCTTTCTTATCATTTAGTAGCTCCTTTCTAAATATTGCCTCCTATGTCTTCTAAATGAGATTTAAAACCTTTGCTGTATAGTTATGCTGAGTTCTAACTCTCTTGCTTTACAGTATTTTTTATTATGCTTTTGGAATGGTGATGAAACATGGCTCGTATTTTGCTTTTCTTCCCCTGATGATTGTGAGCAAGGGGGTGTATTCCGGTCACTTATCTGTGTTTCTTCCTCACCAACTGTTTGCTATTACAAAATTAAATTAAACTGTTTCTATAAGATCATCTTGTTTCTTACAGATGAATGATGCTATGGGATTTGAATTGCCATGGGTGTATTTTGTCAGTCTCGTCATCTTTGGGTCTTTTTTCGTTCTAAATCTTGTTCTTGGTGTATTGAGCGGGTAAGCATACACCTTTTTCGTCCTAGAAGCAGAGTCCTGTATTCGGTTGCCATGAACACATAGGTATATTATGAGAAGATCAAAATAATTGGGGATAAGATTTTAAAAATGAAACACTGGGATTTTTCGTTTTAGAACAGCATGTATCCTTCAGAGGCCATGCAGCATACAATAGCAAGGGCAATTTCCTGAAAAAATAATAGGCAGATGTAAAAACATAAAGAGATCATAATAGACCTGTACTTAGTAATTAATTAACCACTACCTTAAATTCCAATAATTTCCCCCCCCCAAACAGTTAAACAAATTATCAACCCCCGTAGGGTATAGGTTCTGAAATGTGCATATTGCTATAGTTAAATGTAATCTAGATATTTTAAAGCTCCTAAATGATCTTCTACACATTTTCTTCATCCCAAAAGTAGCTTAGAATTCTTTTTATAGTACTGCCAATATTGGGCATCATGGCGAACTGCAGTGTAAGTAAGGGATGGAGCTGTGAGAGGGATACTGCTGGTACACTGAATACCTATGTGATCTGCCAATTGCAGGAGGACTCTGCTGTGTAGTGAATAGCTGAATCATAACATGTTTCCTTACATTTTACAGGTAAATGATGCAATAGGATGTGAATGGCCATGGATCTATTTTGTTAGTCTTATCATTCTTGGCTCATTTTTCGTACTTAACCTGGTTCTTGGTGTACTTAGTGGGTAAGCAGTTAGATTAACCTTGTATATTCCACCGCAGTGTGTGAAATGGCCTATGCGTTTGCACAAGCTTCACAGTGATGGCTTTTCTGCATGTCATTTTACCAGTGTTTGCTTTTCTGAATGTCTAAACTTTTGTGTTTCTGCCTGTCTATGACACCCTGTGTTTGCAGTGGTTCCCAACACCCCCCATCACTGAAGAGTAACTAAATGAAGTACTAACTTCCTTAAAGACATCATTTTGCACACAATGAGCGAAAGATGACACCTGTGTAAGCATATATATTTTAAAATATTGATAAAGGCCGTTGTCCATTTCTGAAAGCCTAGTTTCAGCATTTGAAAAGCTTATCTAAACAAACATACAATATCTTTTGTGTAACTACCAGCAGGATATGCCTGTTAGCAGGTGCTTCACATTTTCTGCTTCTATTGACATTGGTTGTATGTTTTTTACAAATCCTTTGATGTCTCCTGTATATTGGTGGAGATGTCTTACCTAAAGCTATTGAATATCCAGGACATTGTGCATGCAGCTGGCTCTCATCATTGGCTGTGAAGGTCACAAGTAGGCAAACATCGCTATAGCTGTCAACAGGAAAAGCTTGTCAAACTATCGCCATATGTTTTTGAAGCTCCTTACCTGTATTGTAAGAAGAGCATGGCAGGATGGCACCAGTTATGGTGTCTGCCTAAAGGGAGATGTAACTAAGTGGGCACAGTATAGCCCATAGCACTTCTCCTATTTCAGCTTCAGTTCTCCAAGCCACTATGGGCAACAACATTGGCAGAAGAATAGGCCTGTCTGACTGTCTGAAAATGATTAATACCCAAACAGATAGCCACAGTCCAAACGTCTGGCATTAAACACAATGTGATTACTAGTCAAATGGCAAATAGTAAGCAAATAAGCTTGTGGCATACAGATGTAGGGCTAGTCTGACATCACTGTCTGCATCCATAACATATCATATCAATGCAGGCTTTCAAATCAGAACCTGAAATTCAAGTTGTGCTGTTTAATAATTTTATTCACTCTTGTCCGTAGTTCTTTAGGTGCAGGGAAGCTTGTTCATGCATTCTGCCTTGGGTAAGCCCTTTTTTGGGCATTTGGGGCTTAAACAGGAGGTCTTTCCTCCAATTTCTCTGCACATGCTGGCTCTACTTCAGGTTTTTGCAAATTGAGCAGGAAGGTCTGAAGGGAAAATAGAAGTATGTTCATCGAGAGGTGCTTAGAATCTTCCTTCAGACCAGGCTTTCTCAAACTCGGCCCTCCAGATGTTTTGAGACTACAATTCCCACCATCTCTGACCATTGGTCCTGTTAGCTAGGGTTGTAGGCCAAACACATCTGGAGGGCTGAGTTTGAGGAAGCCTGCTTCACACCATCTGAAGTGGGACCAGCACACACGGGAATATTGGAGGTGATGCTTACATGCACAATCCTGTCCCTTTCCTCGTCGAGCCCATGAGCATTATCCCCAAACACCTGAAGAGGGCTTTAATCGAACTGGAAGATACAGCAATAGGCAGTGAGTTAGAGTTCATAGTCCTCTATGTTCCAGCAATTATCAGAAATTTTATTGTTTCACACACTTAAAACTGGGCAGTATTTTCCTAAGCTGTGTTGACCTCATTAACTGCATTAATCTGTGCAATGCAGCTTACACAATGGGTACACACATTTTTTCCACAGACGAATAAGAAAATGTAGACAACAGAATGTTTTTGCAGTCCTATGCAGGGTGTAGCTAACTCAATGGCAAATAATCTTTTCAGCTGAGTACTGTCATAGAAATATAAATGTAACAAGGCTAGCAAGTCTTCTGGTGTCACCCATCCTCCTATTGTGTGCGCAGATGATTTATGACTGAATGACAATGTTACAGCAAAAATGTTTTTAAGAAGATACTGAAAAGTGCCCTCCTTTGATTATATATTTGATTATATATTTTTAATGTAAAATATATATTTTACTGTGAACTTAGCAATTTTGAATAAAGACAGAATCTCTATTTACAAACAGAAATAAAGAAAAAAAACAAACTGATTTGTTACACAGTAGCTGCCTTAAACAAAATCAGATCCGTGATCTACCTAAACCCTGTGCTGTTAGCCTGGCTAGTCTAGGGCTAAGTGTTTTCCAGACTTGCAGTAGTGATCTTTTATCACTGCTTCTCTCCTAGTGTAACAGTATATGCTTAAGCCTACAATGCTGTAGCCTGTTGCCTCAAAGTAAGCCCTATTTGGTTCAGTGGGACTTACTGTATATACGCAAGTATAAGCTGTCCCGAATATAAGCCGAGGCACCTAATTTTAGCACAAAAACTGGGAAAACTTATTGACTCGAGTATAAGCCGGTTCACCACACCACAAACCTGGTGGTGGCGGCAGAGGAAGAACAAGCACCCCAAAGGGCTGCTTTCAGGCTGCTCGTTCTTCTGCCGCTGCTGACAGTGGCAAAGGCAGCGGAGGAGGAAGGAGCAGCCTGAAAGGACCCTCACTCGAGTATAAGCCAAGGGGGGCTTTTTCAGCATAAAAACTGTGCTGAAAAAGTCAGCTTATACTTGAGTATATATGGTACTTTTTGAGAGAGATGTGTAGGATTGCGCAGTAAATGAGCAGTCACAATGGTTTCAAGTGGGATTTAACTTATTGGATTTGTATTATCCTATGTAGCAGGTTAGGCTAAGGAATAGTGACTTACCTAGGGCTACTAGTGCGCTTCATGAATTTGAACCTATTTCAAGAACAACATTTCCAAGGCCACCATACTCTCCCATTCGTAGAGCCACTCACAGAACACAGCCTAAGTCTGCAAATATAACTGCACTTCCCCAATAATTCAAGTGAGCTATATGCCTAGCTAACCATGTATAAGTCTTTGCATGTCCTAACTCACCTAAGAAGAGAACATGAGGCTTAACAAAATACTTTTTAAATGGTTGCAGAGGATATGGAGTAATGCAAGCTGTGACTCTTGTTAAAGGACATTTATTAGCTGTCCTGCTCTGAGCTGGTAGATACTATGGGTCTTCCACAATAAAAAAAAGCAAAGTTCTAGACAAAAATAATAGTTAGATATAATTAGAGGATAAATAGAAAAGCCCCCTGGAAACTTCTTGGGCAAACTCGGTTGAAATGAATGCAAACTGTGTTAATTGCCTATTTTGTGTTCTCCCTGTTCAGCTGGGCTTGGTCAGGAGAAGTTAGTTGTTGCCAAAACTGATACCATTTTGTTCTTAGTTTAGAAAATAAAATAAAATATTGAGTAATTATGATAAATGTTCAAAATGTAGGGCAGCTAGTCAGAAGGTTGTATTTCACTGTTTTACCAGTCTGTTGGAATTAGAATAGTTCCAGTTTAAAGATAACAGTCCCCACCACATCTGTAATTTGCACCATAAAGTGAAATCTAACCTAGTGTGGGTGAGTGTACACCCCTGCAATGGGGCCTCATTTTCCTTTTCTGACTCCTGCTACCCTCAGCCACATTTTGTGTGTGAGAGAGACTGGAGGGTGGAGAAAATAAATTGGAACTTGCATTATACAAGCAAAATTCCATTTCTCAGACATCATTGGATATCACCTATTAATTTTTGGACCGTAGGTGCCAGAAAGTAGAATATCGCCTTATTATTTTGCGTGAAGAATGCATAGAAGGCTTCAGGCAAACGTAGGCTCTGAATACATAAAGGGCATCTCTCAAACTGATGAGAAAAATACTATCATTCTGCTAGCATAGATACAAGGATAAGGCTTTCTATATGCCTGTGGTAATAAGCATTATCCCCCCCTGAAGTAATTAATGCAACAGATTATCTCCAAGGTAAATGATGCAAGTATGTTGTAAAATATGCCTCCTGCATCTCTGTATTAATTAGAAAAATATTGAAGTCACCCAAGTTTTGGAGACATAATAGGTTTGGGGGTTTTTTTTGTTTCTTTTTAAGGGAATGGCTTCTAGGAAAGATTTCCATGGGACATACATGTAGGTAGTCACATATACTTTTAACCCTGCTCATAAAATCAGTCATATTGTCATATATAATGTGATTAATAAACACGCATGTCTGCATAGATGCACATTTATAAAACATGACCAGACTTCCACAAGGCAAAAAGGTGATGATCATTTAAAAAGTAAAAGCTCTCCCAAAATAATCCCTGTGCCTTAAAAACATGGCTGTATTTAGTTCTCTGGATTTTAGGAACTAAAATCTGGAATCTGTGCTGAAGATGTTTCCATATGATATGACTATTTCCTGTGTTGTTGATTTATGCTCAGCATTTTGAAAAGTGTCTAATGTTTTTGATCTTCGTATTTCGTGTGTTGTGTTTGTGAACTGCATGATTGACGTGTTTATAGTATGATGAACATGTAGGTAAGATAATTTGAGAGACCTTTTGTTTTACATCTAGCCTTCTTTAAAGGTGAGTATGTGAGAATGAAATGTTGAAATTGTTTTTTAAAAAATAATAATTAAAAAACCCCACAAGATTTTAAAGTGGAGGTCATTTTTAAATATAATTTTCATGTAATTTTAAGATAACATAGACTGCAAGAATAGGGAATGCCCTTAGTAAATATTATTTTAAATTAAGGAGTCTGTTGACAGCAAAGGATATATTCCAAGCATTTGAAGGGCACAAATGTTAGATGGCTATCATTCATGTAATTCATTTTGTCAACAGCCATGCATTTCTTTTCTCATTATCACATAGTGGTTCTAAGCACAATTTTAATGACTTGGAGAACTCTAGTTTTGGAGTAGACAAATTTTCTTAGGATATTGTATGGACCTAAGCCATTTGAAAGTAATGTTTTATTTCTGTTGAAGTCCGCCCCACCCCACCCTGGTCATATTTGAGATGAGAATGTTGCTGAGTCAACTCAGATTTGTCTGCAGTTCCTTCCATAGAATGCTTGATATTTTACCCATTCTGATTTCAATTTATTTCCACATTCTAGGTGCATAAGTTCAGTTATAAAATTGAATCTATCAACCAAACATTACTTTATGCCTGCAAGCCTCAGTTTGAGGCACATTTATAGGAGCACATTCCAGACTTAGTCCTTTGAATAAAGATTGGTGCAAAGGATAGCCATACACCTATGTATAACACTCCTATTTTTAGTGCTTTAATATTATTATTAGGACATTTCCCTCTCTATATTATTTATATAAAATTCAAACAACTGTGCAGGGTGCTTTAGATTTCTAATCTCATTTATTCTAAAAAAACACACCCTATGAAGCAGTGTTCCAAGTTTACAAAGTCAAGGCCACCCAGTAAGTCAACAGCTAGGATGGGATGTGAACATTCTTGCTCAAAATTTAACACTCAGCTGAGCATAAGGCACTGATGCAGCTATCACAAGGAAAGGAAAACCTCCTGGAGTGAGCTATGAATGTAAAACTGGGTCTCTTACTAAGCACTAAGTGCACAGAGCCTTGTAGTATGCATATATTTTTGTTTATTCCTTTGGTAAATTGATTTATATTATTGGTTAAAAACCAAATGGGTAAACAGTTCTAATTAGCTGACACACTGCAAGACTGTTAAAAACAGTTTAATTACAAGAATCTAAACTGAAAGCTGCTTCAGAGAACTCTCTCTGGAGTGGAGAGGCATGCTTTCTTTTCTCCCTCTTATAATAATTGAAGCTTATACCGCCAGTTAATTGATGATGTTCACTAACAGACAGATAGCTGATAGCTTCAAAAAGGTGTGAGGAGACAACAAATTAAGGACTATTGTCATGATAACAAAATATTCAGCCTCCACATGCAGAAGTGACATACCTCTACTAGGGGTGCAAGGAACAGGAATTGTCACTGTTGTGCCTGACTTGGGATAATCCCAGGAATATTTGGTTGGCAACCTTTTGATCTGTTCAGCAAGACAATTCCTACACCTTTCGTTTGCTGAGGTCACCTGGTCAAAGCATTAGCAAGCAGTTCAGGGATTTTGCCTTAATAATGTGGAAGTATCATTTCTGAATTGAATTAATATATTTTAATGCAAAAATAATCTTTAAATGGCATACTTTGAATGTATTACCAGCGTATCTGCTGAAACTATTTTATTGTTAAACAAAGAAAACTGGAAGTTGTGAAAACAATTCCTTATTTACAAGTGGAACAGCTCTTAATGGTGCGTGATAATCTGTTTCTCAAGAATAGTTCTAACCACTAAAAGATGCTTTATACTGAAGACAGATTCTGCTGAAGGCATTACTATTTCTCTGGGTAGCCATGGGAACAAAATAAGATCTTTCCAAACGCACTTTAATAAATATCTGTAAGTTGTATTTACTTCCTTGCCCGAGGACAGCAAGGAGTATATATTGACGTGTCCCCATATGCATCCTTCTGTAGGCACTGCGGGTGAAAGTAATGTTTTTATTCATTTAGCATATATTTTCCTGACATTTCTTGCATTCTAGCACAACAATCATGTTTTTTCCATGGATCCGTGTAATGAAAAAGAGTGTTGTTTTTTCTATATGCCAATATGCACACACATACCTAAGAACACTTGTCTCCATGGCACTTTGAGGATTAATGGGGAAAGGCATTTAAATAATGATGCACAAAATAGAAGATGGCAATGAACTGTCAGCTGCAGTTTTCCTGTAAAGGAAAATGAACAAGCCTTGACAGTATTCCTTTTCTCAGCAGAGTCAAGGATTAATAGCCAAAAAAACCAAAATGAGAGGATAAAAGTGTCCTTTTCTTACATATATCAGTGAAGCAAGAATTAAAAACAAAAGCAATAGCATTCCTATTTAAAATGGTGTGCTAAAAACCTTGATGTGTGTGACCCAACTTTTGTAGCCCATGTTTCAGTAACGTTTTGAACTGTGATCCATCCCATTGTTTGATGAGGCATTTATTCCCGGTATTTCTGTGCATCATCTGAAACTGGTTTGAAGTTCAGATCATGATAATGGTTTCAGAATTTTTGAGCATTTTTGAACACCCCCCTTAGCTCCAGGTGTGTTCCACGATCCGGAGCGGCAAGGTGACTTGCTCAGCTATAGGACTGGGCGATATATCTCACCTGCTTCTTCCTCCCCACCTTATTTCGTCCTTAAAGGAGGAAGTAGGAAATTTAGATGCAGAGGAAGAATCAGTCAAGAGACATTTCAGACATTGTAATATATCAGTACATTATATCACAATATTTAGCTGTTAATATATCACAATGTTGAAAACAAAATATCACCCAGCCCTATTCCTTGAATAAGAAAAAAGCACATTTCATTGTCTCATACTGGGTCAAATTTAACCTGATGCCGCAGTATGTGTAGTTGCAAAATGAATCAGATTCAACGTGGAATTAAACATATGTACATCATTTTATTCGTATACTGCCTTTCTATAGTTAAAACTATGCTCAAGGCAGCTTACAACATGAAAAAAAGTAATTACAAACATAACAAAAGAAAGTGGTCATAAACAGTAAATTGAACATAAAAAGTACACAACCAAATTGAACAATTTCCACATAAATCATGAAAGATCTAAAATAAAGATACACAATATTAATATTAATATCAATAGCAGCAGCACCGCCCACCCCCCGTTAATCACATCCAAATATCTAAAAGCTTCCCGTTGGCTTTCAGCTTTTCTCTGACGACTATTGAATGTGAAGATGGCATCAGTTCGCCAGAGAAGGCACCAACTCCCCTTGCAGAGACGTGAAATATCTCTGCAAAGCCATGTAGGCAGTAGGGATCCCTTTGAGTTTCTCCTGGATAGTTGTTCATCAGGATACATATCTGCCAAATCATTTCAAGCAATAGACCATGGACACCATGAACCATGACAAAATTGAACTACTATTATATTACATTCAGTATTACGTTCACTTTCTGCAATCCTATATAATTAGTGCCAAACTAGATGATATGTGAAACACATGGTTTGGGTTTTGCTTATCTTGTTTCTTGTTTCTATTAAATAGCAGCTGCCAGGGGTCCATTCAGGATTGGGATGGCAGTGTTGCAGGGAGGAGGAAGGTTTAACCTTTTCTCCATGCCACAATTCCAATGAAAACCAGCCCTTCAAGGTTGCTGTTGGGCTTCCGTAGGCTGCAGATGCCAATAGTAGCTTCTTTTCCACAGGAAAAGATCACTTCCACTTCAGGAAGTGATCTTGGTGTAACTTGAAATTGATTAAAAAACCCACAACACCATGACCCCAATATTAATTGCACTCTCTTCTTCACTGCTGCTATTTAACATAAGCAAAAACAGATACGTGAAATGCAGCCATGTGTTTCTTGCATCATCTAGATTGGCCATTAGAGGTCACATTCAGGTGTTCTAGTGAAAGTGCAGAGGTGTAATAGTACTGTTGTAGCAGTCATAACTACATAGTCTTTCATGAGTCTCTCTCATCTGTAGGGATGAGTAGGTTGACTTCAATCTGTGAAGTCTGATATTATTTCATAGAAGTGGTGAAGACATGGTGAGGGTTCTGGTGGAACATCTCCTGAGCAAGTTCCACGGAAATGAATGGTACCTGCAACAGAATGTGGCAGTATATCATAATCCCCTAACTGGAATTATTCTGTTTAGGATTCCAGGCATCCACAACTTTCTCTAGCATATTTCAGCTTTGTGTATTTCTTTTTCAACTGACACTCAATATTCAGTGTCTCCTGGTAACAGTTGAGCATGCTGAGTTCTTACTGGGCTGTTTTGGGGAGTGTGACATGAGTTTAGATGTCATCTTTACAATAAATGCATTATCTAGGTTCTCACATTTATTGTTTAACAGCACAAATCTATGCATATCTATTCAGAAGTAAGTCCCATTCAGTTCAGTGGTAGTTCTATGAGTTCAGTGAGACTTACTCCCAGGTAAGAGTATGTTCCTACAGCCTAAGGGCACAATCCAAACCTCTCTCTCCTCCGCAGCAATGCCACCACCAAATCCAAAATGAGCAGGATGGAAGGTGGAGGGGGGCAGTGTGATTTGCAGCGAGACTGGCTCAAATCCAACACTAAACCCAGCCCAGCACAATGGGGTGTTAAGATAGCTCCCTCAATCATCTCTTATTCCAAGAGATAATGAAGAATTTCCAATTTGGGAACACATGCTGTCATGTACCTTTGACTCATTTAAAGGGATCTAATGCAGTAAATGCACTAGTGGTTTCCATAAGTCATTTTCTTTTGATCAGGAAGCTTCCATTAGGTAATATGAAGCTGTTTTACAGTGAGCCAGATCATTGATTCATCCTGCCCAGCACCGTCTACAATATCAGGCAATGGGTCTCTGCTGTCTTGGGCAGCAGTCTTTCCCAATTCAGTGCCCTGAAATCTAGGGATTGAATCTGCAACCTTCTCCTTGTAAGGCATGTATTCTGTGACCACTATGGTCATTTCTCTCACTCAGATTAAGGTAGCCGTGTTGGTCTGCCATAGTCGAAACAAAACAAAAAAATTCCTTCCAGTAGCACCTTAGAGACCAACTAAGTTTGTTGTTGATATGAGCTTTCATGTGCATGCACACTTCTTCAGATACCAATATATCTGAAGAAGTGTTCATGCACATGAAAGCTCGTACCAATAACAAACTTAGTCGGTCTCCAAGGTGCTACTGGAAGGAATTTTTTTATTTTGTTCAGATTAAGGGTTTTTCTTTTTGTTTGAGGGTCTTTGGTTATTTAATCAAGCAGGCTGCACTGCATTGTTTTATTCCCCCACCCTCCTGAGGACAAATTGCAGCATTGAAGAGCAGGCTTGAAACTCTGTCATTTACATTCTCTCCACTGTCCATCATGGGCTCCCTCTATTCATACTGATGTGAGATAGCTTGGAAATTTCCACATAGGAACCTTAATTCTGTTGGGATATTTTGTGTAAAGGAGATTCACCCTTGTATAGGTGACTCAAGGGGACAAATCCTGCTTTTAGGTTTGAAATGAACTGCCTTTTTCTCAAATATGTGTTCACACTTACATTTCATTGGTATATGCCATTTCCCCCAGGTGTAATTCCATGAAGCCATTATGCCTTCAAACCTTGGCCCTATTAAGTAGAAGGTGCTATTTAGAATAATTTAATTTCTAAAGGAGAAGTACAACATAATATCTTACATATATCAGTAACGTTGAGGTTTTTAAGGGTGGGAGGAAAGATCCAACATGATGTCAACTTAGTTATTGTGACCAAATAATTGTAAGCTGTATTTTTATTATTATCAGTACATAGGAGCTTAATAAGTGTATAAGGAATGAAGCATGTTGTGTGACTCGTATCACTGTTGTGATCTGTGGAAACTGTTCACGTTTCTGTACAGTTTCTTTATTTTGTTTAACTGTGTGAAAAAGAAATACTGGGGTCTGATTTTTTTCCCCCCTCAGAAAGCCTACAGCTTCATAAATCAATATTTCTGTTCCGTTTTATCTGAACCCAATAGGGAGTTTTCCAAGGAAAGAGAAAAAGCCAAGGCCAGGGGAGATTTTCAGAAGCTGCGTGAAAAGCAGCAGCTTGAAGAGGATCTCAAAGGCTATTTGGATTGGATTACACAAGCAGAAGATATTGACCCTGAGAATGAAGAGGAAGGTGATGGAGAAGGCAAACGGAATAGTATGTCATGTCTTCTCACTTTATTACTGCTAACAAAAGAATATAGTGTGCTCTAAAAATAGTTTACTGTATGGGAGAGACTGTTGCTCACATAATAGCGTTATACTCAGATGTCTGTAACGTAATTCTCCCCTCTCCCCCACCTGCAGATAACTGTTTCTGTTGTAAATGACTACTTTCTTTACCTGCACTCTAACATTATTATGCAGCGGCCAGATTACTGGCTGGGCTTGCCTTTGGAACACATATAAACTGCTGCATTGGCTGTCAAGTTTGTTTCTGGGCCCAGTTCAAGGTGCTCATGCTAGTGTTTGCAGCTCCAAATGACTTAGGTCCATATATAAGAGAGAGCTCCTCCTTCTCTACAAACTCTCCCAGGTGTTATGATCAGCAGCTTAACAGTTCCACATCTGTCAGAAGTTTGCAGGTGGTGGCAGCCCAGAAGAGAGCATCAGTCATGGTGCACCTGGTTTCTTTGCTATACAGGTTTCAGTGAATGCTGAAGATGCACCTCTTTATCCTGTCTTTGACACCTGAGATGTGTGTTTTCAGGATCCACCCTATACCTATGAATGTACTCTGTTTTAACTGTTTTTAATTCTGAATTTTAAATTGTGGTAACCCGCCCTAGGACCTGCCGGTGAAAAGCGTGTAATCAATGTAATAATAACAATAACAACAACAATAATAGATTGCAACCTCAGTTACATTTTGTATTAATTCAAGACGTTATGTTAAAAATGTGCATGCACATATATGTATATTCAAGGTTGGCATGTACAGAACCTGCATCCTTGAGATCTAGCAATGAGTTGCAAGAGCCATTTTCGGCCCTAAAATGTCAGACTGCATTTTATGTTGCTTTAAATTTTACTGACGAATGTCAACACTGTAAGATTGTTATTGTTTTATTTTGACAAACTGTCAAAATAAATGGGGGTATATTACAGCAAGCAGTAATTTTCTGAAGAGCAATTTTTCTACATCAAAGTGTTAACTATTAGAGGACCAGGCTAGAAATTGCTGACCTGACAGCTAGTTTTGCATAGAATCAAAAATCCTCCTTAACATTTAGGTTTTCTTTAGCTTGCTTAAATAGAAGAGCTGGCTAGCCGGGGTGCACCTTGGCTTTTCAGTCTTCTTCCTGAAGCCAGAGATAGCTGTAGAACAACCCCCAAATTGCCTATCAACATCTTGTGGATGTAGAGAAAATTGGTCCATCTGGAGATCCATCCCTTGGTGCTTCTAAAAGGGAAACAGCAATTTTAGCCACTTGCTTGGCTAATTTTAGAGTCAATGATATCTGTCTCAGGCAGTGATCCTACTATTATCAACCTCTGCAGAGATGTTCTTTGGCCCTGATCAAGCATCCAGTGTCTTTGTGTGTTACTGGTAATGGTGTCTTAAAGCAGCAATCTGTGCAATATCAAGCACATCCTGTAATGGAACAGTTAATCTGTTAGTAATATCGCCATGGAATATATTTCAGAATAAGCTACTCAGAACATTCTGAATATTGCTCTGGAAAATCTTTGAGTAACATAAAATTTAACAGGGAAATAATTAAAGCTGCTTAAGATCAGTTGCTGGGCTGCATTATTATTTGTGCTCTGTTAAGAAACCTGCCTTTCTCAAAACACAATCTATAGTGCTCTGTCTCAGTCAGTCAGTCAGTCAGTCTCAGTCAGTAGTGCTCTGTCATATCTCTCCTTTTTATTCTCTTGGAAGATTCTGCCACTTAAAATGCCATTGTGTGATACTGTAGTTAGATTACAGAAAATTAATTACTCCCTATCTAATGTGAGAATGACATGCACTTTGTCAACTGATTTCTTAAATGAGTGTAATCCGAGTGATGCTGGTTGGCCTTAGTGATCAGAATTTTTTTGCACTTCTGCTGCAGCAACATAATTTGTTTTCATTGCTGTAGAATGCGATGGTGTGGAAATGACCAGTTTTAATACAACTGACCCTTTTAACTTAGCTTTAAAAAGGTAAATGACAGTTAAGCCCAGTCGCAAACAACTCTGGGGTTGCGGCGCTCATCTCGCTTTACAGGCTGAGGGAGCCGGTGTTTGTCCCCTTCCGCAGACAGTTTTTCTGGGTCATGTGGCCAGCATGACTAAGCCGCTTCTGGCGAAGCCAGAGCAATGCATGGAAACGCCGTTTACCTTTTCTGCTGGAGCGATACCTATTTATCTACTTGCACTGTGTGCTTTCAAACTGCTAGGTTGGCAGGAGCTGGGACTGAACAATGGGAGCTCACCCCGTTGTGGAGCCTTGAACCGCCGACCTTCCGATTGCCAAGTCCAAGCGGCACAGTTGTTTAAACCACAGTGCCACCTGCGTCCCTACTTAGCTTTATGTTACTTCTAATCCACCATTTTGCAAGGTGCTTTATTGTCTTGCTAGTCTTTGGAGTAACTCTGCAATTCCATTGTTAATTCCCAGTTTTCTTATTCTGGTTCTGAGATAGATATGGATATTGGATATGATCAGGGCTGAGCTGTGTCAGCCATGGGGAAACTGGTATCTGCATGTGCAGACCAATCCTACACACACTTACTTGGAAGAAAGTCCCTCTGTGTTCAGTGATGCTTTTCCTCCCAGGTTAATGTTCATAGAATTGAGCCTTAATATTGCATATAAAAATCTTCCCTGCTCTCCTTTGGAATAGACAACACTGATTTATAAGAATAGAAATACAGTTGGTTTTATAATATGTACTACAGTAGCTGTCCTTCTCCCTTATTTTTGGTCCCCAGATATTATTGGACAACAACTGTCATCAGTCCTTGGCCATTTTGGCCAATGGTCAGGAAAGATGAGAGTTGTAGTCTTGCAGCATCTGGGGTATCCAAGACTAGGGAAAGTTGCTTGCCAGCCTGAATAGAAAAACAAATCTCAGGTATCAGTGCCTTTGACGAATTGTGTGCTAGCATCCATGTGCCACTTATGTTTGTGGGAGCTGACACATTCAACCCAAGCAGGCAAAACAATTAGCTTGAGTTGAAAGACAAGCCTGATTTGCAGTTCTGTGAATCAGCCCTTAATCTTTATACTCTACTGTAAAGATACCCTTGTAAAACTATCAGGATGCTAATTACTAATCACTGAATAGAAAGCGGTTTATGATCTGTGCAACTGCCAGCAATGACTCAACTCTGTTCCCTCAGAATCTATTGTGAGCCCTCCCCCAGCTTGGCCAAGAATTACTGTAAGGAGTAAATTAATTTAAGCAAGAATGTAGTTGCTACGATTACTTCAAAAACTAATCAAAATTCTGCACCAAAGAAAATTGGTTTTAGGAGCACAGGAAGCTGCTTTACCCTAGACTATTGGTACACCTAGCTCATCCAGACTTCCTTTTGTGCTGGCATTCTAGACGCAGGTCCCCACTTTAAAAGTCCTGTGTCTGATCACTTTTTTCCTCTTGAAAGCTGAATTGCCGTTTGTTCCGATTCAGCTTTAAAGGGCAGGTTTTCATGGGGAAAGCACTTGGACAAAAAAGAAAAGAAAAGAAAAAGAAGCACTCAGACACAGTGCTTTAAAGTGGGGACCTGTGCCTAGAAAGCACAGTAAATAAGCCCTGGCAGTGCCCTGAATAAGCCCTTGCAGTGCCTCTCCAGCCTTTCAGATACTAGGCATCCCCATTTTTATCTGGTGAATTGAATGCAGGACCTTTTGCACGCATGCCTGACAACTCGGCTACAGCCCTGCAACGTGTATCAATTACAAAAATTGCATTGGCATATGCGTGCTTTATTTTATATAATTCTGCTTCTGATAGCCATAGGAGAGCTGCCTGTGCAGCTACTCCTCCACAAACACACCTTTTGGCTTCTGAGATTTCGCCCCGGAGGCTTAAGAGGGAGGAGATGATGGGATGCTCTTAATGAAATCCAGAAGCCTTGCCACTTCAGTCCTCTCAATTTTACACAGTCCTAGATTTAGGCTGCAGTTGCTGATAGCAAAGCCAATGCAGATATAGTCCTCCTGTGTCATGTAGCATCCCAACCGGCATTGCACTGAATGTGGATCCTTTATTGTCTTTTGCACTGCTGCTGCTGCCACCTGCTGTTTTATTGACGGGGTTGCATGTGTTTAACATGAAGGGGTTACGTTGGCCGATTTATTAGACGACAAGAAGAAAAGCAGATTTAGATGTTGCCGTGGGTCAAACAAACATGGTAAAAAATGTGTTCTGTTTTGCAGTGGGTGTGTTTCAATCTAGGCAACGAGTTTTGAGTGCTGTTGTTTAAATTCTCAAACGCCTGGGAGTAAATATATTCCCTAAATTGCATGTGGACACACATCTTGCATGGAAGTGATTTGCTGCTTGAATGCATGCTTCAAAGAGATTGTTGCTGCAGTGCAACAACTGTAAGCTGAAATTTCATTATACTCATTTAAATTTCCATTGAATAGCTCTCAATCAAGTTAAAGCATACGATCTAGAAAGGCAAATGAGTCAGATATGAGTACATCACTTTAGTTTCAATGTGATGAAAACCATAAAGCGTTTAAAAGCTCTCAGGATATGATGGCGCATTGACCAAGAACAAGCTTTCTCTTAAAAACAAGGACATCTGGTAGTTCTGCCAATGGCGAAAATGTATGTTTGTGGTGTTGTGCAGTGCCAGCAGAATGAGCTGTTTTCTTTCCTCCAAGTGCATGGATATATTGGAACTTCTTTCTTTGCTTTGTGGGACAGTCCAGAGGCTTGGTGGCTTTTCGTGCAAATCAATTTAAGGACTTTGCTGGATAATGTTTCCTTCCTCAGAATTATCCTTCGCTAGGCCCGAACCAGTGTTGGTAGTGATTGAAATGTGGGTAGCTATGTTGGCAGGGTGGTGTGGGGCTTTGAAACATTCACATGTTATATTTTTTAAAACCCAGGGAGACACATGCTTCAACATTAGACAGGGGGAGACAATCCCTAGAAGTTAATTAGAGGCAGAGAGTAGCCTTTTAAGTGTTCACCACCTTTCAAGTGGTTAAGTGGGAGAGTGGAGAAATTCTCACTCTCTGGTGAATTAAAAAATAAATGAAATATAAAATGAAATGAAATAAAATGTGTAATTGCTTAGAATTAGTAGTGATGATGCAGGCGTTATTGAATGGTGCTTGGTGACACTGCCATGCCACACTGAGAAAGGACTGAGAAAGTGTGATAGATAACAGAATCGAAACGTTGATGGAAGAAGTCTGAATCCTGTGCAACACATGACTAACAGTTCAATCTTAGGCATGTTTACTCAAAAGTAAGTTCCCATATGATCTGTGGAGCTTACTCCCAGTTAAGTGTGCATCAGATTGCAGCCCAAGATGTATACTGATTGCTTGGAAAGCCGTTAAATTAAACAGAGTAGATCATAATGAGAGTTGTTTGACAACAACTCAAAAGGATTGTGGACCCCACTACCCAAGATTAATGCAACCCTGCTAGCCACATATCTTGGCCTTCATTAGGTTATTTTGCTTGCTACCAGACTGTGACTAAAAAGAGGGAAGGGTTCTCACTTACACCTGGCAGATCACAACACATGGTTGTGAATTAGACACGGTGTTGTACTCAGGCTGGAGTGAGCCATAGACAGTGTATGTTCAACCTAGCAGTACTTCAGAACTTTAATGGGGGCAAATATTGTGCAAAACATTGTCACCTGAGGAAATTGTTTAATTAGAACAAGTACCAAGATAATAAAAGCTGTCAGAATTGTCCCTGACAAAACTTGTGAAGATAGTGAAGGCAGAAATGTTACTGGAACTGAGTCCTGGTAATTTAAAAGCCAGTCTATTGTCTGTTTGTTTGTTCTGCTTTAGGGGACAGCCTGTCTGTGGACTGGCAAGAAATTGTCTCTCTATTCTGTGTGCTCAGGCAATAATTTCCTCTCAGCTGCCATGCGAAGCATTATCAATTTCCCCTATATCCTTGCTCCTCTGGCCCTGTGCAGACATTCTTAAAGTACGCACAGTCAATGGGTTAGCCCCACCTCTAACCTCCATCTACAGATTGAACCAGTTCACTTGTGAATGCTATATTGCATGGGCTTAATAATCCTTACAACAACATCATACAATAGGTCAGTGCTATTACCCCCAAGCGGTGTGAGAGAGCTGTGCATGGCAGAGGCAAGATTAAGACCAGGAGCTTCCTGGTGCTTGTAGTTAATTCTTTTAGCTGCTGCCATACCAACATAAGCATGGGTGAACATGCCGGGTCTTAGAAAAATGTAAACTGTTGTGCTCTGCCTTTTGCACTAAGAAGAGCCCCGCTTTTGGGAAGCCCACAAGCAGGACTTGAGCGCAGCAGCCAGTCTCCCCACTCGCTACTACGATTGCAACTAAGAAGATCAGTGCCCAAGGCACAGAGGTGCTTTTCCATTTGTGCAGTTCTCTAAGCTCTTTGTGCTGAGCTTATAGAACAGGGCAGCCCAAGTTTTCATGCCCAGTGGGCAGAACCCAGAGGGGAGGGGGAAGTGAGCCCAAAATATGAGGGGTTCCCCCCTTGCCCCCACTTTGGCTTGCTTTGGGAAGGCAGCACGAGCCTCTGGCAGGGTCCTCCAGCTCCCCCACCTCTTCCCAAAGCTGGGATAGCGCTAACTAGGCTTTGGGAAGGGGGAGGGAGAACTCTAGGACCCTGGCAGAGCTCTTACGCCTCCTTCCCAAAACTGACTGCTTCATCTCTTTTACCCTGCTTTGGGAAGGGGGCGGGAGGGCTTGGTGGGGCCCTAAATGTTGCTGAGGGTCACCAAAAAAGGCACTGCGAGCCCTCAGACCATGCATTGCACCATCCTGGTTTAGAAGGTACACAAAAGCTCAATGGAACCTTTCAAGCTAAACTTTTTTATACTTCACTATTCTAACCCTACGCAATGGGCTAATCTGGCCACAAAAGCACCTTAGAAGTTGCGAGGGTTGTAACTTCGCTTGCCGTAAACCATATATATCCAAACTGGATTTGGGGTCAGCTTTTTCAATGCAGGCTAAACAATGGGATTGCGCAGAAGGAAAAGAGTAAGCTATCATAAGCCAGCTAACTAAAGTGAACATTTTCACACTTCATTCTGCCCCCCCCTTTTAAATAAATACCTGAGAAATGCACAGCCTTTCTGTGCAACACACACAAAGCAAAGTGTAGCTGGCTTTGCTGAGCTAAAAATCTAATTATATCTTCTATCTTACCAACAGCAAGCATGCAAGCGAGTGAAACTGAGTCTGTGAATACGGAAAATGTTGGTGGAGAAGGGGAGGGCCCAGCATGCTGTGGAGCTTTGTGGTGAGTACAAATCAGCATGGTAGGAATGTCAGTGGTTTTGTTTCTAGCAATCCCTGAGCAAAGGAACAGTTTTCTTCATCTAAGTTTTCGTGTGTGTGTGTATACATGCGCGCACACCATTAGCGCTGTTAATTTATTAACTGAAAACTCTGAGGAAGATTGTCTATGAACAAAAATGGAGTCCTCTGAGATGTGGATGATTAAAATGATGTACATTTCTTGAATAACTCATTGAAGCTTATTTAAGTTGGTAGTCCTTTACTGCTTATTTTGTAAGTCAGAAATCTGTAGCGAGTGTTCAGCTGCTAGAAATTGAGCAGGGTATGGATGCTATTATCATGTGTTGTTACCAACAATTCAGACATTGTTTTCTGATTATCCCCGTTCGCTTGATGAGTACATTCAAACCATGATTTGTACCAGTGTGATGTAGTGGCTAGATTTAGACCTTGGAAACCTGAGTTCAAACTCCTGTTCAACCCTTTCAAGCTCAATGTATGGTATTGGGCAATCATTTTCTTCCAGCCTACATTGCAGGGTTGTTAAGGGGGTGGGGTAGGGGGAAATCTGCTGTAAGTGCCATGGAAGAGTGGTGAGATAAAAGCAGGTAACTACGGTTTTTTGATCGTGAAATTTTGATTATAATCTGTTTCTGAACCACTTTGACATTGGTGTCTTAATAGTATCGTTACTGATATGCTTTGGTAAAAGATCAATTCAAAAAGACAATGTTTCCTATGTATGTAAAATATGCAAGCTTTTATTGTGCTGATCCTTCAAAAGCAGTAAAAAGGTGCCATTATTTTGCAATTTACACCAATAGAACATTTCTGTATCAAGCAGACATGGAAGATTGAAATAATTTTAAATGCTTTTAATTTCCAACATAGCTTTCAAGGGAGAAGGAGTTGTGTAAATAATTGTTACGTATTTTCTTTAAAAATATGTTTTCCTTTTCTTTTAGTCAAATTATCTCAAAATCCAAGTTCAGGTCAGTATTCTTTTCTCTCTTTTCAATCACTTTCCCCCTGTACCTTAACTGTTTCCTGTTAATCTACACATATTATGGTTGAATATGACTGAATCTTTTTTTAAAAATGGGTTAGTGAATGCACAAGAAATGTATACAGCATCATATGCAATCTAACAACATTTGGCCACAAAAACCTGAGCAGGTAATTAAACAAATAAACAATAATGGCTTAAAGAACACAAAGAGCTGCCATATAATGAGTCAATTGGTTCATTAATCAAGCTCAGTATTGTCTGTATTATTATTATTATTATTATTATTATAGCTTTCCAGAATTTCAGGCATGTTTTTCCCCAGCCCAATGTGGAGATACTGGTGATTGAACCTGTGACCTTTGAATTCGAAGTGGGTACTCTACTACTTCCCATTTACATGATCGGTCCTATAGAAATGGGATAGTTTTTAAAATTCAGCATGTGGAGCACAAGAGAGCAGGTCCCTGCTCTGAAGAGCTTCCAATTTAAAGTTGACAAAAGGAAACAGTAGAGGAAGGGAATGCAAATGGGGGGGGGGGAGTAACAAGAAAAGAATATGCAGCTGTTTTAGTTTCACGTGCTGAGGTTTGGATACATGATAGGTAATGAAACAATCTTAACCTTATCGTGCGGTACTCTGCTTTTGTGCAGCTTTTAATTGCTTTTTTATCCACCTCAGTTGCTTTATATGAGGAAGGCAGAGTCTATTACAGTGGTACCTTGGGTTACATACGCTTCAGGTTACAGACTCTGCTAACCCAGAAATATTACCTCGGGTTAAGAACTTTGCTTCAGGATGAGAACAGAAATCGTGCTCCGGCAGCGCGGCGCAGCAGGAGGCCCCATTAGCTAAAGTGGTGCTTCAGGTTAAGAACAGTTTCAGGTTAAGAACGGACCTCTGGAACGAATTAAGTACTTAACCCAAGGTACCACTGTACAGTGGAACCTCAGGTTACGTTACCCTTGGGTTGCGAAAGCAGCAAATCCCAAAGTGTTTCGTTGCATGCGCAGAAGTGGTCTCTCCATTTGCAAAAACTTTGGGATATGGCCGGACCTCCGGAACGGATCCCGTTCGCGACCGGAGGTACCACTGTATTGTTACTTTTAATGATAATTATGCATCTGATGTGGCTTCTTCCTCCGCCTCAAATCTACTAGCTTTTAGATCAATGTGAACTCTTCCACCCCTCCACTTACCCTTCCATTGACTTTTTCAGCATTCCTGAAATGTGTTTCATGAATGGGCAGAATAGATTCTCCCCCAACCCAATAAAAAATATGTATTTTGAATGACTAAATCTTCTAGGCATGCTTCAGAGTTCACTCTGTTGGTTCAACTTGCATATAGTTGACTTGGCTGAAATAATTTTTTGTGTGGGAATTTTTGTACGGTTTTTGGATATATATGGTTAAAATAACTTTTATCAGAGTAGGGCTGATAACTTTTATCAGAGTAGGAAAAAAATGTTGTTGTTATTAATTTTCTATACTGCCCTTCATCCGAGGATCACAGGATGGTTTATAATATGAAAACAGAAAACTACATTCCATAGTAGGAAGCAAAAACAATACCCACCCACCCCCTCCCCACAACACAGTTTAAAAGGCCATAGATTGTTCAACTAGCTGAAGGCCTGGAAGAAGAGGATTGTTTTGCCTGGCGCCTACAGATGATGAAAGTGCCAGATCAGTCTCCCTGGGGAGAACATTCCACAAGCCACTTCAGAAAAGGCTGATTCTGGTGCTGCCACCTTCCAGAGCTCTCTTGGAGGAGGCACATGAAGAAGGGCCTCAGCTGATGATCACAGGGTCCAAGTCAGTTCATATGAAGAGAGGCAGTACTTGAAGTATTTTATGCCATATTCCAAGGATGCTGCTTTGTAATGTGTCAGAATCACAACAAAAATATTTTTATTTCTTTTGAAATTCACCCATACAATATTAATGTCCTTTTTCTTTAGGCAGATATTTAGAAGCACAATTAAAAAAAATCAGTCATATTCTCAATATGGTATCTTGCTTTGTTTCTTAACTTTGCCTTTGTTCACACTAAAACCTAAGAATACAAATACAAGTAGCTTGTATTCTTTTCTAAAGTTTCTTACCTTTCAAGAAAGCTTTTCCCCAAAAATCTCAAGGTTATTGTTTCCTTATCTGCTTCTCTTTCTATAATTTAATCAATCAGCTATACAACTAAATCTCTTAGTCTTGAACTTAAAACTCTTTAAAACTATCAATACCGCATTCATTGGATTTTGGAATTCTCCTGGTAGGAATCTTCGAAATGGTTTTTTTCCTTCCCTAGACTCAGCAGTGAAGAAAATGACAATAACTATGGTTATATATACAATGGTGGCTAGATGTATCTAAAGATCTATAGCTCAGGATTTCTAAAGCCATAAGAAGAATTCTATATTTTCCCGCTCACAGAAAATCTGCTGTCAGGGCTGAAATATGCCCCAGTCCATGTGTGCTTACTGCACCTTCACTTCTTTCTTTAATATGGAGCCCTAGATGTTTTGCTTATGGCCACACAACTTCATACATTTGGTAGACTTCAGTCTACCTAAACACCTGTTGTTACACCTGTTGGTTTTATTCAGTTTCATAACTTATTGGGGTATCTTAACCTTGCATGAGTAGTTGTTCTTGTACACGGTGGTATTTTTTGGGGTGAATAAAAGCCAAAGTAAACTGCGAAGTGTTCCACAATTGTAAATGGTACTTCCTGCAAAAAGGTGATTTTATGAAAGAGGTTTGCAAGGATGTGTGAGCTTAAGCATAAGGAATGCTTTTTGCAATACAGTGGTACCTTACAAACACCTCGGGTTACAAGCACTTTGGGTTACAGACTCTGCTAACGTGGAAGTAGTATTTCGGGTTAAGAACTTTACCTCAGAATGGGAACAGAAATCACGTGACGGTGACACGGCGGCAGCGGCAAGCCGCATTAGCTAAAGTGGTGCCTCAGGTTAAGAACGGTTTCAGGTTAAGAACGGACCTCCGAAACGAATTAAGTTCGTAACCAGAGGTACCACTGTAGTGTTGAAACTGCCACCATCTTCCTGCCACCATCCTAGAGGGATAGGGGTTGGTGTGAATTGCATGGAAACCTTGGTTCTTCTAATCCTGCTTCCTCACTGGCAAATTCTAATAGGCTTTGTGGTCCCAGCATATACCTTCTTCATCCTAGTCAGCTTTAGCACTTCCTCTGAAGATTGGTATAATTGATTACCAAAGATCTGGAGTGGTCATAATATTGTGATATGACTAATGTATTTGTGATCTTTCCTCACCATCAGATGTAAATAGAGCCTACATTCACATTCAAGGCGTAGCTGTGACAGTTTATGTTCATTTGACTCCCAAAGATTAGCAGCACACCATAGTCTTTGGAGGTTTTTAATTTGCTCCTGAGTCTTGTTTTTATTTCCTCTTGAGTCAAATGTAGCATATTTCCAAAATATTTTAAATGTACTGGAAACCTCATGAAATGCCAGTCTTTATAAGACAGGGGACTAAGAGGTGGAATGTGGCAGCCACAGATAAAGATGAAAAAGCTTTGTCATTAATAGCAACAATATGAGAGCAGCAAATCCTGACTCCATTTCATCTTCACATTTCTTCCTTTTTTTAAATCAAGTATAAATAGTATCCTTGACTTTGCCCCTAATTTTAACCTGAAACTAATTTTAAACTAATCCTGATTTGCATAATCTTTATTCGGACATGATTTCCCCCCCGTCTTATCCAGAGATCTCTATGTGAAGCAGTGGAATGTACACTAATTGCTGCTTGTTAGACTCTTAAAACATACAATTGTTGATACCCCCTCTTGAGGAAGTGGAAAAGGGGCATGAGATTCATTTTCCTGTTCTTAAAGTATATGATTGGTGCTACCACAATCGATGGTAACAACCTTGTCTGTTCATTGCTGCAGAATCCACTGCCACAGCAGATGGGTGTAATGCTTGTTATGTAGACTGCTATTGAAGACTGTTCAGAAACTTCTGTTGACCAAGAACGTTTGTCAGAACGTTTATTGGATCAGACAGAATGGATCTGGATCCAACTCTGATACTGTAACCTGTAGTGGCTGCTTATTTGTTTCTGAGATTAGTTCAAAGTGATGGTTCTCACTTTTAAAGCCTTAAACACCCTGGGACCAAAGTGTGTTAAGAATTGTCTACACCTGTCACATCTACCGGGTCCTTGAGATAAATCTGCCGGGTGTCTGCTGTATCCCCCAACTAAGTGAGTTATGGCGCATGGGCACAAGAGCAGGGTTCTTTCTGTGGTTTGGTTGCACCAAGACAGTCAACCATGATGTCTTTACCTAGACAAAATTTCCTCAAGCCTAATTTTTGTGGTTTTATTCTGTGTTGTAATACGTCTGCTCTTTTATATTTTAGTCGGCGTTGGCGTCGATGGAACCGATTTAATAGAAGAAGATGCAGAGCTGCTGTCAAATCTGTTTCGTTTTATTGGTTAGTTATTGTACTGGTCTTCCTGAACACATTAACTATCTCATCTGAGCATTACAACCAGCCTGATTGGTTGACACAAATACAAGGTAAAATGAAAATGTTTTCTTATTCATTCAGTAACAAATAGAATACTGTTATAGACTTAATAAAAAGCCATTTATTTATTTAGCAGTTTGTAGACATTCTGGGTTGTTTAAGCTTTGCGGAAAAAGAACAATGGGAAGGTATAAGCAAATTTTTAGTTGCAGCTAGAGTTTATCCAGGTTAGATGGATTGCAATCCACAGATTAGATGGGTTGCAATCTAGTCTAATTTGAACTTGACAGCAGTTTACTGTAGTCAAATGGATTGTGGACTGTAGCTGTGTGCTGTTATCAAGCACCTCTGTTCTGTAACATTGAGAGGTTTTTCTGGGTCTATTACAAAATTTGTACTAGGGTATTTGTACTCACACGATACAACAAAGCAGACACTGTATATGGCATACATCAGAATCCCACTAAACTTTGAATCATTTCTGTACTAAAGGTAAAACTGGTGTATTTTAAGAAGGAAATGAAAATTTGCTTTGAAATGCTATGAACCAAACTCCTTTATTTCTGAGCTGTGGTTTGGTGGGGATATGTTGCATCATCATAGCTTGAGAAGAAGGTGGAGTGAAGGATTCTGTTTGCTCAAAGTGGTCAAAATAGAAACTGTCGTTGTTTTCTGCAGAACATATGAAACTGAATCAGAGTTGTAAAAACCAATATAATTTTCTGAATATTTCCCCTCTAGATATTGCTAACAAAGTTCTTCTGGCTTTATTCACCTGTGAAATGTTGGTAAAAATGTACAGTTTGGGCCTGCAGTCATACTTTGTATCCCTATTTAATCGTTTTGACTGCTTCGTGGTATGTGGCGGCATTGTTGAAACCATCTTGGTGGAGTTGGAAATTATGTCACCCCTTGGAATTTCAGTGTTCCGCTGTGTCCGTCTCCTCCGTATTTTTAAAGTAACCAGGTAAGATCAAATTAAAGGCAATGAGCTTTTTTTTAAAAAAAAACAACTTACTGCTGAGTTCTACTGACACTTGTATGATCCGCAGCTCTTTTGTAATATTTCATCACGCACTGTTCTTTTACGGTTTTTTTTTGGTTAACACACGCATTTTAATTTGTAGGCACTGGACATCCCTGAGCAACTTGGTAGCATCCTTGTTAAACTCAATGAAGTCCATTGCTTCACTGTTGCTTCTGCTTTTCCTCTTCATCATAATCTTCTCATTGCTTGGAATGCAGCTGTTTGGAGGCAAATTTAATTTTGATGAAACTCAAACAAAACGGAGCACCTTCGATAATTTCCCACAAGCTCTTTTAACTGTATTCCAGGTAACTTTCTTTCACCCACTATAAAACATTTTATCTTTGAACAACAAAAACTGTCTAAATAATCCTGTCTCCTAAAAAATAAAAATAAAAATCACTACCACAACTACTATTAATTCTGTTTGTGTTAAATAGCATTCTGCTCATTAAAGTCAATATTCTGGTAATTTTGCATCATTTTGTACCATTTGTTCATATCATGTATTCTATCTATCTATTCAGCATAGCTTTTATGTTAACGTCATTAATATTAAGTTGTCTTTGTTCATCCAAAATATAAGAAATGTAAAGTCATTTAATGTAAAAAAAAAAAAACAATTCCCTTATATTTAACTGTGTTTTTTTAAGAAAACAAAATGTTTGCATATCACATGTTTGAAGCTGTATATTGGTAAATTATCTCAATCTTGTTCTACAGTCCAAAGGTGCAGGTGTTATGGATTTGCACATACAAGAAAGTATATTTATTTGATTTTTCTCCTCCCCCCCTCAAAACCTCACAAAAATCCAGTGTTGGAGGAAAGGCTGATTTTGAAATTTGGGTAACTTTTAAAAGAAACACTGGGAAAATAGATAGACAGACAGATAGACAGAGAGACAGAAATATGCAGGAAGAGTTACCTGCTTTTCAAGTTGCTTGCTTTAATTTCTATACTGCTTAATATATTTAAAATATATATAAGTGGTGTACAAAAAACTGAAGCAACAACAGGCAACTTAAACAAAATATTACAGAAATATACACTTATATATAAAAATTTACATTAATGCAAAGTTACTAATAGATAACGCGGGTGGCGCTGTGGGTAAAACCTCAGTGCCTAGGACTTGCCGATCGTATGGTCGGCGGTTCGAATCCCCGCGGCGGAGTGAGCTCCCGTCGTTCGGTCCCAGCTCCTGCCCACCTAGCAGTTTGAAAGGACTCTTAAGTGCAAGTAGATAAATAGGGACCGCTTTATAGCGGGAAGGTAAACGGCGTTTCCTTGTGCTGCGCTGGTGCTGGCTCGCCAGCTGCAGCTTCGTCACGCTGGCCACGTGACCCGGAAGTGTCTTTGGACGGCGCCGGCTCACGGCCTCTAGAGCGAGATGAGCACGCAACCCTAGAGTCGGACACGACTGGCCCGTACGGGCAGGGGTACCTTTACCTTTACTAATAGATATAAATGTTAAAACAATGAAGAAGGAAACAAAGAACCACTAATTCACACATGCCCTCAAATGTAAGTTAAGGGCTAACTAGATTGTAGCCATTAATGTTAGTGGCAAATTATTGTAATTAAAACAAAACAAAAGCCCTAAAACCAGACAACCCTTAGTTTCCTCTTATTTATCTACCTGTAGTGCCCAAATAATGTCCCTGCACTACTGGGATATCTTCCAGACTTGGCACAACCGGTATATTTCTTGGTGTTCATTTGCTGTTGCTACAAATCATGCAGCCCAGTCCTAGGCAAGTTTACTTACAGTGCAAGACCAAGAAAATTCCATTTGGTATACAGTGGTACCTTGGGTTAGAGACGCTTCAGGTTACAGACGCTTCAGGTTACAAACTCCGCTAACCCAGAAATACTACCTCGGGTTAAGAACGTTGCTTCTGGATGAGAACAGAAATTGTGCGGTGGTGGCGTGGTGGCAGCGGGAGACCCCATTAGCTAAAGTGGTGCTTCAGGTTAAGAACAGTTTCAGGTTAAGCACAGATCTCTGGAACGAATTAAGTTCTTAACCCGAGGTACCACTGTATATAAATAGGATTGCAGCCTTAGTTGAAGATGTTACAGAGAGCCAATGTTTGCTAGGTTTAGTGTCAGCATTAGTAACTTTTGGACCATAGGTGCATAAATGAGGACACTGATGCTTCTGTGGCTGCTTCCAACTCTTTAATCTGGAAAGTAAAAACAGACAGTGCATCCATTCAGACATTATAAATTACATGCATTTTATACAACAGAGATTAGTTTTCATGTGTGTGTGTGGGGGGGAACAATAATGAAGTGGCCTTGAGGTGAGGCTGTACATGTCTTATCTGTTTGTAGTCATTCTTGCGTTCATGCTGAAGCACATTTACAAAATACTAGATCCCACTTGATTCTGGAGTTAAGTATTCTGTTAACTCGGGATCTGTCTTACGCATTCTTCCTAGTGCTTTTCTGTTCTTATAATTTTAAGGTGCACGTTGGGCCCTTGCCTGGACAGATTTGTGAGCTTGCTAACCGTAGTTCCCTACCCTCCAATTAATTTCTGCAGCTCGTAAGTTTGGCAGCATGGGAGGTGGTGGTACCTGGTCAGTGAAGAGGTGGAGTGACTGCTCCTTCTGCTACAAAGAGGAAAGCTTCTGACCTCCTTGTGACTGCTTCAAGGAGGGAAGTGGCAGTGCAGAAACCTGATGCTTGTTCATGTAATACTATACCATAGCTTAGCATCATGTCTGGATGCAGTGTTACTATAGCGTTCAGTAAAAAGTTTGGTGTCTGCTTGGCTGTGCACTGTGCGTCTACATTATTTATTTAAAGGAGTTTCAAAGCTGGTTTAATGGTAATTGCTTTCGGGAATTATAGTTTTCTATAGGGGCTGGTATCCAGTATCTCCTTCCTCTCCTGCCTCCAGAGCAGGAGGATAACTCAGCCCCCCCAGAAGCAGATGTGGGCATGCAGAGTGCTGTATGCGGGAGGAGAGGAAGGAGAAGTCCTGTTGTGAGTGGAAGTCATTTCCGCTAGCAGATGGGCACAACTGGATATCACCCAGTGTTATTCAAGAACAAACCTACAACGTCTGTATAAAACTATAGTTCCTAGGGCTCTTTGGGCCAAGCTATGACAAACAAACCATATTTGAAACCATATTCAGACTGTTTTCCATTCATATTATGGATGTACCCAGATGAAATATGTGCAAGCTAGCTGATTAGGTGCTGAATTATCTCAATAAAACATCAAAGGGAAAAAAACCTGGAGACATTTTGATTAGAGTTTTGTACTCTGCATTGCTTCAGAAACAGCAAAAAGTTACTGTTTTTTAAAATTATCAGTTAAATGATCATTTGCAGAATCTTGGTGGTTTAATAAAGATTATCACATTGCATTCCCTTGATCATTTTCAGTTGTATCAAGCGCTGCTGTTCTGCTTGTGCAATAGAAATCCCCCCTTTTCACAACTCCTTTATCCTGCGGCTCCCTGTGCACCCTTGAAATCTGGTTCAGATGTTGCTTTTTTAGGTGTCTGCAGGTGCTTTTGGTTGTGCCAAGAAAACAATGAGCTTGGATGCATGAATGACTAATGATTTCAGTCTCTGGATTGTTACATCTACAGCCAGTCTTGGGGCTAGCTCAGCCAATACATTTCTTGTCCGTTTAAGTCATCCTAAACATTGCTAATAGGTTCAAAGTGAACCAAGGGATCTCTTCGCTAATTGCAACTTTGAATACAGTATTAGAGTTTCTTTTTCTAGCAGTTACCCAGTTAAGAGCTGGTTGTCTGTCTGTTTCCCCAGGCTAGGAAGATTGGAGCTTGGAAGAGAGCTTTTACTTGCATAGGAGCTGGAGGCTCCACCCCTTCCTGGTCTCACCCAGGCTTTGATCCAAGCAGGTGTTTTCATGCACTTCTCCCTAATAGCCTAATGTGCAGCTTGCTGGGTGTTTTGGTGATGGCCTTGAAGTTGCTGCCTTACTCACTGTTCCCTCTGCTCCTGTGGCCTTGAGACAGCTGGCATGGCAGCCTCCTGATCCAGGGTACAGGGTAGGGATGTCCAAAGTAAGTGTCTAGTCAGAGTCGTTCCCAGTGTGGAGATCTGTTGAAGGGTCTCCTTAGTTCTCATCTGAGGAGGTGAGAGATAAGGTCTGGACAGAGTGAAGCCCTGACACTGGTGTATCTCTAGTGAACCAGGTCGTCTCCTGTTAAAGTTTCATCTCAGCCACATAATCACTTTGTGGACTTAAGAGAATCTACCATTCTCTCTACATCAGGCCATACATATCTTGTTTGCAATATGGGGATGATCATTCTAGATTATTTTATATAGCTGTTGCAAGAATTGTTAAGGTAGTGTATGTGAAGAGCTTTAAGCACTTGAAATTCTCTAAATAAATTATGAGTATTAATGCTAGGTCCATGTGCTACATTTGTATATGTGATCGCGTACTCAAGGATAGGTGGGATAATTTGTGCAGATAATAAATGTCATGTCAGAAATGTCCCTAAATGTTCACATATTCAGCAGTCCTTTTAGAAAAGTAATTCTCCAAAACCCTAAATGCAAGGTATTGGCAAATTCTTTGGTAGATCTAAAGCTCTGTCGCCAAAACAGTATGTCCTTATTTTATAGTAGTATAAAGCAATGCATAAGAGAAGTGGTTTGAATGTTGTTAGTCATATAAGTACAGCTAATGGAGTATTTTTTCTATGCTGTGAACTGAAGCAGAAACATAATTGATTTTTAATGTTCCGTGTTCACTCATTAATAAAGAATCAATTTCTTAGATTCTAACAGGTGAAGACTGGAATGCTGTAATGTATGATGGTATTATGGCCTATGGAGGCCCATCATCATCAGGAATGGTAGTCTGCATATACTTCATTATCCTCTTCATCTGTGGTAACTGTATCCTTTCATTTTTAGACATTAATCTTAATTCTGAAATATAAAGAACATGAATATAAAATTCTTAAATCAGAGATTTCCACAATCTGATTCCCCACTCTCAAAATTCTCAGTTAAATTTTTATAAACACTTTGGTCTCCTAACCAGTCATTACTGATAACGTTGATTCTGTTCTTGGTTAAAATAGCTGTGATAAGGAATTGCTGGATCTCTAACAAAATGTTGCAGCATGGAATGCTTCTGTCCAGGTTGCCAGCCAGCCAGATGCCCTCTTCCAAGATGCTCCATTCTGTTTTCCTTCTCTACCTATTCTGGTTTTCCATCACAGATAATTTGACCTGGACTCTGTGCAACTCCCAGTCAACAATAGCAATGAGCTACTTTCCATACTTGGTGGAATTATTTGTAACTCTTTCTGTAAGCCACATTGAGTCCCTGTCAGGAAGAAAGGCTGAGTATAAAATTATTATTAGAATTAGAATTGGGAGAAATACTTGGATTGTGTTTGGATTAGTTGGATTGGATTGGGAGAATTAGAATTGGGAGAAATACTTGGATTGGATTAGTTATGAAATTCCTTTATGTTAGGTGTGGTGATTAAACAAACAAACAGTGATTATGGGTGATCTCCAATTATGCCTGTATGCCAGGAAAACAGACTTTTGCTGGTGTTATGGGACTTGCCCTTCCTTTCCTTATCCCACCCATCTTTGCCAAATCTTAGAAGTTGGAAAGCTCCTTGGAGCAGACTTGAGAGGCCACGGGGGGGGGCTGCAGGGAAAGCAGAGGAAGAGGAAATCCACTTGTGCAACATTGGCTATCACCCAAAGTATGTGAAGAGGTGGCCCCTGATATTGAAGTGGGTTGAGGAGTCATTCCTCTCTGGGAGCTGTCACAGCACCTGTATGTCAGCATGGAAGTGGCACCTGATTAGGGCTAAAATCAGCAACTACTTTTGAGTAAATTTTTAAATGTTGCTTGAGTTGTTTAGGTCTAGATTTCCTTTCCATGTTAGTTTCATTTCAGTTGGGTTTGTGCAAGAGAACTTGTGCTCACTGTCATTATCTTGCCCAGGAGAATTTGCCAGGGAATGTAATAGCCATCCCAAGCATTTCACGGAAACCAAAGCATATTCATACGCTTGCCTGCAAATGTACTGAGGGGAGGATTGGGGTTGTGCATGCTATTTCCATCAAACGTTGTTCCTGCCAGGTATAGCCTCAAGTGTTTACGTGTTTAATGGAAGGGTTGAAGGGAGATTCTTCTCCTGTTTGAAATGAATGAACTTCGAATCCTTCCCTTGATTAGGAGCCCTGATTCATTGTGCAGGGTCCCCAAACACAGGGTGGATTCTAAATATGCAGCTAAAGCATGAATTCCTACCCCCACCCCAGACCTCCTTTCTCAACACATGAAAGTTGGGAATGGAGTTCACAGGAGCAGGAATTCTGGGGATGGGGCTTGTGTGTGCATCTTCCCCATGGATGGTTTCAAGTGAATGTGTGAATTTGCTATTTGCTTCAGACTTGTAAACCAATGTAAGTGAGGCATGGGATTATTATTTTTTAATAAAAAACACCCTATACCTGTTTGCTTATGCCCTTCACTGAATTTAGGAATGTGGATTTCATGTTTCCCAGTTGGCAAAGGAACTAGGTTGCCATACCTATGCAGTATCCTTAAAATGGTTTGAATTAGATATCTTGCTGAATGTCTTCTTGGCCATTGCGGTGGATAACCTGGCAGATGCTGAAAGTCTGAACACTGCTCAGAAAGAAGAAGCAGAGGAAAAGGAAAGGAAAAAGACTGCCAGGTACAGAAGAAATGGCACAGTACACGTGAAAGCAGCTTTCTTGATTTTCTCCTATGGTTCTTTTGTAAAGATCCTTAAAGAATCAGGGACACTGTAAGCACTTTGGAAAGCTGGTGTGAACTGAGGAGGTCCTGTCCCTATTAAAACAGCACACATATCATTACAAATAAGCATTAGACATGTCTTTTCAGTTCTGAAAATGGTCAGCTGGCAACGTTAAACTCTTGTTTAATGACTCCACCATAGTCATTTAACTTGTGAAAATCTACTGCATATAAAATCAACATTACAATTTATCTTGAGTTATGCAAGAAGCTATGGGTTGTATCCTACAAAACCATTGTGCTTGAGGAATAACTTCCACACGTACAATGGAACTTTTCCTCCCTCCAATGCAGAGGGCACATAGCAGAAGGAGAGTGAGGGAAAGTTCCCTTGGGCTAGAGAAGTCATTCCTCATGCACAATGACTTAGTTGGATTCAACACAACGTTGTTGTTTTAAAGGCTGAGTATTCAACGGTTCATGATGGTGGCGGAACAAGGACAGAAAATAAAATGTTATTGTAGTCATCAGGTCAGCTTGTAGATTCAGTTCCAAGATGGAGATTGCAGGCTTAATATGTCCTTCCCAGGGGTTACCAACATTACCAGACTGCAGTACCTGATAGGGACTTACGCAGCCTGAAGTCAGCATCTTGGAAGTGAATGTATAAGCTGACCTCTTGGGTACACCAACAGCCTAATTTTTATGCTACTTTTTTATTTTAACCCCTCCCCCCATGCTTTGTTTAACATCTTGCCTGCTGAAGAATTGTTGGGAACTCTTACACTTCCTAAGCTTTTGTAACATTTTGGCTGCTCCCAATAAAGGTATTGCCTGGCTGTAGATTTTGGAATTTTAACTTAATGACATTATTCCTACCTGGAGGATGGGGAAAAATGCACTCCCTCATGTGTGAAGACATCCACATTGTACCTGCTTCAGTAAGGCATAATTGAAAGCCTAATTACTGCCATGTGTACAGACAGTAAAATATGCACATAAGCTATCTCAGTAGCAGATAAAACAATTCCAGTGGCAGCAGTGTTGCACTTGCTGGGACAGAGGAGGGGCGCAGTCAGGCGGTGGTGAGGTTGGGAAAGCTTTGGTTTGGCTGCAGCTATGCAGATGCCTAGCTTGGCAACTGACTTTTTTCATAGCTACCACACATGAGCTCCTTTATTTTCCCAACCCCCTTCTTTTTCTTCCTTGTAGAAAAGAGAGTTTGGATACTAAAAAGGGGGACAAACCAGAAGGTGAACAAAAGAAGGGCAAGGATGCTAAGGTACCTTATTTCTTTTCACTTCTGTGTGCTATATATTCTTTAAATGTACAGACACCTGCCAGTACTCCAAACTGACTGGTCTCCATCTGTGCTTGTGGTTGTACCTCATGTGGGTTGCCAAGTTCTTAGAATGCACTGAGTCCTCTCATTGGTGGGTGCCTATGGCTTTTTTGTATCAAGCCTCAAGGCCACAAGCAAGAGGATTTTCTGCCCAGACGCTTGCATCGATTGTCCCCAGATCTTCTCTACTCTGTGTGTGTGTTTAGAGACTCAAATTAGAAAATATTTGCAAGTTGTCTGTTTATGACCTGCTAGATTTTATTGGACAGTATCATTAAAATAATAGATGGAGTAGAAGGTTTATTTTCTAACATAAAAAATATTTGATTTTTAATTGTGTATTTATACTCGGTTTATTGAGAGAGTAACAATTTGAGTTAATGGAAATCATTGGAATGCTGACCTCTGACCTATACCAAGCTGCATGGGCTCTTTACGAGACAATCCAGCTGTAAGCACATTTTTTACTGCTTATTTCTCCAACCAGAATTATTGAATTAATTAAAAATTGTAAAGTGTTGGGATTGGGATGGGGCTGCTTTGCGGAGGGCAGAACAGGAAAAAGAGTGGCTTGGTTTAGCGTGTTGCATCAGTTTACATCTTCCATTTACCTTTATTCTGAAGTGTTTTTGTTCTTGTAATAGGTTACCATAAATGAATACGGAGAAGGGGAAGATGAAGACAAAGATCCCTACCCAGCCTGCGATGTTCCAGGTACTAATGCACTTAACATATACCAAGAGAAAAAATATTGGGTCAAGTGTACTACATGCTATTTATTAATACAACGAAAAAGAAACAGTATAGATTTCACACATTTCAGCAATTATGAAATACTAGCAAGAAATTCCTGGTGCTCCCCAGGATTTTTTGGGAAACCACAAATATATTGTGGTTTTTTAAATGGATGGTATTTAAATGGATGGTATTTGTGAGTTTGGGTGAAGTCACAATTTGGTCTGCCATCTTGATTCAAAATGGCACCTGGCATCCAAACATAGATGAAGACTGTCGCCCTCACCTTGGGAACCCTCATGACAAGTTGGCAATGATCAGAGGCACCTGAACCTAAGCCAAAAAGTGGGCAAAGTCTTGCCAAAGTCACGTTTTGGTCTGCCATCTTGATTCAGAATGGCAGCTGGAGGCCTAACATCAACAAAAATTCCCACCCCCATCTCAGGAACCATTATTCTGAGTTTGGCAACGCTATCTCGAGAGGCATCAGAATGCATAGAAAACAGACAAATGGACAAACCATGTTCCAAACTAAATAACGCACACAGGTTGAGGCAGTTACAGTGATGACTTAAAATAAAATTAAAAGAATCTAGAAGTTGTTCACTTTCCCACTCTTGGGCAATGTGCTTTCACTTGAATAAGGGCAGTTTCTGTTTCCCGCTGCAGCCCCCTCAACAGAGGACACACTGTGCAGGAGTATGTCCCTGACTCTTCAGAGAGGGTTTTCAAGGGCATGTGAGCTGACTACATGAGGAGAGTGCGGGAAAGAGAAAATCCTTGCCTGAGTGACATTTTTTCTCACGCAACATTCAACTCCAAGCCTGTATCTCCTGCATGGGAGCACACCTCTAGATAGATGAAAACATGCAGAGAGTAGTACCATAGCTATTGCACCTGCATTAAGGTGTGCTCACCATCATAGCAAGGCCGCCACTCCCGCCTATTACTTGCAGACAGGGCAGTGTCACTGAAAAGTCACTGGCGGGAGTATCATGCAATAATCAAAATGTTCTTGTGGCACATTTTCAGTGATCTGTGCAACCAAACAAAGGAGTTGGGACAAAGGCATGTATTGTAGTTGCAGTTGCGTTGCGTCTATGGAGAGCTTTACCAGTATTCCATGGGTGGAGTGGGGAAGGCAGTTTATTTGCACCCTGACAGTTGAAAAAACTAGTTGCTTTGATTGTGTCAATAGGGGATGATTTGACCTGCCTGACAGTGAATTTGTGAAAAGTGCACAGAACAGGAAAGGGAGCGGACAGTCTAGAAAACATGATCTCAGCTAGAAGCTGCAGACAAGAATTTAAAATTGACATACTGTTTTTCATTGTAATAACTTATATTTGGGAACATAAAGGAGAGCGCTGTCAAAAGCCCATCTAGGCCAGCATCTCACAGCGGCCAACAACATGCCTCGAATGCAGGACCTGAGTGCAATAGCCCTCTCCTCATCGGCAACTGGTATTTAGAGACGCATGCCTCTCAGAGTGGAGGCCTAACATCAACAAATGTTGGGAACGGCAGGAATGACCTTATATTAACTAGCATTTGTTTTAAATATCTAGTGGCTATAATCTATTTCCAATATTTTTTTCTAGTATTACAAATTTTGTATATACATATTAAAGAAAGTAATCAATTTGAAGTAGGTGAAGAGGAAGAGGAAGAGGAAGAACCTGAAGTGCCAGCTGGCCCCCGACCCCGAAGAATATCTGAACTGAATATGAAGGAAAAGATGACACCAATTCCTGAAGGAAGCTCCTTCTTTATTTTCAGCAATACAAACCCGTAAATAACCATTTTATGTATATCCCTTGAATTGTTTGTTATTACAGTGGTACCTCGCAAGACGAATGCCTCGCAAGATGGAAAACTCGCTAGACGAAAGGGTTTTTGGTTTTTTGAGTTGCTTCGCAAGACGATTTTCCCTATGGGCTTGCTTCGCAAGACGGAAACGTCTTGCAAGTTTGTTTCCTTTTTCTTAAAACCGTTAATACAGTTGCGACTTGACTTCGAGGAGCAACTCATAGCATGCGGTGTGGTAGCCTTTTTTGAGGTTTTTGAAGACTTTGGTGACTTTTGAAGCTTTTCCAAAACTTTTCCAACACTGTGCTTCGCAAGACGAAAAAAATCGCAAGACGACAGAACTCGCGGAACGAATTAATTTCGTCTTGCGAGGCACCACTGTAAATAGTACTACCACACTGAGGCTTCCGTATAAAATAGCAACACTTTTTTCTGGCTGCGACAAAAAAAGGCAACAGAATGATGATACAAATCTGTTTTTCAGATGTGTCATTTCTTTGCAAACCAAACTTCTAGTAGGTTGTTTAAATGATTACGTATTACTTGAATAACATGGTCTGAATAGCAGCTATATCCAAATATGTGGCTTTTTTAATATCATCCAAGTTATAAAATTTGGCCACTTTCCATAAGATACTCACATATGCTGTCCTATATGATACATATAAATGTACATTTCCCAGAATTACTAGTGCAGTTAACAAGACAACATGGGTGCTTTCCAGATGAACAACTTTTTTTAAAAAAATAAAGCTCTGCAGTTGCTTAGTTTTAAGCTTCAGGAGCAGTTAACTTCCCACTTGTAATGACATTGTTCTGTTTTGTCATTCTTTTCTTCAGGATTCGAGTGGGATGTCACAGGCTGATCAACCACCACATTTTCACCAACCTCATCCTTGTCTTCATCATGCTTAGCAGTGCTTCCCTTGCAGCAGAAGATCCAATTCGCAGTCATTCTTTTCGCAACAACGTAAGAAAAAACAGACTCCCCAAAAGAGTTGCATGCTACATCGTCTTTAAAATGGTCCCTTCAGAATGGGAGCAAACCATGAGTATAATAGATCGGTACATAAGTGTAGCTTTTTGAAATTAAGCAGCATGTGGGTATTTTCTTAAGATTCAACAGGATGTTGGAACCAACTTGGAGATTACAAAAATAGTGCAGAGATTTGTTGTGGTTGGAGCCTGGAGTCATAGAGTAGCCTCAGTTGTTGTTTTTACAGTGAAGGGGTCTTTATAAGCTCAGTTACAACACTAATAATATTCAGGATGTAGAAATTCCTAGTTGGGTGTTGGAAATGTTCTTTGTTTGAAACCCTGCAGACCCGCTGCTGGTCAGCATGAAACAGCATTGAGCTAGATGGACCAGTATTGAGCTAGATGGCAGTAGTACATGATGTGGTGTGGTAGTGGTGCTCACCTGACCTCCTGACAGCTGAGCCCTGTTGTTTCCAGGGAAGGGAAGGGATGAGGCAGTGGGGAGGTTGCTATGGTGCAAACTCACTGGCCAGCTTAGCTCTGCTGTTGCGTTTGCACAGTACTGACCTCTCCACTGCCTTGCCCCTCCCCCTCCTTCCTAGTTTGCAGCCTCCACACCATGTTGTCCGCTCCCTTAACCTCAACATTAGAAAATGAAATGGGACAAGCATATAAAAACTGCAGTGTGCAATACAACTACACATAGATTTTACTTCTATTTAAAGTGGGTGTGTAATATGCTGTATGCAACTCTCATGTACAAATGCTGCTATAAACATTGTCTATAGCGTTCATTTTTTATTTCTAAAATAAAAAAGGCATATTCCAGGCATATTCTACAAAATAATAAATGCTACAAAAAGGTAATTTCAAATCAAGGGTGCATTTGTATGTTACCTATTTATTCAATTTATTACGTGCCCTTTAGCATAAGGTCCCGGGTTGGTCACCACAATTTAAAATACAATATTAAAACAGTATAAACAAACTATTATTGCCAGAATAGGGTGGGTCCCAGGTGTCAAAAGGCCTGGGGAAAGAGGTGCATCTTCAGCATATGATGGAAACTGCATAATGAAAATGCCACACACCTCTGGGGGGAAGAAATTCCATAATTTGGAGCTGCCACAGAGAAGGAACTTCTGAGGGTCATGGAACTACCAAGAGGACCCTCTCTGCTCAGAACACCCAAGGGTGTCTGTAGGGAAGGGGACGGTCTTCCAGATATTTGGGACCTGAGACCATCTCCTGTTTTTGGAGGTGAGCAGTTTATACTTTTTTATATATTTGTGGCAGAAATATTTGGTCAAGTGATGAAAGGGTGTTTCTCCAGCTTTTAAAAGTACTTCTCATATATATATATATATATATATATATATATATATATATATATGAGAGAGAGAAACTCTCTCTCTCCCTATAGAGTTCTATATATATATTTTCTCACCTTCTATTTAAACATGAAAATAAATGAGAAAACCTCTCTAACACCATTCTAGGAAAAACACTTATTCCTTTTTAAAAAACTCACCTTAAAAATATTGTGTATGTATGCAGAGAAGAAAAAATCGTAGGTATGGCCCTGCCAACAGAAGGCATTGTTAGAATAATTGTATCCATTCAAGGTTGGTGTGATTTTATTACATGTAAGCACCAAGATCTTTAGTTGTAACAGTGTAATAGGTAGTGCCTATGAAGAAATGTTTTCTACACTAGGTTTAAATCAGCTGCTATTATTTAGTTTAGCCCTTTGCCTGAAGTGGCAGACATCCCAACCCAGCATGCTTGGTATAAAGCTTTCTCATGTACAAGCTCAGTAGGGTCCTTCATTCACAGAAGGATATTGTACAAGTGGTTACAGAGCTCCACATGCAAGGCTGAATAGATGGTTGGCGCTGTCTGTTTTGATAGTGCTGATCATCTGTTTGGGGTGGGAATCTGAATCTGTTCTTCTACTCCCCTCATCCCCTTTTATGGACTCGAAGAGGGGACTTGGATGCTGACTCCTCTTGTTTCCAAAGAGGTGAGTGGCATAGTGGAAGGTAATTGCACAAGCCACATTTGTTGGATGGATTGAGTTATGCTACTTATTATAGCCAAATTGTATATATGTCAAGGAGGCATCCCAAAGCTGAAATGAGTCTTCTTGGGTTTATAGGAAACTATGTTTGGGTATATAGATGTTAGGATGAATAAATAGCTCGTGAACACAAAATAGGAGAGTCTTTGCAAGCGGCATGAACTCTTGTTATTTCATATAGAAGAAATTGCTCAAATGTCTATCAGTCACACTTGCAACTTTGAGAAAATGTTGTTTTGAAGATAAATTCATGCTGTAACATGATGACATGACAACGCCTGATTGAAATGTTTTTAATTGGCAAAAATGGGTATCTTTTTTTCCATGGACACATCAATGTACAGATATACCCTTAAAGATTTGCCCTGTGATCTGTGCAAAAAGGACTCCATGTGTTTAGAGAATTTCTGGAGGTTCTTCCAACCACATCAAGCTGGCTTAGTAATGTATTCTCATTCAGAATATTTGAATATTCAGTACTCTCTATACGATAAGAACCAAAACTTAAACAATGCAGAGATTGTTTCATTAGTATGGTTATATTATGTTCTGAGAACAAGTTGCATCTGTTAGTAATTTGTTTGCATTTCTTACAAGAACACTGTGAAGACTAAAACATAATGGGTTGAATCCAAATATCACTCCCAGGCTCTGAGAGCATCGCCCAGGCAGAATTTTACTTGGTGTATGATCCTGCACCAGGGAGGTGACTTCTGCTGATTCCCACCTCACCTGCATCCCTCCAGCATTTTATCTCATGCTGTCCAGGGGTGGGTGGAGGAGCCTTAGGAAATCCACTGGAACAGTGTAGGAGACGCTGTTGGGGGCTATAGGGGAGGGGGATGTGCAGAATCCCTCACCATTTTCCCAGTGGGATCATCTGATGGACCAAAAGCCTTCCATGAATGGAAGGAGCCTTCCCAACCATCAAGGGCAAAAGTCTGGGTCCAATACAGTAATTGCTGTAAGGAAAACAATTTGTTTAAATTGCCAGGTGCCACCTGTACTTCGGGGGGACATTGAAAGATGAAGTGATAACTTTAGAAGTAAGCAAATCTGTGAATTAGGACAACTGTGAGGCAATTTTCAGTGAAACAAATAAATGTTGTTTGGTCATTGTACATCTATTTATTTCTCTAAATTTACACATGTTCCTAAAGTAGACATTTCTCTGTATGTGATCAAAGTTGTAAATTCTGGTAGTATTTGTAGATGAATTTCTTACTGTGGCACATATTATGCTTTGCAGATACTTGGTTACTTTGACTATGCTTTCACAGCCATCTTTACTGTTGAAATCCTGTTAAAGGTAATTAACTGTTAATTGATCCTTGTTAACTCAGACACAGCTTTAGCAATAATGTTTGTAACTTTTTGTTTACCTTCCAGATCCTAGGGTATGCAGATTATGTCTTCACTAGTATGTTTACATTTGAGATCATTTTGAAGGTAACAGGTTTACAAAGAAGTTTACTTAAAAAGGATTTTTTTCTGTGTGTCACCTGCCACGAAAAGGCACTTGAAGTGTTCTCCGCCTTTTCACTCAACAACCAAATCTAAACCTTTTTTTGAAACCAAAGGATATTTTTCGTCATGGTTTTTATTCTATTTTACCTTTGGGTGCATGTAGAAGCTACTTTTTTATCATCACATCAATCTGACAGCTCATTTTATCCTTTTTTTCTACTTCCGGTTTGTCAGAAGAAGGAAAACTATTTCACTACGCATGAGCTTTCCTCCTCCCTTTTCTGGCATTTCAAAGAGAAAGATCTTAAATCTTTTAAAGGAGGAGCATGTAATTACTCATTTCTCTTTCTGAACTATATATTCACAGAGTTAAAATAGTAGACCACTATTTTCTTGCAAAGGGACTTGCAAGATACTCTACCCTTTCTAAAACCTACTAGGATGCTTTATCTTGGGTATACATTTAAATACACGAAGAGGCATGAACATGCTTACTTAAATGTATTGCCCATGCATGAGTTCAGAACTGGTATTTCAATGTATAGTCTGTGTACTGATTATCAAGGACATCCACCAGGGGCGCTCAGAATTCTGATGTACAGATTACATTGGTGCACAATTGATGCTGAAGTCAAGCTGCTCCACCATTGCAGAATAAGGAGGAACATATAGAAAATGTGAGCATGCATTTTGATGCCTTCGAGATTGGGATCATCTGTTGTAGCCACTTCCATCTCAAGTTACTTATTGAGTATTCCTGGATATGACACAGGACCCAGTGGTATTATAAGAATCAGTACATAAACTTTGCATTTCCAGCTGAGGATCAAACATAATAAATCTATTTCCTGCTTTATTCATATTATTGTGTGTTCTTTTTACAGTGCATTTTGATTAACACTTGATAATGAAACTAATTGGGCTGTTTACAAGATATGCTCAGTTTGATAAGGGATAAGGTTTTTAGTTTTTAAAACGTGCTGAATGTGTTTCATATTTCTACCAGTGTAGCATTTCAGAGCATGCTATTTTGAAAAGGGCATGTCTCTTAGCCCTTCTGTTGGCATGTTTTGCCAGGAAAGTGGGAAACTTTTTAGCATGATATTAGGGGGACTGAAATAAAGGGATATATGGTGTAAAGAAGATTGTTTAGATTATAACACAGCTGTTCCTCATTCTAGTGCAGGGATTGCTAACCTTTTATTGGCCCAAGGGTCTCATTCAGCCTTGCCCAGGGACCATACACCAATGGTGCATGCGACTCTCACTCGCACGCACACACGTGCACACACACCACACACAGACCCCCTCCTCACCTGAACTGTGCTATGACCCCCAGCCTGCTCATTTCCCCCCTAGGCCAGGGATCAGCCACCCTCTGTTCTAGTGGATGCTACATTGTGCTATAGCCATTTGAAGTGAATTGTGCCCTAAAATTAGAACACATCAAAAACCCAGAACCTAGCTGTTCAGCATTATGTAACCAAAAGGAAACATCTGCTACTGATTCCTGAACGTAGTTTCTGGTGGCTTACATTTTGTGTGTGCGCCTGCATTTTTCAGTCCACAGTATTTTATTTATCAGTGTTGCATTGTGGATAGCCAAAGACAAAATGTGCATTAGTGTTGCATCAATCAAATTCTTTAATTCTGGTCTTTTTTGTAGTATTCCAGTCTCTCCACTAAGCAAGATTCATTCAGTGCAAGCATCTTGTAAACAGCCTTGTGAATCAAGCAGAGGTGAAACAAAATAATTAACTATGACCTTTCTGTTTTTAGCTGACAGTGTTTGGAGCATTCCTTCATAAAGGATCTTTCTGCCGAAATTACTTTAATTTGCTGGACTTGTTGGTAGTGGGTGTGTCTCTTGTGTCATTTGGCATTCAGTAAGTATTGCAATAAATATATTATGGGCTGCTGCTGTTCCTTGTTATGTGTATCTGCGATGTGGTACACAAGTATAATAATAATAATGATGATAATAATAATAAGTAATAATAATAAATTTTATTTATATCCCGCCGAAGCCGGGCTCAGGGCGGCTAACAACAATAAAACAGTACAAAAGTACAGCATAAACAACACTCTAAAATCATTCATTATAAAATTAATTAATTCAAGCCACTGGCAACCATTGGGCCAGAGCTCCGCGAAGATTGCTGAGGGAGGGAGTCAGGCTGTGCCCTGGCCAAAGGCCTGTTGGAACAGCTCTGTCTTGCAGGCCCTGCGGAAAGATGTCAAGTCCCGCAGGGCCCTGGTCTCTTGTGACAGAGTGTTCCACCAGATCGGAGCCACAGCCGAAAAAGCCCTGGCTCTAGTTGAGGCCAGCCTAACTTCTCTGTGGCCTGGGACCTTCAAGATGTTTTTATTTGAAGACCGTAAGTTTCTCTGTGGGGCATACCAGGAGAGGCGGTCCCGTAGGTACGAGGGTCCTAGGCTGTATAGGGCTTTAAAGGTTAAAACCAGCACCTTAAACCTGATCCTGTACTCCACCGGGAGCCAGTGCAGCTGGTATAGCACCGCGTGAATGTGATCTCGCAGCGAAGACCTCGTAAGGAGTCTCGCTGCAGCATTCTGCACCCGCTGGAGTTTCTGGGTCAGTCTCAAGGGCAGCCCCACATAGAGCGAGTTACAATAATCCAGTCTGGAGGTGACCGTCGCGTGGATCACAGTGGCTAGGTCAGGGCGAGAGAGGTAAGGAGCCAACTGCTCAGCTTGGCGGAGATGGAAAAATGCCGCCTTTGTTATAGCTGCAATGTGCCTCCATGGAAAGGGAGGTGTCGAAGATTACACCCAAACTCTTAACGGACGATGCCGGCACTAATTGCGCCCCCGCCAGAGATGGGAGTTGCCCCCCCAATCCCATATCGCCCCGTCCCAGCCACAGGCCCTCTGTCTTCGAAGGATTTAGCTTCAACCGGCTCCCACGTAACCATCCAGCCACAGCTTCCAAACATCTGGTCATTGTGTCTGGGCCGAGTCAGGATGGCCATCCATCAACAGATAGAGTTGGGTGTCATCGGCATACTGATGGCAACCCAGCCCAAAACTCCGGACAAGCTGGACGAGGGGGCGCATAAAGATGTTGAAAAGCATCGGGGAGAGTAGCACTCATTTCTGTATTTAATAACTAGCCTACCAACAAGCAGACAATTGCCATAGTTCCTGGACTGAACAAGCTTAAAACCATAGACCATTAACAAATTGTTAGTCTTATAGCTATACTTTGAGGAAAAGAAACAAGGGAATGTTCGCTTTTCCAGTGTGTAGTTTAATAACTAGAAAAATTCTAGCAAAGGAATATCCTGAATAGTACAGGGTCCCTGTACAGCCGGTCATTTATACAAGAATAAGTTAAAAAGGTGTGCTGTGGGACATAATGGAACTGAAGGCTAAATCTGTTATCTTCCCATTGTGAACCAATCCCCTGACTCTATTTGCATTTTCTTGACCCTGCATCTGTATACCCCCATCCTGAGTTCTGTTTCTTAATCTCAAGTAGTGACAAAATGTTGGGAACAGGCCCTTTACCTGTTGCAAGCTTCAGGTTTCATTAAGTGATTTGTCCTTATGACTGTGATGAAAGTTCTTCCAATAGCAGGTGCAGATTTTGGATCTGTCTGACTTCTTTTCTTTTTTTAAAAAAAATCTCTGTAGAACAGGAGAAGAAAACAAGGAAAGATTCCCCACAGCGCTAGTTAGAAGGTTACAGGTTGCAAATGGGGTGTCATTCATGCTTGATTCTATGATGGTTCACAGTCCCTATGCTGGAGACAAACCTGACTGGAGCCTGGTCTATAACTGTTTCTGCAGCTACTTACCTTGGAACCATTGTTTTATAAACGTGGAGTATACTCAGCCCTGTCTAGGATAGATAGATTACTCACAAGTTGCTGAAAGCACTTTGTAAGAACCCCCTTGAGCACCCTGTTGGTTTATTTATTTAACAAAGGAGAAGAGGAGGAGAAGGAAGAATGGAAATAACTCATACACTAATACTTACTCCTATAAGTAAATAAAATTATTTCAAAAGTGATGAGCTGTTGTGCATGAGTATGACCTAATTTTGTCAGAGCTGATGAATGAAATTAAGGGATGGCAAGCTAATGCTTTATTTGTTTTTACTTTTCATCTAGATCAAGCGCCATTTCAGTTGTGAAGATTCTGAGAGTTTTAAGGGTCTTAAGACCCTTAAGGGCTATAAACAGAGCAAAAGGACTTAAGGTTGTTATCTGAATTTTCTTTTCTGAATTACAAACAAATAACATTAGAAACATTAGTTGGCATTTACCATTAGAAACATTAATTAATGTTAGAAACATGAATAAGTCATGGGGGCTTTGGAGCCAATGTTTATGCTTCCTAGAATAAAACTGCTTTTCAGCAACATTTTATTCATTTACATACACCAAAATGTGTACTGGTTGCCATGTAAGTGCAAGGCAGGCATCTTTAGGGAAGCTATTCCATAAACTGGGTACCACTGCTGAAAAGACCCTCTCCTTTGTTGTTAAATACCTAACCCTAATGGGGTCTCCTTTGTAGCCATCATGCATCACAGAGTCTTTCTGCTTCTCATTTTCCTCTGAGTGGTATGCTGCTTGTTATTCCACGTTTCCCCTGGATCTGGTCCTATCAAATTCCTTGCCCACCTTCTTCCTTGCCCCAGAGCAACAGAAATATTTACACTGAGACAGTTTAGGGAACAGAAAACCTTTCCCATCTGCTCTAGTTGTAAAGGTTTGTGACTGCAAACCTATATATTTTTATGGGAGTCAGTCCCACTAAACTCAATAGGGCTTGCTTTTGTGTTGGCATTTCTAGGATCACACTGCTAGCTTCTAGTGAAGCTGTTTCAGATTGTCTAGTAGGGATAGCAACACTACAAAGAGCAGTGAGATCACCCTTTAAGATGCTGCTCCTTATTGCTTACAAATTCTGAGGATGAAATTGAAAGAGCATTGTTTGGAATGCCAATGAGATCTCTTAATTTGCTAGGCTGCAATCGTATACACATTTATCTAGGAGCAAGTGGCCCTTAGTTCTGAGCTCAGTCGGTAAAGCATGAGATGCTTAATCTCAGGGTCATGGGTTCGGGCCCCATGTTGTGCAAAAGATTCCTGCACTGCAGGGGGCTGGACTAGATGACCCTTGCGGTCCCTTCCAACTCCATAATGCTATGATTCTATGACGTGCATTGTAAAAAATAATTAATGATGAAATGCAAGTTCATTGAGCATGATGATGAAAACACCCAACGAAAATTGCACTGACCCTTTATTTTCTTGACTTCCCCACAGCATGTTGTTCAGTGTGTCTTTGTCGCTATCCGAACTATTGGTAATATCATGATTGTTACAACTCTGCTCCAGTTCATGTTTGCATGTATTGGAGTCCAGCTCTTTAAGGTAAGAAGAGAATTCCAACCCTGCCCCCGCCTCAAACCTATCAATTCCAGAGAACTGCACTAGTAAATTATTCTTTGCAAGCCTTATTGAACTCCAGTAGAGATGCATGTAAAAAAAGATAAGAATAGTTAATGGTTCTGTGCCATGGATTCTACTTCCATGTTCTGTTTTATCCATAGGGAAAGTTCTATCGGTGCACAGATGAAGCAAAACAAAACCCTGTGGAATGTCGGTACGAACGTTTCCCTCTTAATCTGCCTGAATTGGTGGGTTTTTTTTAAAAAAGCATTGCATTTCCACAGTAGCTATCTGCTTTTTCCTCCTGTAGGGGAATATTTATTGTTTATAAAGATGGAGATGTGGAGAGCCCAATGGTGAGGGAGAGAGTATGGCAGAACAGTGATTTCAACTTTGACAACGTGCTTACTGCTATGATGGCTCTTTTTACGGTTTCTACTTTTGAAGGATGGCCTGCGTAAGTATACCATTTATGAAGGTCTTTGCTGCTATTTTTAAATAGTGAGCAGCTGCTTATGTTGGACACCATCTTCCTTTCGGCATGATACTTTTGGAAGGACTAGGATCCTTGACTCTCACTGAAGGTAATGGGAAGTGAGGACATGTCTTAATAACTTTTTTATTATTTATCCTGGAGTTGTTTTTTCCCCACTTAGGAAGATCAGTGAAATTTCCTGATGATTTTCCAACTAGATAATTTAGTCTTTAAATAAAGCTTTAAAAATAAATAAATCGAAACCTCTGCATTTTTACTGTAAATTAGGTGAAACTTTTGCAAAATGTGTAAATACAATAGTCTTGTTTCATAGTTCCCACCTGCCAGTTGCAACTAGAATTAACACTTTCAGTCTTCTTTACTTTAAATCACCTTCTTTCTATTTTTTTTTATAAAAAATATGCAGGCTTCTGTATAAAGCTATAGATTCAAATGGAGAGAACATAGGTCCAGTCTACAATTACAGAGTGGAGATCTCTATTTTCTTTATCATCTACATCATCATTATTGCTTTCTTCATGATGAACATATTTGTTGGTTTTGTCATCGTTACATTTCAAGAACAGGGAGAACAAGAATACAAGAACTGTGAACTGGACAAAAATCAGGTAATAAAGAACACACTTTTAAAATGTTGTTAACATGGAAACCGATGTCTAGTATCTGTTGTTTCAGAAGAGGATGCTCTTCCATTTTATTTCTATTAAAGAGTAAATTTCCTCATGAACAATCATTGGATAGTGGTAGAGTGCAGCATGCAGACTTAGGCAACTGAAAAGTTAACCATGGCCATACTACACATTCATGTCTTTCTTTCATAAATAAATTGTTTCAGAAATAGGAAACCCCTCCACATGTGAGGTAGCCTGCATCTAATGGAGGTATCTTAGGTTACGTCTCTGATGTGAAGCTTGTTTTGATGTTATTTCCAGTTAAATTGTGACCCTCACTGCTATGTTTGAAATTTCTGCCTTTTATAGCGTCAGTGTGTGGAATATGCTTTGAAAGCTCGACCTTTGCGTAGATACATTCCAAAAAACCCATACCAATACAAATTCTGGTATATGGTGAACTCTACTGTCTTTGAATACATCATGTTTGTCCTCATCATGCTGAACACACTATGCTTGGCTATGCAGGTAGGAATTGAACAAACTGCCAATTACTCACAGGCACAGAATACACATGGAAACTGTAATGTAAACTAATGTTAAGCCACTTTGCAGTAGACTTAATTATAATTCAGAATTCTAATTGCTTGTATAATTTAAGGATGAAGCCTTGTGCAGGTGTTAAAGGCACAAGAACATTCATTGGTTCAAGATTATGAAAAGAACTAAGGGTTTTTTGTTTTTATTTACTGCCTACAAATATTCTGAATAGTCTTCTCATCTGTTTCATTTGCAGCACTATGGGCAGTCTAAACCTTTTAATGATGCAATGGATATTCTAAATATGGTTTTTACTGCAGTGTTTACTGTTGAAATGTTTCTGAAACTCATTGCATTTAAGCCCAAGGTAAGAGAATTTGCATTGTTTAGTTAGGATTAGTTATGCCTTTGGATCAGTTCTCTTAAAACCACATGTTTTTTCTGATTAAAGAGACAAATAGCAAACAAGATTTCATGGTAAAGTATCAGAGAAATCTTCACAGAACTATTCCATCTGATAATGCTGTGCATGCAACTGCAGGAAATGAGACGTAGAAATGTTTTTTAAATGGTTGCTGAGTAATAGATGCGGTCAGGAGTATATTGTTGTTAAATCCCCTCTTTCTAAATCATTCCTTTATAGAGCTGAAAAGTATTCTCCCGCCACCTTAAATTGTACACACACACAACACAACAATTATTCATGAACTTTTGTAGACATTACTAACGTTAAATAAATACTATGGATCAGCTAGCACACTTGACCACTTTAGTAGCATAATATCACAAACCACTGTCACATAAATGGTCAAAATTAAAGCTGCTTGAACACACAAGTATTTACAAATTTATTCTTTTGACAGCTGTTAGTAAACATTTTCAAAGACACAAGCAGGTTTGAGCAATGGTGAGCACTTCATATAAACCTGAATTTGAAACCAAAACTTTTTTAAAAATTCAGAATTAGTTAATTTTATAATTTTGATGTAGATTTCTTAGGTACGATCTAATTTCAACCATTTTCTTGTGCCTGTGGCCTTGCAGCGAGCTTTTGAAGTCTGAGGGCCACATTCCAGAACTGGTCATGGCCAAGACCAAAGTGGATGTGGCCAGCCCACATACACAAACTACACTTGCACACAACACGCATCTATCCATCCTCTCACTGACTCACTCACACACCTGTTTTGTCATGCACAGTTCCAGCCTCTCACTCCCACCTCCCACCCATACACATTTAGACTTAAAAATACTGTACCTTCTATTAGTTCTTATAAGAATTTCCCACCACACACATCTACTTGCAGCGTGTAGGGCATATTCCGTAGAAAGTTACAGTGCATGGGGAAGGCTAAGCCTTACTTCCCCAGCTGTGAAGCTCCTGAAAATAACCCTACATGGCAGGTGGAAGGATGGGAGCCACAGGCTGCATCTGGCCTTTGAGCTTGGCCTCCCCACCCTGACTTAAAATGCTGTTTTTTTCTTGGAAGGCAAAAAATAAATAAAGAGCATCTTCCTCTTTTTTTGGAGAACAATAGCGTGCTGCATCGATACTCTTCTCCCTGCAGAAAGGAGAGTCAGCCTATGTGTTCATGGAAGTTCCATTGCTGGAACATCCTCTTATTTTATTAAAAGCATCTGGGGGAAGGGGTAATTTGGATAAGGGTGGGGTTCCTCCCCACATTGATTACTAGCCAGTATCCCCCTTCCTCCAAGGTGCTCTTAGCTGTGAAAGAGAACTGTATGAATTAAACTCTTAAGTCTGTTAAGTTTTCCCCTCTGCAGCTGATACCAGCTTTGGAAGGGGTAGTTTAGGTGAAGGCAGTAGTGCAAAGGCAGAGGGTCAGTGCCCCTCACTGTAGCCCTAAACTAAATTGAAGGGGCCATGCCTGGTTTTGGAGAAATTAAACAGCATCAGGAGCATAGGCTAGTCCTACTGTTAGAAGAGGTGGTCACTTCAGGCATCAAAGGCAAAGGGGCAAAGATGGGTGAGGACCTGTTGAAGGGCAGAGCCATGAAACCTGTTCTGCTTTCCTTAAGCTAGCCTGCTTTCCTCAGGTGCAGTGGAGGATGTTCTGCTGCTGACAGCATTGGAGTAAGATTAAACTATCAGTTTGGTTGGCTTTCGTATGTGAAATGGGAGGGAGGGTGCCATCTTGTCCTTCACCTCTTGGGCTGGTCCTGATCAGGCGATCCAATTACAGAACATCCATACCACGCGCAGCGCTTGACCATTCTGAATTGGTAATGAGAAATTTGCAAATAAAGATGTTTTAATGCCAGCTGAAACTAATGTTAGATGTATAATTTCATGAAAGACAACTGTTGCCTAATTAGATATGGAATTGTTTCCTTTTGCCATTTTGAATCAGATTTGTGTGCCAAAAAAGAAAAGATACCTAGTAAGTAGATGTACATTGGGTTTTTGCAGTGATGAAAGCTGTGAGATGTGTGATGCAAGTATACTTGCTGTGACTTGTCCATATATTGCATTCTCCCTTTTCCAGAGTCATCTTTATTTCTTTTACTTAGTGTTATTTATTTATTTATGTTTGCTTGCTTTGGCTTTGCACATTGCTGGGAACAATATTTGTACACGCTGACAGGAAAGGTTTGCCTTAAGAGATTGATATGTGACATGTTGTTCCAATATTCTGGCAGGTCCCATAGTATCTCCATTGGACTCATTCCTTCCAAGTAGAAAGTCTGCACAAGACTCTCACACCACAATGATAGGGTCTTCTAATTGCCTCCTGCTCAGTAACTCATCTTCTGCTTGAGGGGAAGGTTTTCAGCCCATCAGCATTTCTTCAGGGGTGTCTGATTCCTGTCCATGGTTATCTTCAAATACTTGAAAGTTGTCACATAGGACCCAAACCAATGAGTTCCAAAGCTATGATTCTAATAGAAACATGGCTCACAATGCTTTATATTGCCTGAAATTCTTTTTCATGCTAATATTGTAAGAACAGAATGTGAAATTACAAAGAAATAGGCCCTCTCTTCATGGGATAATCATGGGATTATCAGGAAAGAACCTGATAATAAAATTCCATACCCTTTAGAGATTTCATTGAACAAATGAGTCTTCAGAAATATCTGGTGGTTTGGAATAACCTAAGTAATAAAGTCTGGAAGTGCTAGTTATGCTGGTTTGTTTGTTTTTATGTTCCTTCCCAAATTTGAGATTAAAAGGTACACTAATAGTACAGAGCAGAACTGTTTCAAAGCTGTTTTAAAAATATTTCTCAATAAGCACACACAAGTAGCTTAAAACGAGCAAGGGGCTTAAATGCTGCCCATTAGCTTTATGTAGTCTGTCTTGCATTTCACCATTATGTCACTGTGTTTCTGTTCTGAGCACCATCTTTTTCCATTTCAAATTGACTTGGTTCATTTTCAAGTGCTTCTTAAGGTATCTTAATCATACAGCTATCAAAACCGTCTGCATATGAGTGGTGCAATTTTGGGTTGGCTACCCTACTTTAGCCCACACATATGTTTCAATGCTACTCTGCTGATCTTTTGATTTTCAGTACTATGTTAGCTTTCTCAACTTGTAGAAGCACACATTTACATCCCCTTCTCCCCTGAATCTTCTGAGTGCTGTAATTTTAGCTTTTTCACAGCTCATGCCTACAGGGAATTTTTTTTCATAAACAATAGTGGTGATGCATCAGAGTATTGAAGGACAACCTGTACAAGAAACCTGGGGGAGGCAATTTGCAACCGACTGATCTTGCTGTTGCCCAAGGGTCAGCTTTTCCCCCAAATAGGCATGCTATAGGAATTTGATTTCTGTCATTTCCGGTGCGAACTGACATGATATGCACACTCTGGATCTAATGTGTGGATCAAAATCTAATGAGCCCCTGGGATTGTGCACTTATACAAATTTTGTAATCCACTGCTTGGTTCAAAAAATGTACCATTCCCCCCCCCAAAAAAAACAACAACAACAACAACAACATGTATTTTGGCCTAAAATACATTTAGAAGTGTAAATGCATTTAAATATTTCATTAAAAAAATAATCACAGAATAATGCAGAAGGCAGATGGAATGGATTTATGAATAAGCCCGTGTGAAATTGTCGCAGAGTGGGAATAGATTAATCTGCCTATCTCCACCCCCAGTAGTTTAGGAGAACAGAATAGCTACCCTAAGTTGTAGTATAGTTTCCAACCTTTTACCCTTTGGAAAAGGATTGGAAAGTGGACTCCTCTGAGGGCAGGGGTATGGAACATCTGGCTTGTGGGCCTAATCAGACACACCAACAGGATCCAATTTCCACCCTGTCCTGTACAAACCTGTTTACATTGCTCACAGATTCACTGCTCTTCAGATTCCTGTCAGCATGTGGGGATCAAATCATGTCACATATCAGCCTTTCCTTCATTGTTTTGTTTTTCTCATGACACCATGGATTTTTGTTTGAAGTAATTTCTGTTTATGAAAAAATTAAACAGAAGTATGCAAATATTTTGACATTTCATGTGTAATCACAAACGTTTGCACCCTGCCTGCTCTGTTCAGGGCTATTTTAGTGATGCCTGGAACTCGTTTGACTCCCTCGTCGTTATTGGCAGCATAGTAGACATCGTTCTCAGTGAAGCCGATGTGAGTATACCCCAGCCAAACCCCTTCAGTCCCACTTCTCTCTTTTCTGTTTTCCTACTTATTTCTATTATCTGGACAAGTCACAGAATTTGGATATATTTCTAAACTGAATGCAATCCATTCATAGTTCAGCTATGGCAATTTAGGAAAACAACTAGCTGCTGTTGGCTTCCCATTTTCTCAGACTTGAGGTGAAAAATGCAGTACTGGTGCATTGCGGAAGCTCAGATTGTGTTTCTGTGTTATAACACTGTCCTTTTTCTTCTCTTTCTTTTCTGTTTCTGTTTTCTCGTGCTACTGAATGCTTGTCCTAACAGCACTATTTCACTGATGCATGGAACACTTTTGATGCCTTAATTGTTGTTGGTAGCGTCGTTGATATTGCTATAACAGAAGTTAATGTAAGTAACCACCATTCACCCCACTACAAAGTAATTGCTGTCCGTCAGAATAGAATAGAAAAGTAGAAATAGAATTAACGATCCATGAATCCCAACACCCTTTTTTGTTTTGTTTCCGATGAGTGAATTGTTTTAGTACTGTGTGAAGCAGTGGTTCTGTCATTAACACGGCGATGACTGCTGACAGATGCACAAAAGCTAAGACAGAATGAATTCAAGGCCATCGTATTACAAAGGTGTCTAAAGGAAATTCAGACCTGTACAACCTGTTGATTCTCCTGTGTTTCATAGTTGACCAACTATAAATAGTAGCTGGATTGGGGCCGAGTGAACTTCCTGCTTTGTTCCCTGCCTGGGATTAAAAATAAATGGCTGAGGGGCTGAATTTGATTTGATGACTCATAGGTTGCCTAGACCTGATTAGTGTAAGCAACTGGGGAACCTCCATTGCTTTTGGAGAATTCACTTTATTGGCCATGTCTGCAATGCAATTGTAGTGTATTTCTAAGCTATTTTTTTGGAGTTGTTGCTAAGCACATAGAGCTGCTGCTTGCTGCCCTGCCTCCAAATACCTTATTCCTCTTCTCCCAAAGGAAACAGCCTCCATATTTCCATTAGAAGGTAGATAGTTCCCATTTCCTGAGGGTTATAGAGCCCCACGAAAGATTTTATTCAAGTCCAACAGGATTCAAGCAGTTTCCAAATTAGTGGGTTTCCCCTTCTTAGACATTCACTTGCACAGATAAATAACCATTCTCTTCCATCATCTCTGAGTTCAGGGTTCTGGAGATTTTTTTTGAAATCTTAAACCCTCTTCAGACTTAAATGAACTCACTGTTCTTGTTGTTCTCTGTAAATTAGAGGACAAAGGTCTGAATTGGGAAACTTCCTTGATCATTGGAGCCTTCCCACACATTTTAGAACTCTAATTTTCCAGGGTTCTAAAACACATAGGGAACTTCCACAAGTACAAGAGGCTTAGAATTCAGGTGGCCATCCTTCCAACTCATGGAAGAAGACATAAGACTTTCAAAATTGATTCTTGAATCTTAATACCTAGCAGATGCCATGTGTTATTGTCCCATAGAAATACTGTCCTCTGGCTTTCTGGAGTACAGTGTTCATAAGAAAGCACACAGATACCACCAAATTTTATTTTCATGCATATATCTCACACATGAGGGTTTCTCATCTGAATGAAACTTTGATTGAACAGATTCTCCTCTTTGCCCTTGAGATATACACAGATCTTGGCACATTCTACTGCTCTGTGGCCTCTAAATACTGAAGAAAAGGGGACAGTGAAAGTAGGGCCCAGAAAGTCCCGTCACTGATTATCAGCTGGTAAAGGTTAGTGGGCACAGATGAAGCAAAGAACTGGGGTGGGTTTGGAGAACCCCCAGAACAGCTTGCATGAGAGGGGAGTGGGGATCATTTTGTCTGGCAAGCTTAAAACTTCTGCTGATAGAACAGTCAGAAGAGTGTGATGTTGGATTCCTCCCTTTCTATTTGCACATTCCTCATTTAGAAGAAAAGTTGCTCCAGATTCAAAACCTGGACTTCCAGATGTAATAAAATGAAATAATTTTGATATTTTTCTGTGTTTTTGCATTCAGGGGGCACATAAAGATTAGTTCACCAAGCAATACTTAAGCCCAAAACATACTAATTCGGAATAGCAGATACTCAGATGCTCAACCCTATGCAAAAAAATATTTTCCTTGAAACCATATCCAGTTTCTTTAAGAACTGAGCTGCCTACTGTAAACAGAGCTGACTGCTTAACATATATTGTAGTTTACACATTTGACTTGCAATGAATAGATACTTTCACACTGTGTACTAATAACATCTATAATAATCCGTGTCGTCTTCTTTTAAAGCTAATAATGTCGGGTTACTTATAATCCTAGAAAAATGCCGTTCTTGAGAGTGGCCAAGAAGAATTTAAAATTAAAGTTTAATATTTTCAAATACTACCCCCCAATTAAATTATACACTATTTTTACTCTAACCTTAAAATGCTATTTTAAACAAGCAATGTGCCTTCTCTTTGATGTTTTCTTAATCCAGTAATGACTGAAATCCTCTGTAATGAGGGCCTAAAACCTTGTCATATATATTGGGACAGGAATAGATTAATACTCCTCACCAGAGTAATGACCAGATCCATGCCTAATAATTTTTAAGTTATCCTTATTCCTTAACTTGTTTTAGAAATGAGGAGGAGGCTGGTTAGGCATTAGTTTCTGAACTTGGTATGTAGAGCATTGGGCTCATGCACATGTATGCACCACCCTCTCTGGGTAAAAATATTTATTACATTTTTATCCCATCATCCTTCCAAGGAACTCAGATTGGTGTAAATGGTTTGCCTTTTCCTGTTTTATTCTCATTCAGCCACCCTGTAGGTTGGGTAGTGTGAGAGAAGATGATTGGGCCGAAGTTAGCCAATGAGATTTGAAGCTAACCAGGTTTCTCTGACCTGCATCCTGACATACAATTGAGTTCAGCACACTGGCTCTCCAGAAGCATCAAACAACTTGGCTAAATGCCATATTAATCTGAATTATCGTGGATTTCTCTGAATTTGTTTTGCCTCCCTCTTTTGAAAGAGAGGGTCAGATAGTGGATTCAGAGAAATCCACGATACAAATTGATGAGCTTTTCTAGTGGGACCAAAATTACTTTCTACTGTGAGGCAAGGACTAGGGATGATGCATGAGCATGCAAGACCACAAAACACATCCCATTTAAAATAAGGTACCATTTGAATTTCCTTTCAGTGTCTCGAGTACCAGCTGTCATCTTTAAACTTGCCTAACTGCATGCTTCTTATGTGAAAGCAATGTCTCCATGGTGGTGCATTCTTGGAACTGGAAGTAGCTCTAGGCCCATAAACAAGATGGTGACATCAATTTGCAGGATGGCAACATTTGCTATATCAAAGTAATATCAATAGTCATTTGTACAAGAACCATTTTGACACATTTATACAAGTGAGCAACTTGGACTTCTTAAATACTATTCTATTCTACTCTGTTGTAGCATTGCGAATATGTGTCAGTCTTATAATATTTGTGATACTCTAGGATTAGGAAATGAAGTTCACCAAGCTTCCAGAGAAACTTTGGGGAGGAGAGGGACAAGAAACTGCTGTAGGATACACTCAAAAGCCTAGAAAATGTCTTGAAACTCCACTTCAATGTTTATTGTTGCAATTTTTTCAATGAACTCAGGGGCAGGTACCTTAGCCTTACAGTAACCAGTCAGATAGGTTATGCTAAGAGAGAGCTACTTGTTCTGCAATGAACTTCTAGACCAATCGGGGTTCCCCATATGTAAACCCAGCACTTTAGCCACTACGCCATTCTGAACCAAAGCCTGCAGGAATAGGTGTGTGGTGAGAATTATAGTTCAAATATTGTGCTGTATTGCGATACTGCTGAATTTCATGCATTTCTGTTGTGTTGTTTTAACTGGTTTTCATGTTCATTTTACTTTTAGAAATTTTTAAAGGCAAGTGAATATATACGGTATAAGAGTTTACAGATCAAAAGGTCTGTTAAAGGCCATAACATATCTTTGTATATTTGCTCACATTTTGTCTAAAGGAAATGCCACATTGTACACAAAACCCCTGACCGACTCTAGTCATCTAAATGGTTCCATCTCACTCAGACATGTAAGTTATTCGTGAACATTACATTCTGGAGACCAACTATATAATTATTAATTGAAGGGCCTATTTTGTACCATTTTCCCTTGGATATCCTAGTGGGCCTTAATTGTGCTACACCTCTATACATATGTACTATAAATAACCACCAAACTTTCACCTCACTTGAAAGAAATTAGTTGGAAGATTTCTGAAATGCCGTTTTGGGACATTCAGACGCCTTGGCCCTGTAAGGATTGTAATGTTCTCAATTTTAGCATGTCAAGGGTAAGAAACAGTTTGGATGGCTATTGCGGGGTTCCTCAAGAGCATGTTCACTTTGTGTTACACTGCTTGATTTTTTAAAAAGCTTCAGTCATGGTGGTGTAGAAGAAAGAGCAGGTTGATTTTTTAAAAAAATAAATGCCATTTACTTTGCCTGTTTGATGGACTGCTAACAGAAAGCACTGAAGGGGTGCACTGTCAGACTTAGTAGTTGTCAGACTTAGTAGTTGTTGAGGTTAGGGCAAGATGTACATAGCCAGTAAGAGCAGAGTCTTAAAGCTGCTCAGAACAGCAAACAAACATATCCCAAAAGTCTTTCCCAGGTCCTGAAAGTATCAACTGATCTGAAGTTTTCTGCAATTGCGGATCACCTCCTTTCAGCTCCTTCACTGGTCAGGACCAGGTGGTGGTATTCAGGACTAGCTGATTGCTGTCTTGTTTTCTCACAAGTCCTGACAACTATCTGCTCTCTTATATCTCTTATCTAGTGAACTTCATTAGCAGTAAACATGTTTACAATGAAACAGGGTCTCAAGTAAACGGATAGAATTTGCTTAAGAAACCTAATCATATTGCTATCACCCGAAAAGTTTCCTGAAGATTATTGAGCAATTATATTTACATGCCACCCATCACCCAGAGGTCACAGGGTTACAACCACAGGCAACATGAACAAACTTAGTTAACAGGACTTTCTACCTCTAGCTGGTAGTTTTGGGGAGACTGTATCCAGTACACTTCCAACCACTACAGTCCATACATGCCAAGAAGCAAATTACTTGATAATGCTTTAATGTAAATAGCATTTTTATATTGCATCTCTGATTCCCAGAGTGGTGAGATATAATTAAATGCTAACTACAGTGGCCCTCTATTTTCCCCTCCCTAATTGTCCACAGTGCGCTGGAAAGAGGACTACAGGACCAGTGTCATTTGTGCGCAATCTGGAGGGCAAGGTTCATGCTTCTTTGACATAGGGGGGAAGTAACTGGCTTTGTTCATTTCCTGCCCTTCCAGTTTTGCACTGAAACATCAAGCCAGTAGTGTTGAATATGGGGCGTTTTTCTTAAGAAGCACCTAGTTCACTTTGGCACTAAATGATTGTTAAATAGAAGCAGGAATAGGCATGAAGAAGTGCAACCGTCCCTCACATGAGTGCTGTTTCATCACAAGGGTGGCTCTTTTTGGAGTGCTTGTGTAATTTTTCTCTAGAATTAATTAACACATGAATACTAAACCAAAACCAACTGAAGCTGGTGTATGTGTTCTTCTTGGTTCATTGATCTTACAATCACTTTGTAATATTTTCAGTGACTTTAACTCTGCAGCATTACCTTATTTTGGTTTTTATTATTTTATTTATTTTGTTACTTTTATATTTTTTGTGTTTTGTGCTTCTTGTTTTTAACACTTTTGTAAGTCACATTAGGCTGTGTTTTAAGTGGAAGGGAGGAGTGTCAGTTATCTGAAACAACCAAATAAAATATCCACCCATATAGGATTTAGTGGACTATTATTGTGGTAAATGGTGGCTAGAAGGCACCTTGTATGTCTCCTTCCTGCAACTGCTGCAGCCACCTGGTGCCAAACATACTGCTTTCCTTTCCTTTGGACCACATCAGCGAGGCCAAGAGAGGGGTGGTCTTGCCATCTGGGCAGCCCAGGACCTCCATACACACTGCCAAGGCTTGTGCCCTGGGGAGGTCACCTCAGTGCTGCTAATGCAGTAGTTTGACTTCGCCCCCAGAGACACATTCCATTGTTTCTTCAGACAGACTGATGCAAACAAATAGTGTGAAATTAGAATAAAGATGGAGGTGAGCATGACTTGGCCTGGCTAAGGGCATCTCCAGAAAAGGCGTTTTTCCTGAATCCCCAACAATAAACTCAATTCTGGAGAAACTTTCTTTTTCAATGCTCAGATTTCTGAATCCATTTTTTTTATGGAAATGTGATCCCGCCCCCCCCCCCGCCCTTAGAAAGCAAATCCTTTCAAGTTAATAGGGTTATTTGGATCGTAACTATATAATGATCAGGGCCAGCCCAAAACATTTGGCACCTGAGATGATCCACAAAATGGTGCCCTGCTACCCACCAGGGAGGGGTGAATGAAGATCTACATTGGGATCTGCTGCTCCTGTCAGTCTTGCCGAATGAGGCAGTTACCTCACCTTATCTCATGGGTGGACTGGTCCCGATAATGGTTGCAATATAAACTACTGCAATCATTCCCTCTTAATAGCAAATTCAGATGGTTGGATGCCATCAGTTTAGAAGTGAAACTGGACCGTCCCAAAATGGAAGTAGTTTCCACAGAGGCAGGTGATTTCTTACGTACTCAGAAGTATATTAGTTCGTTAATTAAAAAAAGAAGGCATTTTTAGCAGTGGTTTGACATGAACCTGTGGGGTTCCAGGTCTTAAAGAATAAATATAACAATTAAACCTATAGATATAAGAAAGTCTACTCCGGCGGGAAGATAAACGGCGTTTCCGTGCGCTGCTCTGGTTCGCCAGAAGCAGCTTAGTCATGCTGGCCACATGTCTCGGAAGCTGTACGCTGGTTCCCTCGGCCAATAGAGTGAGATGAGCACCACAACCCCAGAGTCGTCTGTGACTGGACCTAACGGTCAGGGGTACCTTTACCTTTACCTTTATAGCAACTCACACTCCAGTCTGGAAATAGAACTTCCAGGTTCCCACTGATTGCCAAAAGCCTGAGCTCCTGTCTTTGTTGCTGTTTGGCTGTGTGCATGTGTGCGCGCTGCTATATAGTCTTGGATTTCTCCACTGTTTTCTATTGGTGGCTCTCAGTTTCACCCTAGGGAAGAAGAAGGAAGTTCTTAAGGAATGAGAATGATACAGCTCTACTAGCCCTGGATGATCCAGTATAATGCTACATTAGTATTCAGTCTCTCGTTGGTTGCTATCATCTGTGAAGAAAGCGCTAATAGCCAGATATGAAGATTAAGGGTTTAGAATGGGGCATGCTTAAGCATGATAGTAGCAGCAGCAGCAGCACTCTCATGGTGTTGTTCTTAACAAACAATCCCATGTCTTGGGCATCAGGTTAGCTGCCACAAACAGATGATTAAGACTGCTTTGTTTAAAGCCAAAGGAGATACGTGATGACTGGAAGAGACAGAGAAAAGTTCCTCTTTTAAGCCGGAAAACAAACAAGATTTTGTGTCATTCTCCTGAATACCTGTCCCACTGTTTGTTTGAGGATGATACATTTCTTAAATATTTGTTTTGCCCTTAATGATTGGACAGATGATTCGCCAACGTGTTGCATGAGTCGCACTACTTCTATCAGCAGCACAAGTTGCATTTTTCTAGCTTAATTATTGGACGGCAAGCATTCTTAAGAAGGCATACAAAATTAAAAAGTAAACTGAGTACATTCCAGTATAGTGGCCTCCACTGCTGCAGGCAAACTGAGGAAATTAGTATTGAGAGTTACGATATGTATATGAAATATACAAAATATTTACAGATGCAAAATAGGTGGCGAGAGGTAAGAAGGAAGGTACAGCATGCATGATGCAGGGTCCCTGTTCAAGCATTTTAATGCAGTGTTCTTCAGCCTTGGGTTCCCAAATGTTGTTGGACTACAACTCCTATCATTCCCAGGCAGGTGATGACAGTTGTAGTCCAACACCTGAGAACCCAAGATTGAAGAGCGCTTTTCTAATGAATACACATAGGTTAAGGTGTTCCTGCCACCATCATCCCTTTTGCTCAAATGGGCACCTGAGAAGGACTATTGTCTATTAATTAGGCTGCAGTCCTAACCATTTATACCTGGGAGTAAACACTCCTAAACATAGTGAACCTGTTTTCTGAGTAAATGTGAGTAAAAGTTTAATATGTAATATTTAGGTGTGTGTGTGTGCTATTTTAAATGTATTAAAACATTTAAAAAAAAAGCAAAACACTGCTAGTTTTTAGCTCACTTGAGGCTGCTAAACTGCAGTTTATAAACAAAGGTTTTTAACATATGGGACATCTGTGTTGCAGAGTAAGCATGCTTTATTTGAGAAACTATTAAGATAAGATTTAGTAGCCCTCTTCTTCCATAGGCACAAACGTTAGGAGACAGTTCCTCATGTGCTTCAGCCAATGTTCAATCAGTATTTTGGCGGTCTGTGTGTCTGCTCAAATAGTGCCTGTGGTTGATATAAGTAGGTCATACTGCAACTTCATAATCATGTGGAGCCTTTAGAAGAGTCTGTCTGTATCTTTAGTTGACTGACAGTGCTGAGTGCCCTTTTTTATATCTCAGCTATCTCTGTCTTGTGAGTCTTAACCTCTCCACTCTCTGTATACGTTATTATGTGGTCTGTGCTTTTCTGTCTTGTCCTGTCTTGCCTGTATTGATTTGCCTATCTGACCACAATATCTTAACTCCCATACTTCTGTTCTCTTACGATTAGCAATAAGTAATGATGCGTACAGTGATAGTGAGCACTCATAAGAGCACATTAAGAGCATGACTGGATCAGACAGCGGAAGGCATCCTGTCCAAAAGCATGCCTAGCAACTTGTTTCCCACAGTGGCCAACCAGATGCCCATTTATTTTAGTCTATCTATATCCTGCCCTATACTCAGATAGCTCTGGATGGGGAACGATAATATTCAACTAAACGCTGAAATCTCAATTGAAATTAGCACAACACACCAAAAAAATACAATAAAACCGCATGCCCCCAATATTCAGACAGTGGCACAAGTGCCCAAAGGCCAAAATAAGCAGCTTGGTTTATAGTTTCCAGCTGTGTAGAGAAAGCATTCCAGAGCCTATGGGAAGCCCAGAAGCAGGCAGTGAGCACAAGAGTCCTCTCCTGCTGTGGTCCCCTGTGATTGGTGCTCCTAGGAATGTTGCCTCTGACCCTTGAGGTAGGCTAGTAGCCATTTGGTAGCCTTATTCTCTATGAATTTAATTGTGTGCACAGCATCAGACTGTACCATAAAGATGCGCTGTCAACATTTCACAGTTATTTCCTTAACAATGTTCCATTCACTTGGCAGTGCATGCAAATTTACTTTATGCAAACAATTTCTTTCCATTCCTGTTACTATTTTATTTGTGGTGTCCCCTTTCTTTCTTTTTTAAAAGCACCAAAGTACAGCTACAAATACTGTTTCCTTTTCTGAACAATCCAGCACCATATTATGTCCCCACATGACCAATGAGAAATAGTTTAGCTAGGGTGGAGATCTCATGTACATTGCAACAATCTCTCAAGTGGATCATCCATCTCTTTTTCAGGAGAGAAGTTGTGATTTATTACATTTTTATCCTTCTATTCCTCCAAGGAGCACAAGGCCTAGTTCTCTCCCTTGGGTCTGGTCTGGAAGCTCCATCTGTTGCAGGATGCAGTGACTAAATTGCTGATGGAGCCAGATAGCTCACAGTATGTGACAACTCTGCTAGAACACTTGTGCTGACTACTCATATGCTACCAGACCAAGTTCAAGGTTATCGTGTTAATATACAAAGCCCTGAACAATTTGGGTCCAGGACACTTTAAATCCCAGCTCAGTCAGTGATCTTCCTGAGAAGCACTGTTAGTGGTTCCCCATGTTTCAGAATACCAGCTACCTTGAAATAGAAGTTGAGTGTCTCCCATCTCATGCTGTGGAATACCTTTTCTAACAAAGACATGGCAGGCACCTGTTTCTGCAAAAGGCAAGAAATCTGCCTCCATCGGATTCCAAGAGGGAATCCAACAACTCGTGGCTCTCTCACTCTGCCTCTGGCTCAAGGGTACAACAATTCAACAGTTCAATCACAACAATATGGTTAAAAATGCAACTATGGTTTAGCATTGCATGCACAGCCTTGGGTTTGTGTTTGCCGTCTCCACTTTCCTCCAGCACAGCTTCAAGGAGAAACTAAACGTTGCTTTAACTTCTAATTAATCATAGCTTAGCATTCTGTCTGAGTCATAAACTGTGGTTAATCTTTATGATGGTTTATTGGAAGAAGCCAGCTACATAACAAAGGCTTAAAGTTGGTTCATTTGAGTATCCTATAGTTATTTAAAATGAAATATCTCCCCCCCCATCTACATGTGAAACTCTGGTTAGTTAAAAATGAAAGTTCAGTTCCTTATGGCCATATTGGATAAGGACTGGGGAGCATGTGAGTCTGCATTAGGATATTGACATTTCCAAATGCAGCCTTCAAAACTGTTAGTTGCTGTTTCTCAAAGATAATTTGCGAAGTATTCATCTCAGAGCCATGGGAATTGCCCATTCAGCAATTCATCCCCAGTTATTTATTAACTTCAATAGATTTACATATATTTGTTCTCTTCTGTCTTTCTGTCTGTGTTTCTCCTTCTTTTTGTCTTTCTCTTCTTCAGAAAGATAGTTGTTGTGTTTCTGCTGCTACCAACCTTACAGCAGATCATGACACAATTATGTGTTGCATCCCACCAGTTCAAAATCAGTGTTTTACGGAAGCCTTACATAATTTTAGTACATTCTCATAATTCAGCTAGAATGAATACTTTCTTACTTATTTATAGCAGGCATGCAATATTTGTCACAGAAATGTAAGCTGCAGTGATAAAGCAGAGCTTTTCATGTGTTTTCCCCCTTTCCAATCAACATCAAATTATCAAACTGTTCTTGCTTCCTCTTTGTGTTTAAGTTCAATTATTTTCAAAGGTCTTTGCTTTTATTTTAATATATTATGCTCATAATTTTTTCAAGCTACAGGCATTTTTTCTCCTTTATAGTCAACATACATTATTTTTTAAAGGTCTTTGCTTTGATTTTAATATATAATGTTCTTAATTTTTTTAAAGCCAAAGCCAACTGAAACTGCCACTGTCACAACTGATGAGTCTGGGGTAAGATTAGTAAACTGACCCCAGTGATTGATTGTACCTCTACTTGAGTTTATTCTTTTTACCATGTCTCTTTTCTCCACTGGTTTTTTCTGTATTTTTTTCATGATTGTCCTACTAGAAAGGTGTATGCAGTGATTTGGTTTTGTTGTCAATGTACCTATCAAACTTTACTACAGCCAAACCCAACGTGACCCTATTAACAAACTGGAAAACTTGGAAATGCATGCATTGTGTGAAGCATTTCTACAGGTCCTGTGTGCTAGCATGTAATTTTTCCTGTCATATCATGTTTATAAAGTGGGAAAAAGACCCCAGAGACACATTTTCAAATCTTACCTCTTTCACCTCTGCATTTATTGTTGTTTTTCTTTTCCTGAAATGTTGCATGTTTAGCATTTTGCTTGATCTGATCTTTCCGTCGTACCCTTTTAGAACAATGAAGAGAGTGCTAGAATCTCCATCACCTTTTTCCGCCTTTTTCGAGTGATGCGATTGGTAAAGCTCCTCAGCAGGGGTGAAGGGATAAGAACTTTGCTGTGGACATTTATTAAGTCTTTTCAGGTAAGTTTAATGGTTAAACTCCTAGCTTCTAGGGGTCAAAATACAATCATTCTGAATAGCAGTGACCCTATAGTTATGGCCAATTAGTTATGTGAAACAACCACATGGGCAGGTGCCCATCAAAAGGCAACAGTTGGATGGAGATATATATTTTCTGTTGAGGACACATACACATAGAGAACACAACCAGATCCATTGCACATGATAGTGATCTATGTATCACTTGAACTGTGCACATTTCTTGAGAGTACTTAATCATTTTCACAACAATTTAGCGTGGCATTCCAACTGAGCCTTAAGCAAGAGTAGGGAACCTGCGCCCTGCTGTTGTTGTTGGACTCCAACTCCCAGTTGTCCCAGCCAGCATGGCCAACAACAGTCAGGGATGATGGGAGTTTTAGTCCAGCAACATCTGAAGGAGCCACAGGTTCTCTACTCCTTGCATACAGGGGCTAGTGACCTAGCTTAACAAGTCTCCTTTACCCCGCTAATGATATGGCTCTCATTCCAGCAGTGCCAATTCTTCATTCCAATTGTCTGCCTTCATGTTGTTGTTTTTAAATTGTTCTTAAGCAAGTTGAAAATAAGAATTTCTGAAACAATTAGATTTTAATCATTTTTAAAAGGCACTTGAAACATTTTGACTTTTACCATAATAGCTGCAGAAGTATTTATTAGCCATAAAGCCTACTTTTTTGTCTGTTTAATCCAATGTAAATTTCAGTGAGTTCAAACGGGCTTACTCTGAAGTAAGTGTTCAAAGGATTGGCATTTTAGCATAATATATCATTGTAAGCATTAACTATTTATGCATAAAATTATATCTCTCAGTCTGGCTCCACATTTAGTTTTTCTTTTTTAAAATTAAGCCCATGTCCAAATTTGGCTCTTACTGGCTCACTGAGAATTCTTGATGTGCAAGGAAACTTTAATCTGATATAACATGTTGCTGCTTCAGCTTTCTAACCCCACTTGATGTTGGGTAATTGTAAAAGTGGAAACATGAAGTATGATTGCAATCTGCCATTCACGATATGATTATGGTGTGGTACCCAAAAGGATACACAGTTGATATAATCACTAATACTTTTCACACAATAGCATCAGAGGTTTGTAACGTTTTTAGGAACTAGAAATGGTCGAAACTTTCCCATTTGTTCTACTCAAGAAACTAGGTCATGCATTCTCATGCTTTGAAATTCAAAATGCTGATGGTAGTTTTTAAAACAACTGGTCATTTTAAAAAGAAATTTAGTGTACAAGGGAGTGTTGTCATTGTCATCATAACATTCCAGGGTGAATTACAACCATTTAATAAGGCAATGTTAAAAACAGATTAATGTAATACTAGAATATTTGACTGCGGATCAAGTACAGTGGTACCTCAGGTTACATACGCTTCAGGTTACAGACTCCGCTAACCCAGAAATAGTGCTTCAGGTTAAGAACGTTGCTTCAGGATGAGAACAGAAATTGTGCTCCAGCGGCGCGGCGGCAGCAGGAGGCCCCATTAGCTAAAGTGGTGCTTCAGGTTAAGAACGGACCTCCGGAACGAATTAAGTACTTAACCCGAGGTACCACTGTAGTACTAAAGATCGTGTATTTTCAGGGGCTTCTTACCACTGGTCTCTGTGGTTCATTAGATCAATCTACTTGTCTGCCAATAGATGAGATACGTAGTTTAAGCCTACCTGAAGACAGCTTGCCAGCCCTTTAAGGTGGAGCACTCATTTCTCAGAGGTTGAGCACATGCCCTTTGTGGATAAGGTTCCATGTCCAGTTCCCAGCATCTGTGCCATTGCAGAAACAGCACTGGCAGAGACCTTCACCTGAGACCCTTGAGAGTGACCAACAAACAGCAGATAGTGCTAGACATGTGGTGTGATTTAGTATAAGAGAGCTTTTTGTGTTCATAGCATTTTAAATATCCACACAGGTTTCAGTTCCCAAGCAGAATAGGCCAAACATTTTCAGGGAGACGGCAGAGAGGGATAAATGATTTGAAAACTGCAATCAAATTGCATTGGTAAAATGATGCAAAAGAGTTTCAAAGGATATACCAGTTTGTTTGTTTGTTTGTTTGTTTGAAAATAATAATATTGTTTTTCATTTTAGGCTCTGCCATATGTTGCTCTTTTGATAGCAATGTTGTTTTTCATCTATGCGGTTATTGGAATGCAGGTAATTAAAAACCATATTTCGTCTGAAATAAAGAGGCTGTCATTGATCAGTTTATAATGTATAGCAACTGCCTACCTCAACATTCCATTCATAGCTTAACTGTGTATGTGTAGTCTAAAGCAAAGGTGAGGAGCCTTGACCCATGGGCCTAAATTTGCCTGACATGGGCCCCAATTTGGTATGTGAGGCCATTTTCACTACCCCATCAGCACCTACCTCATGTGGTGTGGGGCAGATAGAAATGACTGGCTCAACTGTGACCGGGTTTACTTTGGGGAACTTGAACTGGTCCCTGCAGAAAGCATGGTAGAATTCACCACCAGTCAGATGTTGGGTGGTAGGCTGAATCCTGCTGGATCAGCGGAACTCAGTTGCGAAGTCTGTTGCTGCAGAAAGCAGTTTTTGCACTGTGGTTCCCAAGGTGCTCACCAACCAGCTGTTTGTCAGGCACTGTGGAAAGTGCTGTGGAAGGGCCTTTGACAGGCATAATAATGACTTCTAGGAGTTGACAGGTGGGTTGTCCTACCTACCTGCCATAGTGTTAGGGTCAGAGAGTGATCTGGCTTGTTTGGTTCCCCAAACCCCAGAGTAGATTTTCAGAGGAGGCACATGCAGGGAAGGAGCAGAGAGGAAAGTCCTGCCTTTAAACATGAACTCTCTAATATTTATGGAAGGAAAGTTCAGATCCAAGTCATAGTAGTTTTTTGCAATTTACTGCTATGGCCATGAACACTAACTTAAAAGGGGCTTAGACAAATCCACACGGAGGATAGCTCTGCCAATAGTTCTCAGCCATGTTGGCTAAGTCTTAACTCTGTTTTCAGTATGCCACCCAATCCCAGTTGCTGAGATCAAACAATGTGGGGAGGGCTTTTACTTTCAGGATCTGCAGGCTTCCTGGAAGCATATTGCTGACCATTGCTAGAAGCAATATGTTAGACTAAATCAGCCTTCCTTAACCTGCTGCCTTCCAGGTTTGGCTGGGTACCAGCTCCCATCAATCACAGCCATCACAGCCAATCGTCAAGGGTGATGGGAGCTGTAGTCCAAAATAATATGAAACCTGTCAGGGTGGGGAAGATTGGGCTAGGTTATCCCCCACCCCACAGGATGTTTCTTATATTCTTATCACCAGACTTATTGGAGGATAAAACAAAATCATATTGGATGGACATTTGTCCTTTTCTTCTTTTTTTAGGTGTTTGGTAAAGTTGCTCTGAAAGACGGAAGTCAAATTAACAGGAACAACAACTTTCAGACTTTTCCCCAAGCGGTGCTGCTTCTCTTTCGGTAGATGTTATCTGTTGTTTTGTTACAATTAACATTTGAGTTATAAAACTGGTAGACAGCAGAGGTTCTAAAATTCTTCCTTAAAGTTTCAACTAGGTATAATGTCTATTTCCCAATAGTTTGAGGACATTTGAACATATTACACATAGGCATCAATTTCATGTGGAAAGCTATTTGGAGATCTAGAGGGCTTACATTAACTTAACATGTTTAAGATTCATATACTGATGGTCGCTATATCCACAATGTAAACTGATGGTGGCCTACCATTAGTATTGTTTGCATAGTTTTTTGTTATTATTCTTTCTCTTTCTTCTTTAATCTTATTTCATTTTTCAAAATTCCTTTTTAATGTAGTTAATGCTCACTTTCCAGTGTGATAAATATGAAAAAAGGCCAGTAAGTGAACCTTGATCCAAGATTAAGTGGATCTGTTTGGTCTTCTCTTCTGCTGGTGTCCCTTGAGAGCCACTCAGTGGTACAGAGTGAAGAAGAAAGGGGCAGTCTTGTCCACTGAGGTCCCAGGATGGCTCTATTTGACCCCCTCTCCAGGATACCTATTGGTTCTTCCTGATCTAACCTTGGCCCAAAAAGTTTCCAGATCTGGAATGGATCTTTGCCTTGACAATAACCAGACTCCAGCCTTGCCTTGGTGCTGCTTTCTCTTTGCCTGCCAGGCTGTCTGTTCTTCCCTACCCTTCTTCCCTTCTACCGTGTTAATTCTGCTATCCTCCTCCCTGCATGTAACATAACACACCTAGACAGTGAAATGTAAAAAAAACCACCCTGAGTATATGAGCTTGCTTTAAATTATCCCAGTGTACTAGCAATGTTGTAGGCACTCTTTTTAACGCCTGCATCCTTGCAATAAGAAGAACAGGAATGTTGGCACCTTTACAATACTGTCACATAAAACACTATTACTATGACTGAAGTTCCAAAACATTCATTTATTTCTGGTTAAACATTAATCCATAGTTATGGAAGGGAGAATGTCAGAAGGTGCTGCTCTTTCAGTCACAATAGTACGATGACAGGCAACATGCACTTGCTGGAATTTTCCATTCCATGCATCCCTGTGTGTGAGAGGAACCCCGCTCAGCGGTTTCATGTAGATGTTAAACAGCATGGAGGATAAACCCAAACCCCAAGGAACCCCACATTGAAGGCTCCACAGGGTCGAATAGTACTCCCCAAGCATCACCCTCAGAATGACTGCTGTGGGGGTGGGTCTGCCATTGAAGACGGTCTCCTCTTTGACCTTTAATTGTCTGTGGCCTTTTAGAAGTGGGTGGGATGTTTTTAATGTATTTCATTCCCCTCACCCTGGTATTAATGTAGCCATGTGGGTTTTTTGGTTTTTTGGTTGGTTGGTTGGTTGGTTGGTTGGTTGGTTGGTTTTAAGTGTCTTTGGGTTGTCTTGGGCAAGATAAAGTGATGTAACAAATTTAATAACAATGACAACAACAGTAGTGGTGGGCTACCTCCTTTCTGTCAAAGACCACATTCTCTGTGGGGTGATTTATGGGCAGAACCAAAGCTAATGATGGATGGAGTCAAAGACAAAAGAGCACTGGATTAACTGATTGGGAATAAAGACTATGCTTATTCCAATTTCCCCCATTTTAATTCCCAATCTTTTGCAGCTCTATTCAGATGCAAGCCTCATCTTACGTGATGGGCTTGCTTCACATAATTGTAGGGTTGGGAGGGGGATCCCAAGAACTATCTAGTCCAACCCCCTTCAATGCAGGAATCACAGCAAAAGAAAGCCTGACAGATGGCCAGCCAAACACTGTTTAAAAACCTCCCTGTGAAGTAAAGTCCACTACCTACCAAGGAAGCTTGTTTGAGTAGCTCTTAGCTTCAGAAAGTTTTCCCTAATGTTTTATCAGAATCTCCTCTCTTGTAATTTGAAACCACTGGTTCCACTGATTACGCTCAAATAAACATACAAAACTAGTAATAATAAGAATAAGAATAATGCATACGGGTTTTTGGTACTATAATACCAATATAGCAACTGCCCTGGAAAGCAAATGAAAGTAAATCCTTTCTAACATTAGTGAAAGATATATATGCATACATATATACATACTTGCATACATGGCAGAAGCTTACCAATTTGTTCTCAGATAGTGTTTTTAAAAGCATTTGTTTATTTTTATCAGATAAATTATTCCCCTTCCAGTTGTACTGAAACTACATAGAAAGTGGGGACATTTTTAACAGCTAGGAAAATAAGAAGTGTATTCAGAGGGAGGGAGGGAGGGCCTGTTGCCTTTGTCCTCAGGTAGCAAAAGCCTTGGGGTAGCCCTGTGCTAAGACAGCCCGTGACATGGATGCACTATATTGCATCAATCCAAGGAGATGAGAGGTTGCTGGGATAGGGTGATGGGACTGCATGCTCAACCTCTAGTGCTCTTATACATACACGAACCCTCTACACTGTGCACTCCTTTATTTAACAAATAAAAACAACAACAGTATCATTCTAATTGAAAGAATACCATTTGATTCATTTTGTCATGCTTTATTCCAAATTAAAGGTGCGCAACAGGAGAGGCTTGGCAGGAGATCATGTTGGCCTGCATGCCAGGAAAGCGATGTGATCCAGAGTCTGATTTTAACCCAGGAGAAGAATTCACATGTGGAAGCAATTTTGCCATTATTTATTTCATCAGTTTCTATATGTTGTGTGCTTTTTTGGTGAGTCCAGAAGCTGGAACATCCTTAAGCACTATGATTGGACAGCAAAGAATACGACCTTAGACCCCTTGAAACAGCACGTGGTGGTGGTGGGGGGGAGGGGGAGATTGCTCCATCTGGCAAGCCAAAATGTTTGCCTGGTGGAATGATCACCTTAGCATGACATTTAATTCCTGACTATAATTTGATGTGTGTGTGTGTGTGTGTGTGTGTGTGTGTATGTATATATGTATATTTTCGTTCACACACATTGAATCCCCATCTATAATTTGATATATGTATTTAAAATTTTCACACACATTTCTGTGCACACACATTCTGGGATATTAATAATTTGCATTTTTCATATGAATATAAATGTAATTAAATAATTCGTTCAATTCTTTTTAAGATTATCAACCTGTTTGTGGCTGTCATCATGGACAACTTTGATTATCTGACGCGCGACTGGTCTATTCTTGGTCCTCATCATCTAGATGAATTTAAAAGAATATGGTCAGAATATGATCCTGAAGCAAAGTAAGTTAGACACCATTGTGCTGCCGTGTGTGCCTACTAAGGAGCCAAAGAACCAAAAACAAGAGGGTAACTTAAAGGCAGGTGAAACTATTTTATTAATACTATACCTTTTTCATAGGGGGAGGATAAAACACCTTGATGTTGTTACCTTGTTGCGGCGCATACAGCCTCCACTTGGCTTTGGTAAATTATGCCCCCACAGAGTTGCATGTAAGGTAGGCTTTTCTCTCTTTCAGAGCATTTGCTCTTTATTGTGTCAGTACTTCTGTTTAATATCATTTGCTAGTGCAGAGATGGCTGTAAATTCAAGGCGCCTGATTCAATGAATTATAGCCACAGGCTCCTTTCAATCTAATAGAAACCAGAACTTCCTGTTCTTTGTCTTGACTCACTGATTTAGAACAAAATGTGGCTGTGAGTGGTAGCAGAAGAGATTATAGGTGCAGCAAAGCTATATTGTCATTCTTTGCTCGCCAGCTTTGACGAGGAAGTAAACAATCCCCATCTGTACCTGTCTAGCCGAAGCTATGCTATGCATGTAGAACCTTCCAACATATTTTCATGAATAATGGTGCCTGCTGTTGCTTCTTGGAGGAATGCAGCATACGGCATACATTTGTTTATGATGCCATTACGTTTCTGTATAATATTTGTCTTGTTGTAATGCGCTGGTTCAGACACAATGCCACGCAGTGGTTTGGTGCTACATCAAGCTGTCATGCTTCAGCAGCTAAAAAAAAATAAAAAATGCCGTACTGAGTCAGTTCAGAAGTCCTTGCAGAGTGGAATTCTGCCACCAGCTAAGACAAGACAAATGTCCTTCAACCGCCCACAAGGAGGACATAATGAAGAGAACTAGCACCCTTTGGTTTAACCCAGAATCTGTTAAATAAGATGGTTTTGGAACAAGCAAGATAAATAGGACCTGCATTATTAGATGGGGCTACTTGGAACAAGACTTACAATGAAAGCATGGGCATTTCAGATCAAAGGATCCAGAGTCATCTATGTGAAGTCACCTTTTATCTTTACTCCAGACCCAAATACTTGTATTTTGGGCAGTTTGGTAATAGATAAGCGTGTAGGCCAAAAGTATGCTGCCAAATTATTAGAGTACATTTAGAGCTCATTGGTTTTGCTGAAAGAGTTGAAAAGGAATCACCAAAGTTTAAAGCAATGGGACTTGCTTAATGTTGGCTGTATTGTGCCAGATATTCCCCAAATATTCATGCCAAGTATTAATTAAATGTGTAAAACCATAGGATACCAGCTATTTTAACATTCTAATTTTTGTGTTGCACATATACCACATAGTGTCTACAATAGATTTTGAGGATCAGGCAGAATTTTTTTCTAGTGACACAGCCGTAGGATAAGCCTCTGGTAGATTTTGCTAAGTTAGGGACAATGTCATGTTGACTTATTTTGTCTCCTATGCATTTTATCCAGTTTTCATATATATGTATTTTACACATATACATATGAATGGACACATGTATTGGGTATATATATTTTTTTCAGTGTCTTGCACTGAAAGTCCTTTGTATTTGTTTATTTCTGAACATCTGCAGAGGTTGGTAGCCATGAACATGCCCCTAAACAGCGATGGAACGGTTATGTTCAATGCTACTTTATTTGCTTTAGTAAGAACCGCCCTGAAGATTAAAACAGAAGGTAAGAGAATAAGATACATATTTCCAAGTGCTTTTTAAATTTTTCCTTCTTACATTATTGCATTGTACTGAGAATCTCATATAAAGTGGTACCTTGGTTTGCAACCGCTTTGGATTACAACCATTTTGGATTAAAACCACATCACACCCAGAATTGTGTGTCCCTTTTTTTGGATTACAACACATGTTGTTGTTTTTTTTGGACTACAACCCATTGGGGGGGGGGGAGGACCCACTGGCGAAAGCACGCCTTGGGTTACAACTTGTTTTGGTTTACAACCAGACCTCCGGAACGGATTATGTTTGTAAACCAAGGTACCACTGTAGCTGGTGACCACCCCATTAAGATTTCCCAAACATGAAAAGTTGTACAGACAGTTCTTCTAAGTGTTCCCAGGTGAGTTACTTGCCATATATCCCAAGCTTGGGGGGGGGGGATATTTTCCTTTGCTCTCAAAAGCATTATAAGGGAAACCTGCCTTGGACTGTCAAAATTATCTTGTTGCTTCTCCTCTGATGTCTAAGAAATATTATTAGCCCCTAACTATACAGTACTGCTGACTGCATTTCTGTACCATCCATCTTGTCTGGGTTCTACAATTTTTGTGCAAATGTAAACTTTCTTTACAGAAGTCGGACCTCTGTCTTTCTCGATCTTTAAGCACTGTTAGGTCAGTAATTCTGATGAGGATCATTCCTTCAGCACATTGGCTTTTCCTTCATCACAAACAGCGAAATAATTTTCAGAGAAAATTTTACACTTGGTGAAACATTGCTAACTGAATTTGGAGTTTCCAGATGACTTTCTGAATCTACACTCTACTTTTCCTAAGAAATAGGAAATTTTTCTATTTCCGCCCACAAAATTTTCTGAAACAAAAGGAGAGGCTTTTGGGGAAAGGAGGGGTTTCATGTAAACCCACATTTGTTTTTTTTTGTTTTTTTTATAATAATTTTTTATTGATTTTCCAAGCACATAATAAAAACAAACAATACACAAAACAAAAACATACAAACATATAAACATGTATAATTTCATAATCTTATTTTCATACACCTTACTTCCCGGACTTCCCCATACCTCCCCTTTTCTGCATCCTTGTTTTACATTTCTTCAGCAACTCCTCCAATTAATTAATTATTTAAGTCACTTTCATTAGATTCTTTTTTCTTTAACTTATTGATTACAGCTGCAATCTCTATTTCTTAGTTCCTTAACATCTTAACACTCCTCAATTTTACAGCAATTTTTAAGATATATTTTAAATTTCTTCCAGTCTTCTTCCACTGTCTCTTTCCCCTGGTCACGGATTCTGCCGGTCATCTCTGCCAGTCCCATATAGTCAATCACCTTCGTCTGCCATTCTTCCAGAGTGGGTAGTTCTTGTGTCTTCCAATACTTTGCCAGAAGAATTCTTGCTGCTGTAGTGGCATACATGAAAAACGTCCTATCCTTCCTTGACACCAATTGGCCAACCATGCCCAAGAGAAGAGCCTCAGGTTTCTTAGGAAAAGTCCACTTAAGAACTTTCTTGATTTCATTATAGATCATTTCCCAAAAGGCTTTAATCTTCGGGCAGGTCCACCAAAGGTGATAAAAAGTACCTTCAGTCTCATTACATTTCCAGCATTTATTATTGGGTGAATGGTAAATTTTTGCAAGCTTGACTGGGGTCATGTACCACCTGTAAATCATTTTCATTATGTTTTCTCTTAAGGCATTACATGCCGTAAACTTAACATGTAAACCCACATTTGTATCCTTTTCTGCATGCTGTTCATCCCCTGTTCACATTTGCCCCTAAATCTGTACACACCATCCACATAACTGCTCCAGGGGATTGGGGGAACCTACAGAGCAGATCACTTCTTCCGAGGAGTGAAGGAGAAGGATGGGAAGTTCCACTGTACTCACAGAATGTCAGAAGAACAAATCATAAAGGCACTGTCTTCACTCTGAATATACTCCCTGATGTGGCCAATGAAAGTTTGTGATGTGATGACATCACAAAGGAAAGTTACAGTGAGGGTAATCTTCCTTACCTGACTACAAATGTTTTCTCCCCAGTAAATGCTTTTCATAGGATGTTTGTGAGAGCCCTTGTCTCCATTTTAGCACAGTCTGATCACAGCAGAATGAAATGGAATTACTTTTTGAATTACTATTCCCAGAATTAAATTTAACATTTTCAAATTTGGCCTGCCTGCCTTCTCTCTCTTGTTCCCCTCTCTTTTCAGGAAACTTAGAGCAAGCAAATGAAGAACTCAGGGCAGTTATAAAGAAAATCTGGAAGAAAACTAGCATGAAGCTTCTTGACCAAGTTGTTCCCCCCGCTGGTGGTTAGTGAGATGATCTCATACATTTCTACATTTTCAATGCTTACATATGGATACAATTTTGAAAAAAATACCATGGCACTAAAATCAGAATAATAGTGTTAATTAAATGATAAATTAAATTATAAAATGCAAAAGCATTCATTAAATATTTTAGATGCTTATTTGCTAATTAATGTTGTAAAAGCGTATCTCTATTAAATAGAAATATAAACATTTATTTTAGGAAGATAACATTTGAAAAAATTCTAAATATTGTGATTGTAAATTATTTATGTGTAAACATTTCAGTTTACAGGTTTCAATATAATGTACTGCTAAATTAATAGAGCCTATGTTCTGCTCTTATTTTTATTATTGAACATCCTTTTTGATTATGCTATCTGCAGGTAATGAAGTTAGTCCAAATTTGCACTAGATCAGTGGACAATTGTGTGCCATTTTTTATAATGTATATATATATATAGAGAGAGAGAGAGAATGAACTTTTTATGGTAAACAGTGAATATAGACTGAATATAGCCCATTTCCCTCCTCCAAAAAACCCCAAAACAGTTAAATATAACCAAGTTAATCAGGATGTACAGGGTACAGAATTAGTCTTCTAATTTTAATATATAAGCTAGAACTAACTAGGTAAGCTATTATTAATTGTCAGAAAACAGCATAGCCAAGATTTTATAATATGCAATTCTATATATGAAACATATACACCAAGATATATTTCTCTTCAGTATAAAATAATGATGGAACTTTTGACTGTAAGTGATGTTTTGACTTGCTTTTCATGTTTTAAAAGTGCAGAATCTGTTGCATAGTGCAATCCATATCAGTCCTATCCCAGACATCCATTTCAGTTCATTATGTGGCTTCTTTTATAGCTTACTGTACTTTCATAGTGCTAACCCAGCTTTCAATATGGTTTTGGCTCAGGAATGGAAGTGACCCTAAGTTCACTTCGAGTGGTAGAAGCTGATCTCTCTCTGAAGGTTGACATTCCCAGTCTCTAGGGGAAAGAGAGCAATACTGGCTGTCCAACTCTTCAGCATGGCGCAAGAAGGAGTGTTTGCTTTGTTGCTGGAAGAGCCACTTGCAACTGGCAGCTCAGACTACAGATGGGATGATGTCAAATCATATCTAGGGAAATTGAGCTGTCAAGAGAAAACCGATACTGCACATTTAAAACTACTCTGCTCTTTTCTAACCTTACACCTGAGTGCTTGCATGGCCTAGATTAATTGCTTTGTTATTGTTGTAACTATGTGCTTGAGCTTTTTCTGCAGCCTCTATTCCTTTCAACTATCAGTCTTTTCAGAATATTCTGAAGCAATTCTGTTTTAGGGTGGTGGCATGGAATTAGTGTTGCCTCGGGTCAACTTGATTCCCCTTCTTTTTATTGAAATACAGACACATGCTTCAGAATAGCGAGCCGTGCCTTCCTAAATTAAGCACATGGAGAGCATTTGTTGAGTGTGCATCTAGAGAATAAACCATAATACATTTTCCTCTACAGAGTGCAATTAAAGGTTCAGCTCCATTTCATTGCTGCTTTCAAAGTGAATATTGATTTTCCATTTGCATAGACAACAAAGTGCAGTGAACTTGTCTAGAGAAAAAGAATAGATAATTCCACTAAAATGCAGAAAACAGAACACTGCCAAAGAGGAAGTCTTTCACAGCTTTAGGCAAATTTCAGTGAAAAGGGAATAGACATTTTTGCAACTATTCATGCCTGGAAGTTGACATACAGGAAAACATACATGGAAATGTAATGTTTTATTAAAAACACAAGATAGGAAAGCTGCAAAGTAAACAACAATGTGAAGAAGACTTTAAGAATTTTGGTTAGTAGGAGAAGTGTAAATACTCCTAAATAAATAAATTAAATTTATTTAATTTTTAATGTACTGCAAAGGTTCCAGGATTATAAAGAAATGCATTATATAAACTATGGGTTTTTCACAAACTTACATGATAGGTCAGATTCCTGCATTCACTTAAGTATTATCTCTCAAACAGGATGTTATAGCTAAGAAAAAGCCAAATCCCTGTTTTTTTTGTGGTAAGCAGACTTAATAAAGGAATAATGAATCTAGCAAGATTAATCATTACTGACCGTAAACCCATTTCCTTAATTTACTCATAATTGCCAAGAGGTTTAAAATGTCAAATTACTTGCAAATCCTCAGGTTCAGTTTAACACTGATTAATTAACACTGCTAATAAATGATGGAAACAGGAAGAAAAGTCACTTAAGTACAGATTCCTTTCTTTTACCCCAAGGTTTTATCTAAATTCCCCATTCTTTAACCTTCAGAGGCCACTGAAGCCCATCTGCCACCCTCCTGTCTTCTCCCCAAACTTGTTTTGCTGAAATTCGTTCCCTTGGGTTTTTCTTTTACGTTGATTTCCACTCTGTTTAAAGCATGATCACTTCTGCTCCACGGCTTTCCTTCACATATCTAGTTATGTTTGTCTTTCTCAAAAGTCTGGACAGATTTTGTACCCATGGCTGTCCATGAAATATATTGTGGGTGTGTCCCTTTTGCACCTAGCTTTTTAACCACATCCAGGAACCTGCAAACAAAGAAAGCTGCTTTGCAGATGTGAATTGTGTGTATGCCCACATTTACACATGCATATATGGTGCAACCTCCACCCCAACTTATGGCACAGATAACTCACATCTTACGCTTATTTAACTTACAAGATTGCAGTTTTGGCTAACAAAAAAGCTTGTTGGTCTTCCCTCCCAGCTTTTAAGACTTGATCCTGAGTACTGAAGCCCCTAAACTTGCATTGTAATCAGTGGAGGTTTATAGACCATGTATCCTTTAATAAGGCATTTGTTACATGGTGAGAGCAGGCTCAATGATCCTATTTAAGAGTCGGAATGGAACAGACAGGGCTCCCAACCAAGCTACTTCAAATCTTTTTGTTTCTTGTTTTCTTTCATAAGATATCCTTTAACATCTTCTAACATAACACATACCACACCAAATCCTATCAGGCCTTACCTGTTCTGGTATATGGTCAGTTTCAGGGCTTATTGTTTAAAGCTATCTACAATTGAATCATTTGGAATTGCAGGTAATGCAAATGGATTAGTTTTGACACAGAAACCTCTTTTAAATATAAAATCCATAGCTGATAGACATAGGTAATTGAAACTGACATTTTAAAAACATAGAATCATAGAGTTGGAAGAGACCACATATATTCCAGTGAAGTGCTGTGCCATTGTATATATCCTTATCTGGCATTAAGTCTCTTTCAATTCAGTTGGGCTTACTTCTGAGTAGATATATATAGGATTGCACTACCCATGGCTTTTTTCCTCCTCCCTCCTTAAACCAGTACAAAATACAAGGAAAAGAAACACAATGTTCTGTTTTGGAACTGTTCTAATAAAAGGAAACTACTAAAAGATATTTCACTAAATTGCCAATAATCGCAAATATAGTTCAATAATTAACAATGTCCGCTCATTGTGTTTTGTCTTTTTAAAATAACCTAGCAGTACTAATACTGTCAGATAAATGTAAAAGCTAATGCATGCTGGATAGCATCTGTAATAACATTTAGTCTTGATATGAACGCTTCACAATTTACCTGCCTTATTAATTATCTAAGATAGAGTTACGTTCTATCTTTGCTGTTATTTTGGAACCAATTACTGCCAAAAAAAGAGTATTAAATTCTCTCCTAAAAGACTACCAAACTGGACTCTCAGGTGAAAGTTTACCAAATTTAGTCTCCAGGGTTTGCCCCCAAACTCTGGTTTCTAATGCCTGATATATTACTTAATATGAACATTGCCTGCTAGGTGTTGAGGGAGTGAGATAATTTATATGCCACTTTAATAGGTCAGACAGAAACAATAATAATTAGATATATTTGAATTCACTATGGTGATAATTTACTTGAAAGGCAGCAAATATGAAAAGGCCCTCCTCATATTATAGTTTTTATAACACTCTGGTTCAAACTGATCAAAGTTTGCATTTTCAGAGTCATGTAGACATTTGCATTTTAAAAGATAATCTTACCTCTTTGAACTTTAATAAATTAGCATCTTTTCCTTTCTTAGGAAATAGTTCACCTATCAACTGCTTCTACTGCCTAGCCTTGTTTGCCTGCTAAAACTGCTTTATGCTAGATTTAGTCTGCCTTATTATCAGCAACAACAACAACAACAAAAACCCTTGTGCCAATGGCACTGTCACATTTTTCCCCTGATTTGGATAAGAGTATATATTGGCTACTAATGAAATGTGCTGACTTGGGAGAGATCTGTCTGGTCTGTTCATTTAGATGATGAGGTAACCGTGGGGAAGTTCTATGCCACCTTCCTGATACAGGACTACTTTAGGAAATTCAAGAAACGGAAAGAACAAGGACTGGTGGGGAAACATCCTGCAAAGAACACCACAATTGCACTACAGGTGATTTTGTTTTCTACACTTTAACTAACCATGTTGCAAGTTTGTTGATAACAACAGGTAAATGACTGTGGGTGCCACAAGGACTGTATTTTATTGAGAAATTTTGGGGTCTTCCGCCATTAAAAGGAGTAAACAATATTGTTCTGTATATTACAAGGTAAGTGTACAAAGCCTTTTTTTTTTTTTTAAAGAAGTAGCAACTGGTAGCAGAAGCTCTATAATGTTTTCAAGTAGAAATTGTAAAGTGGGGAGTTAAGCAGCTCTTGAAAACGCAAACTTTTGGTTGACTATTTTATTTCATACTACTCTGCACAAGCCCCTTCTTTCTCCGAATATCCTAAGATCTGAAAAGCAGAGAGTCAGAGGCACACACTGTAAGTAGAGTCAAAGTGGTTTGAACGTTATCTCCCCCTGAAAGCAAATGTCTCAAAATACAATGATTCTATATTCAAAGCATTTGCAGTACGTGTTAGAATGCTTCATCTGGACAGCAATAACAGACTGAAAAAGCTGAGAGGGGGGGACACCCTATTCTTATTAGCACCACCATGCAACGTGTTTAGGAATGAATAAATACAGTTTCCCAGGAACACTGGTATGGGTGGGTGGGTGTAAAAATAAGCATTTTCATATCAGTACAAGCAGGTAGGTGGCATATGAATATTAAGTGCTTATTAGAATCCCATTTATGTTCAGCAGAGGATAGGGAAGTGAAAAGGCTTCTACTTGGAGCCTTATTTTCAGAGAATAGTTTAGAATAACATCTGTCAAGTCCATGTTGCATCAACACTGGAGTTCTGTGGGACAAAGTACTCTGTGATTTTGTTTGTTTTGTAGAGTGCTGATCTCTCAGAGCTAGTGAGAACCATTTCAAGCCATTCTGCTTTTTAACCCACAATCTCAAAAGATCAAACTTTCCCCCTAACAGTTTAAGCACTTTTAGACATAATACATACATGCCACTAGGATAAACTTCACTATGTAAGTGGCAAGCAGACACACATACACACACACACACACACACACATACACAGAGAGAGAGAGGCTTCTCTGTATTAAGTTTGAGGTAGAAACTAGCAAGATATTATGATGGTTTTCTCCAAGCCAGAAGAGCTAGAAAGGTGCAGTATACTGGGTCATATACATAGACCTGCGTCTGATGAATTTCTGTACCTTTGAATGTTTTGAATACCACAGGGACCCTAAGCATAAATTGGCCTTTTCAATCTGCTCTATGCCTCAAACCATTCACAAGTTAGACTAGAGGCATCATCAGCATTAGGGTGATTGCCCAAGGTCACCTCCCCTAAGAGCTGTTGATACTCAAACTCACACCAGTATTCAACTTACCGTATTTTTCGCTCTATAGGACGCACTTTTTCCCCTCCAAAAACGAAGGGGAAATGTGTGTGCGTCCTATGGAGCGAATGCAGGCTTTCACTGAAGCCCGGAGAGCGAGAGGGGTCGGTGCGCACTGACCCCTCTCGCTTTCCAGGCTTCAGGCAGCTATCTGCAAGCCTTCTGAGCACGGTGGGAGTTCCTGCCGGGCTCCGAAGGCTTGCGGATAGCAGCCTGTTCTGGGGGCTGGGGTTGGGGGAAGCTCGGGCTTCCCCTGCCCCCAGCCCCGCAAGCTCCGGGAGCGGCGGCGAGGTTGCGCACAATCTTGCCGCCGCTCCTGGACCTGTTCTGGGGGCTGGGGTTGGGGGAAGCTCGGGCTTCCCCCACCCCAGCCCCGTGGGTAAACACGAAGCCAAAACAGCAAGCGGGGAAATTTATTTATTTATTTATCCCCCCCCCCTATAAACTAGGTGCACGCTATGGTCCAGTGCGCCCTATGGAGCAAAAAATACGGTACGTTCTAACAATACAAGGATTTCCACTTGCACAATGGAACTTCCCCTCCCCTTCCTTTCACATCTGTACTAGCAGTTTTCCCCCAGCCCTCCGGAGCAGATTTTGGGAAGGCACAGGGAACATGCAGGGTGAGGAAAGGGGGGGGGAGCTGCATTACACAGGAAGAAACGCTTGTGCAGATGGAACGAGATAGCTGGATGACACTGTCAGTTACAGCATTGTCCAGAGCGATGCTCTTTGGAAAACCAGTTTCTTTTACTTTGTCTGGCTTGCTCTACAGCAGCTTCACTGGGTACTCTTTTTTTGGTACTAATGTGGAAAAAAACTTCAAATAACTGTTCCTTGGTGTCTTTTACTACCTTGGTTTCATCTCCTCCCATCATATGCTCAGATATCATGTAAAAGCACACTGGCTTTTACTGAGAAGTTAGGTTTTTGTTGCTACAACCTGTTTCCCGAATTCTTTCTATCCTTTCTGTGATGTGCTCACTCCACACCCTCCACTTAGTGCAACAGAGGAGCAAAATCAGGGTGCGTGCTTCAGAATGCTGGACGTCAGCTGAAGCATTCTCTGTGTGGATATATATTTGTGTATGGAGGAGTGGCTCCTTTATTGTGTTTGATTTAGTGAGGTTCGCTATTACAGAGTTTGAGAACTACAGATCTCTTCTCCCACCCCTATTGGACCTGCAGGACCACATGGATGTTAAAATGTTATTTTGACGTAAATACCTTGAGTAATATTTTTTCAAGCAAATGTGAGCTAAATTGAAGATTTCATCATGGATCTTAGGAAGAAGATTGATTGGATGACTGCAGTTTATCATTAACCCTACCCCAAGCTCTGTGGCTGATTGCCAAACTCTTCCAGTTGTAAAACAGCAATAGTTTCAGTTACAGAAAACCTTCTCAGATGTCATATAGCAAAGTTCACATATAAAGATCTCAAATGTCATACAGAATATTCATATACAAAGTTCATATACAAAGGTCTTTGCTGCCTCTTACTCTGTTTCTTACTACCGTGAAGGAGTGTGCATAACCAAACTGGTTGTAACTGCTAAAGGTGCATGGCATCCTGAAACATTTTATGTGTTATGAGTCTTAGTGTTTCTACTTAGTAGCCACGTTGACATGGCATGGTAAGCCAGAAACCATGGCTTGCTGCGTTAAACAAACCATTATCCATAGCTTAGGGTTAGGACTGTTGTTTGTTTTCCTCCCCCAAAGAACACAATCTGTAGGCAAGATTTTATTTTATTCTTTTGATTACTGATCATGGTTTTTTGGAGCAAAACAAACCATGAGCTCTGTTAAGCCAGGGATTGTGGTTTGTTTCATCCATATACTAGCACACAGTCCAAATAGGCTCATTTGTGGTAAACCAGGAACTACCAGGGTTCTAAAACACATAGGTACAGGAGGCCCAATACTTCCAACATTCACCGTCCAATTTACAGAGGACAACAGGAAAAATGGAGGGCAGAACTGGCATGCCTGTCCCCATAGTTCCCCTCACGTCTTTACTTAGCATGGTGTCAGAATGCCTGAAGAAGGCCCATTGCTGGATTTGAAAGTTTGTGTTTCATTGTGTACTGTTATTTCCCATGCATACAAGCAATAATATTTGTGGAGCTCTTCTAAGTATTCTGTGCTTTTTAATGTTCATTGATTATAAGAGATGCTTCAGTATGCTGCTGCTAGTGGTGAGCTTTATCAGCACTGGATCACCTGTTGTCTAGCAGCAGACTGATCAAAATCAGGGATATGCGTGGGTTGAAATGTCTGCTGCTCTTTATGCTGTGGGAAGACCCAACATCAGAAACCGGGGGGAAATCCCCAAAGCCATAAGGAGACCAAGCCACTGTCAATGGGGGGGGGGCATGCCAAGAAATGCAGGTTGTGGTACTCAGAATATATTAACAGACCAATAGGAAGACTGGGCCTGAAGTGGAGGTGGATTTTCTCAACGAAGCTCTTTGAGAGGTGGGGAATCCCCAGAGCTGAAACTAGTTTGTGGTGAAGGGCCAGCCACTTCCCTGTTCTGTGAACTATAGCTGCAAAAAACCTTTACGTACATTGCAATAGCACATGCAAAACTACATGCCCGTCAACGCCATAAGGAAGTTTCAGGTAGTGTAGTTTCAAATAACAAAGTTCTGGAGAAAATATAACCATAATGACAACTGCAAAACGTAGATCAACTGTCAACAAAAATACAGTAACTCAGCTGGAATAGAATTACAGGGATAGGGTGAAGGTAATATACGTATGTTTCCCACACCCTCACATGTTGTTTTCCTGGCTTTCAGAACACATGAATAGGGCTTATGTTTAAGGCACTTCCTTACCCTTTGTCTTAAGTCAGCAAGTTAAGCCATGGAGTCACTGTATGTTTGAGATCTTAGCCAGGATTAAGGGAACAAACCATGGCCCATGTTTACCAATGGTTAAGTATTATGTCTAGACTAGGCCTTTAAGGCTGCAACCATAAGTTCAGTGTGCGAGATAGAACTGAAAGTGACTAAACCACCACAAGCAACATCTTGCAGGCAGGAAGATGGGCAGAGCAGAGCTGCTGTGTTCTTCTATCCTCCTACTTCCAAGAAGTATTTCAATACAACTCTAGTGGTATTGTATAGTTAGTAAGTATAGTTTTCTCCCTGATTTGGGGGCCTATTGGGAAAGGGAAGGCTATGGATCTTTTGGATCCGCACTTTCCCCTAACCCACCCAGGGCGTACCCCCTTTTTGGGCCATACACAAGAGCAAGGACCACAGAATTTTCTGTGATGGGGAGAAGAAGCATCCAACACAGGATCTCTGTCTCCAAGGTTGTGCCTCCTCCACCTTATGTCAGGGAGATCTAATGCTTGTTATGGCCCCTGGCATGGCCTTCTCCAGACCCCAGAAGGTTGCAGGGCCAATAGCATGAGACATTTGAATAAAAGTTAGTTCCAATCACAGAGATCTCAGAAACTAATTTTAGAGTGTCTGCCATTTGTCTTCAGTATCAAGATAAGGGTTGGAAGTAGATAAGGATTGAAAAGCACTTGATGGCTATAGTTTCCTTTTTAGAAAATCAGTTGCAGCAAGAACATGTTAAAATTAGTTTGGGTTGAACTATTTATTTGATGGAATCTTTTGTGAAGGGAGTTGCATTTTCTGAATATAGATGAATTGCTCTCTGTAGTTCAGTATTTATTGGTTCCTATATCGAGAAGTTGGTGATATCATGTCTGTCTGTCTGTCTGTCTGTCTGTCTGTCTCTCTCTCTCTCTCTCTCTCTCTCTCTCTCTCTCTCTCTCTCACACACACACACACACACACACACACAAATTTAGCTGTGAGGTAAAGTTTCTTAGACAGTCAAATGAAAACTGAAACATCATGGAAATTTGCTAGTTGCAATACAAGAAGTCTAGACCTCTAAAAAATACTGCGATTTAGGCCACAACTTTTATACAAAAGTTAGATTTGTGGCCTGTTAAACCACCAAAAAATGTAACTACTGATCCATATGAAAACAATCTGTTTGATGCTGTGTGGATGAACGACTATGCTTCTCTGCCACTAAATGAAGTTTCATGTTTCTCCAAAGTACAATTAATACATGGTTTATGGTTGATAATATAAATCAAATTACAACTTCTTCAAAAACAACTATGTCATTACATTCTTTCTTGAGAACACACTACAAAAATAAAGGGCAGTAGTCAACTAAATTTTACTCAGAGTAGACCCATTGAAATGAATGAACATGGCTGAATTAGGTCCATTAATGTCATTGGGTCTAAGTAAAACATAGTTGAATTTTATTAGATTGATATTTCTCTTAAGGCGACATCCATACAATCACACCCTACCACAGTATCAATACAAGTCAGCAGTAAAACACATACTAGTCAGCAGTAAAACACATATTAGAATACCAACTGGAAGGCCATGTGGAAATAAAGCCCAAGCATGTTCTTTAAGATTTAACCAATAGTTTTATATCCCACCTGTGAGCAACAGCTCACAGAATAAGGTGGTAAGATCATCTAATTCACCATCTTGCGTTGGGATCCTCATTCCAGTTCTGTTGCAATGTTTGTATGCTTTATCTAGAACCTAAGGAACAAATAAAGTGAAGGTAAGGTAGCCATGATAAATTTTCTTAGACCTGGTTCTTATGCTCACTTAAAACACTCTTCTCATGGTTATTAATGATGGCGTATTAATGTTTGTATGTTCCTGTCTCTAGACCACCCTAAGCCACTTTGGGAGAAAGGATGGGATATAAATAATACTAAATAAATCTAATAATAAATCCCCACTTTTCATTCCTACTCATAAAATGAAATATGAACTGGGCCTTCGTGATTATTTCCCATAGTCAAACGTATCACTTTGACCCTTGTTTCACCATTTCCAATCTCAATAAACAGCGGCAAAATCACCTAGTAGTACAGGAGCAGGGCTGCAGTTAACTATCTGTCAGTAAATGATGGAAACTTAAAACTGGTGCTCTGCATTCATAGCAAAATAAGTGTTTAGTGGAGCATGAGTGACTTTAATTATTTATGTCTAATACATAGCATAGAGGTTGCCCTTTCATTACATTTCCGCTGGAGAAGATATGTATGGATTATCTATACGTATGTGATTAGTCACGTAATGTTATACGAAATAGTATCTAATAGAAATGCTTCTTCCTGTATGTAAACTAGAAACACTCACACACAGAGGCGCACACACACTTTTGTTTAACTTGTGCTATTTTTGTGAAATGTTTATAACCCTCAATTAGCTACTGTAATCACGATGGAAATTTGGAAAAGATTATCAATGGCTATCAGATGCAGATGGGGGATTTGTACGTCACTCTGCTTCAACTTCATTGGTGTGCCATGTTTATAATGGGCTCACATCAAAGCTCAGCTGAACAGCGCCGGGAATTGACAGGAGATCACAGAGCCCTTTGTACAGGAGGAGTGAAGGGAACACAGTTTCAGGGGGGCTGAAATAGGATGGGATCTATGAAGATAAATGGTTCTGAGGATTGCAGACTCGACTACTATGTTTCTTACATTCACTGCTACAGCGTAGGTGCCCTATAGCTTTTTTGGGGTGGCATGGTTTTTGGATGTTCTGTATGCTTTTCTAATCAAATGAGTATTGCATTTTATTTTATTAGGCACTGATTACTTGTAAGGTAAAATGATCAGAATAAGTATGCAGTGAAGTATTTCCTTCACTGTAAATCAATGCAGGTAAGTGACACCTGAAAGCTAGCAGCAGCCGTTTCAGAACCATGATAAAATTATATTAGATTCCATGGTATTTGGAAACCTTTCAACATTTCAGATGACTTGTTTGGGCTTCTAGGCGGTTTCCAGAGAATAGTATAAATAGTCAACCAATGCAACATTTGTTTTGCTCAATAGTTATACTAATAGAGGTATTAAATATTGCTTACATGACTTGTTAATGACTCTGTGGGTTTTATTAATATAATGAAAGAAGCTTTTTTAAAAGGCATACTTATATAATAATAGAACATATATAAAAGTTGAGATATAAAATAAAAATACATAATCTTTTTCATTTTTATTTACAGATTAGAATTTCTTTAGGAATGTGATAAATTTTTATAGAGGAATTGTATGGGAAAGCACTGCAATTTATGTTTGATTATAAGGGCTTTGTGTGTATGTGCAACAGCTTTTTTTATGGAAGCATATTAAGAAGCATTTCCTTCTTAAATCTAAAATATTACCTCCAAACTGAAGGGAGAGAGAAAGTGTTGATATTTATTAAACCTATCCTAATTCCAAAGCCAGTACCTCTTTTCTCATATTTAGGATTCGTTATGATTATTGTTTGCATTATATTTTAAAATCCATGTAAAGGTGTTTGTGTGCTTACATCTTAATGACAAATGTGGTAATGTGACCATATTAACTATTGAAGCATTCCTCGATATCATATGATTGCATTTTTTTTTTTAAAAAACGAACAGATGCGTGCATGTGTGTCCATTTCATTTTTTGCTTTTTCAAAGGGGAAGTTATTTGTGTTTTCAGATATTAGGTACCATACAGTGTGGGTGTGTTGATTACGGCCTTCTTGAAAAATGACCTATGCTTTCCCTTCTAAAGAACAACCCCATTGAATTATATCAATTAGAGGTTATACTCTTGTGTGTTATGGAACAAACTACTGAAGAAACAGCCCCAATACGATTAAGTAATTGAGGCCATTCTGCAATAATTAAGTCCTTGGTAGTCAGAGTGCCTCAGTCTAGGATTACTTAGTCCCACCATTTAGGATTTATTTAAGATTTTAAAGTAAATTTCCTTGGGTTTCTCTTCTGACCACTGAGTCTTGGGCTGCTTTCTAGTGATCGTTGGTACAAAACCTGCACAGTGGACTTTTATTTTGAAGTTTTGATCTAGGAACCACACTGTATTTTATTCCTGACCATCCATCACCCTACCCATCCTAGCAGAATGAAAGCAGTTTTAAACGCTGGTGGTGAGCTGGTTCTGGAGCTGGAAACACAATCTCTTATATCACTGTTAGACTTTAATATTGGTAAGGGGACAACAAAGTCAGAATGAAGTGTGCTTTTAAAAAGTATCTCTGGGGACGCACAAAACTGAACTATAGGCCAGGGAGTCCCAAAGTCTTTTCCTGTTCCCACCCCATCCTAGGCTTTAAGGATCATGTTTCATAGGTCTGTGGCATACAGTAAATTAATAACCCGACAGCCAGAAGTACCTGAGAGACAGGCAGAACACAATATGCAAGACTATAAAAGGGAAAGTGCATAGACCATGGAATTATTTATGACTGTTCCTATTGAATTGTTCAGATGAAGCACTGTAATATATGGAGTCCCTATGCATTATTACTTAGACACAAGCCTTGTTGAGTTCAGTGGGATTTGCTCTGAAATAAGCAGATATATGCTTGCAGATATGGTACAGTAGTCTTCGACCCAACTTACATTTGGAGACCCATTTCTTAATTTTTGTTACCATATTTGTATGGTAATTACTGTTGCACCCTTCATCTGAGTAATGGGTCCCAAACTTATAAAAGTTTATATAATATTATATAAGCCTTTCATTTAGACTTCCTCAAATGTATGCTTCTTTCAAGTTACTAGTCTGAGCATTTGACGTAGGCTGAGAACCACTGGATTAAACCACTGTTTTCTTTGAGAGGTACTTATAACCTTGTGGAGACTGGGCTGTTCATTCTTTTTCATCCTGTACATGTTACACTAATCTAGCAGGTTTTTACCATGTCAGGTGGAGCTAAGGAAACATTTCAGGGTTGGAACTAGCATTGAACATAATAAAGTTATCTGGTGATAATTACTCATTTTATCAGGGGACTGACTCTGCAACATGATTTATTACTACTTGCACAAGGGGCTTGAGGCAAAGTCATAGGGAGTATATCTCTCAGCTGCACCAGCTTTGATAAAACTGGCCACCTCTAAACGAAAGGCTGAATTGAGGGGTGGGGGAACAAATGGTGACTAAAATAATCCTGAAGCTGGGATATAGATCCAGAGAGCAAATCTTGGCTACCCGGTGGCTCTGAAAGCTCTTCCTGGAATGGAATTCTTTGGGTCAATGTTTGAAGCATTTTTGGAAGCCAAGAACCATACAACAAGCCTGGAGAAATTGGGCAGTTCAAGGGAAGACATTACAGCTTTTGAGAGACATTCTATTTGAATATTGGCTAAGGGTTTCCCCCTTTTGATTCCCATTTATGGTATTGCTGTTATCAAAGAGTCTCTGGAAACAAATTATTGCCAAAACCAACATCTACTTAAGAAGACTGAAGGCAATTTTATACTTCCCAAGAAATATAGAGCTTTGGACCAAATAAATAGCTCACTGGAAAAATATACCTTTAATGAGTTATATTCAACAGTGTTTTACTCAAGAGTATAACCAGTGAGGGATGCGGGTGGTGCTGTGGTCTAAACCACAGAGCCTAGGGCTTGCTGATCGGAAGGTCGGCAGTTTGAATCCCCTCGACGGGGGTGAGCTCCCTTTGTTCGGTCCCAGCTCCTGCCCGTCTAGCAGTTTAAAAGCACGTCAAGTGCAAGTAGATAAATAGGTACCGCTCTGGTGGGAAGGTAAAACGGCATTTCTGTGCGCTGCTCTGGTTTGCCAGAAGCGGCTTAGTCATGCTGGCCACATGACCTGGAAGCTGTATGCGGACAAACGCTGGCTCCCTTAGCCTATAGAGTGAGTTGAGCACACAACCCGAGTCCGCGACTGGACCTAATGGTCAGGGGTACCTTTATTATAACCAGTGAAATTATTGAACATTACCAGGTAGTGCTCAGCACTGCTTGGGAATTTTTAGAATTTATTATTTTTTAAAGTTTTAAGCAGATGCAGTGGTTCCTTGGTTCTTGAATGTAATCCATTCCAAAAGTCCATTTTGGACATTCGAAAACCAAGACGCGGCTTCCAATTGGTGCAGGCGTCCCGGAAACAAAAGTCAACAGCCACATCAGACATTCGGCTTCTGAAAACTGTTCAAAAGCTGGAACACTTCCTTCTGGGTTTCCGGCGTTCAGGAGCCAAAATGTTTGAGTACCAAGGCATTTGAGAACCAAGGTTCCACTGTAGTGTAATTTCTGAGCTTGGACCTGTTATGCCAAAAATTGGGTGAAGTTGAAAGTGGATCACTGTCACGGACAAACTGGATGCAGAGGAGTGGTGGGAGAAAGCAGCTGGGGAATCCCCAGGAGAAGAGGGCTCAGAGCCAGGAGAGTGGTGGTAGGATAACAATGAGTGGTCAGAGGGAGACTGGCAGGAGGAGATGTCAGAAGCTGAAGAGGTAACAGGGGTTAATGAGCAGGAACGGGCTGTTGCAGAGAGCAGTCCAGAAGCAGAGGGAGGTCAAGAAGCAAAGTGGAGTCGGGCTGATGGAAAACTCTCCTTCCTGCTGTTACTTGCTCCCCTCCTCCCTGATCTCCCAGAACACACAGAGAAATGAAGAGGGCAGAGCAAGAAAGAGCAGGCGAATGAGCCTTAGGCTGCTGTGGAAGAAACCGGGAGAGGGGCCTTAGAGAGTAGTGGGAAGGCAGGGACTTTCAGTCCTTGCAACTGACTCATTGGGGCAAGAGTTGGAAAGAGTTGCTGTGATCACTAGGCCTGTACTGTTTTGGTTCCTTTGAATAAAGAGTTACTGGTAACTTGAGTGACACTGGGTGTTTTATTGCTGACCTGCTCATGACTCTGGTAGGACTCCTGACAATCACCATCAGAATTGCAGGCATATCTGCTAACGTAAATAAATAGGATTTATCGTATGTACCAACCACATTTGTATTTCATAAATGAATGGGTCAAAAATATTAAGAAAGTAATGTGATAGGCCAGATATTGAGGCGGTGGCGGGGGGAAATCTTTCCTGCAATTTAATATTATTGGTTAGGGGAAATAAATCAAAACCTCATACTACATTGATCACCTCATATTGCTATAATTAGATGTCAACATTTGATGTTAAATCAGATTATATTTATCAATGTTATAATTTGAATAGCCCTATAATCTTTTTTATGTAGGGCTATGTAAAGGTCTGATTAGGAAGATGTTCTATGTGTATTAGCATAAAGCTAAAGCTTTGATTTTTCGTAAAGACAAAAACAACAATGTGGTAGGTCAGTCTATGCAACCACATGACTTTCTTGGTACCAAGTGTGATATTGGGTTGCTTGATGGTGTGTTTGATCCCCTTTTGTTGTGCAAGAATCATACATTATGCTGGTTTTATTCATCCATCATTGCCTCATGCTCTTCCTTTTAAGATTATTGCAGATAATTCCTCCCCCAGTCTTGTTAGGAAACTTCCAGTGATTCCTTTAAGGGATGCAAAACCTGTGGAAGGTTCTGTGGATCGTAGTCCAGTCACTCACATTAATTTTAGGACAAAGAGGCTCTAGATGTTTGCTTGTCAGCCTTTTGAAAGGATGAATATTTCCATCTGTGAACTACTTCTAGGCTGCATCAACAGAAGTATAGTGTCCAGATCAAGGGAAGTAGTAGTACCACTCTATTCTGCCTTAGTCAGGCCACACTTGGATACTGTGTCCAATTCTGGGCACCACAATTCAAAAAGGATGCTGACAAGCTGTGCAGACAAGGGCGACCAAGATGATCAAGGGTCTGGAAACTAAGCTTTATGAGGAGTGCTTGAAGGAGCTGGGTATGTTTAGCCTGGAAAGAGGAAACGGGAGAGGTATGATAGCCATCTTCAAATAACTTTAAGGGCTGTCACATGGAGGAGGGAGCATGTTGTTTTTTCCTGCTCTGGAGGATAGGACTTCAGTACATAAGAGCTTCAAGCTCTTTCAAGACTGGCCTGATTCTGGTCTGTAGTACCAGTATTTTACGAGTGTTGTGGTATAGTGTTTGTTGTGGCTCTCACACTAACGTATGTAGTAGAGATTTTTGTCAATGCAGTTGGCTTTCTTGGTATATTTACAAACCATGCAAGCAATGCTTGGTCCCTAAGTCTGGTCATCACTTCGTAAAAATCTCTACCAGGAAGCAGGACCATGTGCTTGGAAGTATTTGCACATCCCTTGACTGCCAAAGGAGCAATGGCAGCAGCAGCAACACCAGTAAATATATAGGTTAAAGGGGCTTAGAAACCAATCTGAAGTCAACAAAAGCAAGCATGGTGCTAATCGAAGGATATAACAAAAACTCTTCACATCAGTCCCTTAACTGTGATGAATCAGAAAGAGAAAAGTTAATTATTTTTTAATGCACAATGATTATGTTTTACCCATTTAGGCGGGACTAAGGACGCTTCATGATATTGGACCTGAAATTCGGCGTGCTATATCCTGTGATTTGCAAGAAGATGAACCTGAGCAAAATCACCATGAGGAAGAGGAAGTATATAAAGTAAATGGACATATAACAAATTGGTTGGCTCGAACTTGTGAAATTTACAAAATTATGCTGCCATCCTATACATGCTTGCTTTGAAGTCCTGTTGAATTCAGCAGGTTGTACTTCTGAGTAAACATATATAGACTGATAGTAAACATTTTTGTTCAACACTTCAATATTTTTTCAAGAGGTTCAGTGCATTCTCTTCATGCCTCAGTTGTTTTACTATAGACTCTCTTATGTGAAGCAATTTGCAGTGCATAATTTCCTTACATTATGAGCAGGTAAGGTCTATTGAAGTCAGTGAAATTTCTCTCTGTGTAATATCTGGACAAGATATGCTTATTGCACTACAGGAAACAGCCACACATCCAAGGCAGTGCAGAAAAAGTCCCTCAAAAATGGGGGGGGAATCAAGAGGGCATTAATACTTTTAATAATCATGATTTTAAATTAAATTTAAAGTTATTTTCTATAGGCACGTCACCTGACATGAAGAGTTAGAATTAAACTATTTTTAATTTCAAAAATGAAAGTTCTCTAGAACACATAAAACTGCCAAGTCAATAAAGTGATTGTAAATAAAAGCTGCTTGGTGACCTCCCATCTTTCAATGGAATAAAGCAGGGCTGTAATGGCACAACTAGCAAACAGTTAATTTTGGAAGTTGGATGTTCTCATACAACAAAGATCATTTCTATATTTCAAATACGCAAGGGGTTTGGACTGCATTCCTCCCTGAAATGTCTGGCCAGGACTACTGTAGAATGATAACAGCGTTTGCAATATCAGCCCCAGAAATCTATAGTAGTTGTTGTTTAGTTGTTTAGTCGTGTCTGACTCTTCATGACCCCATGAAACAGAGCACGCCAGGCACTCCTGTCTTCCACTGCCTCCCAGTTTGGTCAAACTCATGTTAGTAGCTTCAAGAACACTGTCCAACCATCTCGTCCTCTGTTGTCCCCTTCTTGTGCCCTCAATCTTTCCCAACATTGGGGTCTTTTCTAGAGAGTCTTCTCTTCTCATGAGGTGGCCCAAGTATCGGGGCCTCAGCTTCAGGATCTGTCCTTCCAGTGAGCACTTGGGGCTGATTTCCCTCAGAATGGATAGGTTTGATCTCCTGTAGTTACATGTACTTCAAGCATGAAATTGATGGCTATGTCCTGTTGTCTGTGAGTTTTCAATAGCATACAAAAGCCTAGGGAGAAAGCTGGCCCCTGCCACTAACTTGAGATTAGAGTTGTCATTGACAGCAAGAATGGGGATTGTTAAGACTTTGGAGGCAGACACCTCACCAGATGTTTTCTTCTGCCAATTGTCATTGCTTCTGTCTTCCCTAGATTGAGCTCCAAGAGATACTGCTCCTATCTCCATCTTAGTCCTGAGTAGACTGCACCATCTGGGTTAGGTGTAAAAAGAATCATAGAATTGCATGCCATTCACTCTTTTCATAAGAAACTCTGAGCACTTTACTGTATGATGCGCCATCCATGCATATAGGTTGAGCTGCATGGATGGTCAACTTGATCCACAGCGTGGGCAGTTGCAGTGGAGCACAACTTGCTCTTCCAGCTGTATGAGAACAGAATCACAGAACTCTTGATACTATCTGCAACACCAAGATCGTTGTGGCATGGCTTTAAGTCATAGTTTTAACGGGCAGTTGAAATTTCAGGATATATGCTGTCTATAGTATAGTTTGTACATGCTATAATAATTGATGACTTTATTTTGCTTGGCTATCAACTACAGACACTGTAGTCTGAGTATCTATGGCACAGTGCTTTTTAAAACACTCACTTATTGGCATTGCTTGCAGACTTTCAATGTAGCAGCATAATATAGCTGCCATGATCATGGGCACCCCCATATCACTACAGAAGACCTTGTATAAAACAACACATTATGACGGTGCAATAGCTTGACCTCAGGACCATGAATGTACCACATAATGGTATGCACATACACTGATGCAAGCTTGGTTTCAGCAGTGTATTATATTAACTAACTGATTAACTTGTATATTGCAGAGAAATGGTGCCCTGTTTGGAAATCATGTAAACCATGTTAGCAATGATACAAGGGATTCATTTCAGCAGATCAATACCACGCACCGTCCCCTGCATGTCCAAAGGCCTTCAATTCCATCTGCGGTTGAGACTACCGAGAAAAATGTGCCTCCTCCAGCAGGAAACTCCTTATTTCACAACCACCATAGTCATCATAGCCATCATAACCACAACTCTGTAGGGAAGCATGTTCCAAACTCAACAAATGCTAACCTCAATAATGCCAACATGTCCAAAGTGGCTAATGGAAGACACACAAGTGGTGGAAGTCATGAGTACATATCTGAAACTGGGCATCGTTCCCACTCCAGAAGTGATCGTCATGAGAAACGTAGAAGATCTGCCAATAGGAGGTAAATCTGAAATACAGTGTTTGGGTTCAGACCATTCTATATCCCAGTCACATTGTTGTACATAATGCTTATGAACTAATCAAATACAGTCATAGCCCGGGTTACAGATGCTTCAGGTTGCATTTTTTCGGGTTACGGACCCGCCAAAACCTGGAAGTGCCGGAACAGGTTACTTCTGGGTTTCAGTGGTTGCGCATGCGCAGAAGCGCCAAATTGCAACCTGCACATGCGCAGACGCGCCACTGCAGGTTGCAAACGTGCATCCCGCACGGATCATGTTCGCAACCCAAGCGTCCACTGTAGTGGGTTTGTGGTTTGTTTGGTTTTTTTTACAAAAAAGTGCATACCATTTTCAATCCTTCATTCCTTTCAGTCTTTGAATAAAAAATTGGCTGCTTTTTGACCACTTATCCTTGATTATCTCACTGGCCTGGATTCATTTTATAGATTACTTGAAACTTGTATTTCAGTATATAGCTTGCATTTAGCTTTTTGTTCAGCTACATGTTCTGATTTAGTTGGTTACCTGATCCAGCAAATTCCCATGAGAACTACCTTACTGTGGTGAAGAGAATCAGATCAATTCAACAGATACAAGCATTAATAGCATGTTCTGCTCTACAGTTCATTAAGTCAAGAACTAATTGCAAATTAGTGTTTCTCTTTTATTAAAGTAGCATATCTTAAAATATATTTCAGGGGTAGGGTGTTGTAGATAAATTTATTAAATAAGTACCTTACTACCACCAGATCATGAATGCTAATTATACTTCTTTTCTCCTTCTACATTGTTTCCCCTCTTGGATAGATCTCGCTATTATGAAACTTACATTAGGTAAGTAAATACAGTGTGAAGCTCTTGGCAAAAGGGTATTGACATGCCCAGATACAACTGAGCATGCTTTCAAAAATAATTTCAGTCCATAGCAAAAACAGCATGAGTTGTGATACTCACATTGGGGTAATTATAAACTGTGGGGCCCATAAGAATTTCTCAGAACATTATGGGCATCATGAGAAAGAATAATTTTTAAGACTACTCCAGTTCATGAGTATACAAATGTGTGAAAGGGGTAACAAGAATATGCACACCAGACATGCTTCCATGACACTGACATCTGCATCAGCCCCACTGTGGCTGCTGCATGTTCTTCAGACTGAAGAGGGCCTGAAACTATTATTTGGGCATAACTTGAACCTTAAAAAGGAATAGGAAAGCAGAGAGCTGCATACAACCCACAGCCCAATTTCATGCAGGTGGCAAGGGAAGAAAAATGAGGGAAAGGTGGTGGCAGAGGGGGAAGGGAGGGAGAGGGGCTGTCCTTTGGTTCTGGTCCCACCCATCACTGGCTACACCTCTACCCACCGCCAAGATGTAGCTCCTGACAGATTACCTTCCTTTCAACAGAAAAATAGTTTCTCTAGCCATAAAATACAGGAAAATACTAGAGACGTATGGCTTATTCTTGAACCAAATGAAAATAAAGTGGTTGTCCTTAAGTGTTTTATATTCCTAAAGTAAGATCACTGACACCCAAACTTTGTACAGTCAGACTTGCTTCGTCCTAACTAATAATAGTTTTTTCGTCTCATGCATGCTATAATAAAAGCAACGAGACCTTTTTTTTACTTCACTAAATTCTAAAACCATGTGTGTTATCTTTTAAGTTGACATTAGAAAAGCATACCTGAAGCGAAAGTCCACAGTGATAGGCATTAGACCACATTTCTGCTACAATGCTTTATGCATAGGTGTAAAAGGCAAGACAGCAATGTTTCCAAAGAAGGGAAATTTGTGAAAAGGGCAGCTGCAACAATTTATGTCAACATTGTTCCTTCAAGAAATTAGGCCTTGCCAAACATCTATGTCCTATCTGTAGGTCAGAATCTGGGGATAGACATCTACCCACAATTTGCCGAGAAGATCATGAAATTCGAGATTATTATAATGATGATTGCTACCTGGATGATCAGGAATATTTTAGTGGTGAAGAATATTATGAAGAAGACAGTATGCTGTCAGGAAGCAGGTAAGATTCCTAGTCTTTATTGAGAAAACAGTTTTGTATATACCTAAATCAGTTATGAAGATAATTTTATGTTCTGTATAGCAAAGAAAGAAAAACTATTTTAATGTGCTACTGGAGTTCTGTAATATGCAGGGAGCCTACACAGATGGAAAAGACTTCCTATTTCAGAATTTACCCTGAACACACAAGGGGCCAAGAGGAGCCATATCACCTTGAGGCAGGGCTAGACATATGGCCACACAGCTTATTTGAATCTACATTGCTCCCTAATTTAAGTTAGCACATGAAGAGGCCACAGGAAGGCACACATCCAGGTCAAGGAAATACAGTTTAACAGAAAATACTAGGCAGGCAGAAAATTTGGGAGAAAGCATGAAATTGATCTTAATATTTGGGAATGGAAAATCTTGTAGTGGCAAGAAGATGAAGATACTAGAATGGCCACAAGATTGCAGGTCGGAAGATATAATAGGCACAGTGAAAACGTAATTGGGTAACTGGGTTCGAGTACTGTTATCAGAACTATTGTGCTGTTTTTGTTTTCCTCAACATACTTCTGTGAGATCCTTTCATCTGTTTTTTATGAAAAGACAATTCACCTAAAACAAAATTGGGCCACAGCTCTCATCATTCTCGATCATAAACAATGCTGCCTTGGTCTGATGAGTTACACCCCAACATCATCTGGGGATTTTCCATTCATGACCTACATTGGATTAAAGTTTAGTTAACTCCTAGTTCTAATTAAATGCAGGGCAAGGAGTTGGTTGCTGCAAAAAATAAAAAATAAAAATCAGTATTACCGGTATTTATCCTGTGATCAGCAAACCTCATATCTTGACAGTGAGTCACATGTTATCCCAATATTGGATTAGCCTCTATATGGCATGATAAATCTGCAAGAAACACCTATAATTAGGGTTTGAGGAACCACTGAATAAAAAGATGGTTACTTTTTATGAGCTAGAAATGCCTTGAGTAATAATAATAATAATAATAATAATAATAATAATAATAATAATTTTTTATTATTTATACCCTGCCCATCTGGCTGGGTTTCTCCAGCCACTCTGGGTGGCTTCCAACAAAAGATTAAAAATACATTAAAACATCAGTCATTAAAAACTTCCCTAAATAGGGCTGCCTTCAGATGTCTTCTAAATGTCAGATAGTTGTTTATTTCTTTGACATCTGATGGGAGGGCAGCAGGGCAGCAAATTGTTAGTTATGTAATTTATTGGTGTGAGGTTTTTTTACTGCCTGGGATGGAGGGAAGGCAGTTGTGGCAGTTGAAGTACTATGATAACTTACAGTCCTTACATACTCTGCACTTTTGGGGGGAAGGGCAATATTTGCTTCTTCAGCTTGAGACAGCAAAATGTCCTGGGCTGTTCCTGTATGACCTGCATTAATCATCTGTTTCTTTACCGCAGGTATACATGTGACTATCCCAGTAGATATCACTGTAATGATTTGGACTTTGAACGGCCAAAGGGTTACCATCACCCACATGGTTTTTTTGAGGAAGATGACTCCCAGATGTGCTATGATTCAAAAAGATCTCCGAGGAGGCGGTTGCTACCTCCAACACCCACACGTGAGTACCACTGGGAAAGTTGGCTTCATTATATGGACGTATGTTTGGTTTGCTACAGGACCTGTGGATGTCTCTTGGCCCCATGGAATCAAAATTATTCTACTCACCATAAACAGAAACCAGAGGCAACTCATTCACAGAATAACACTGTTGCGATAGTTAACGAACAGAGAAAATAGTCGACCAACTATGGAATTTATTCTGGACACTTATTCCACCATCCAGTCCTTTAACTGAAAACGGGTTGCTGAAGTTCTTTAACAGTCAGAATTAGAATTGATCCAGATTGATCTATACTTTCCAGATTAGCATTTGAAATCTACCCTCTGTTACCAAAACAGCATTCATTTATGGAGTTATTTTTTAACTGCTCTTCACCCCAACACCACAAGACAGGTTACATTTAGGACAATACCATCACATAAACATGCATAATTAACAAACCATAGAAAAGCAACACGAGCATAGAACAGATACAACTAGCAACACCATTTAAAGGGAGGACAAACAGAATATCCTATTTCACTTCCAAAGGCCAGAGGAAACAGGTTTATCTTAAGCAAAAGATGCAAAGAGGGAGTTCCACAGTTTTGGGGTCATCACAGAGAAGGCCCTGTTTAAAACTACTGGACCTGTGAGGTGGCAATACCAAGAGAACCACTTCTGCTAATCTCAATACTTGAGCTGGCATAAATAGGAGGAGGCTATATTTGGAGTGTAGGACTAATGCAAACACCTTGAAGTGGGCTCAGAAACAGACCAGCAACCAGAGCAGATGTTTCCAAACAGATGTAATATGAATCCTTGCAGCCATATTAGGCATTCTTCTGCCTTCCACATTCTGTGCCAGTTGCAGCTTCCAAACCTTTTCCAAGGGCACCACCACATAGAGTACACTGCAGCAGCCCAATCTGGACACTACCGGAGCATGGAGTAAAGTGAGCAAGTGATTTCTTCAGGAGGAGCTGGCTAACCAGCTGTAGCTAGAAATAGGCACTCCTAACTACCAAAGCCACACAGGCCTCCAGCGACATCACTGCATCCAACAGTGCCCCCAGCTACGCCATTGGTCATTCTCATCCAGAACAGGCTGCCTCACCACCTCCCGGGCTTGGGAACTTGGAACACGTAACACTCCTGTCTTGTCTGGTTTCACTTTCAGTCTCTTGGCTCACGTTCAGCCCATTACTGTATCCAGGCACTGGCCTGGCTACTGAAATGTCTCTCCTGATTCAGATGGTGCACAGAGAGCGCTATATGTTATCCACACATTGATGGCACCTCACTCCAAAACTCCTGATGACATCTCCAAGAGCATAGTTGTTAAAAAAACATGTGGAACAGAATGGACCCCTCTGGGATGCCGTGCCATAGGTCAATCCCCCCAGTGGCAAGGAATAGCTTCAGTTGTGTTTTATGAAACCAACCCTAAAGGTAGGGATGGAACTGCTGAAATACAGTGGTTAGTGCAGGAGAATACCATTGTCTACAGTGGTCAAAATCCAAACAGAAGTCAAGGAGAATGAGCAGGGTTGCACTCTTTCCCAACAAAGGCCATCAACCAGCACAACAAAGGCAGTTATGGTACCATGACATACACTACCCAAAAATAGAACTTGAAGTCTAGAAATGAGAGCCTAAAGCTTAAGGCATTCTGTAGACAATCGATACACCTTGTCAGGAAACCCTTCCCTCCTAAGAGATAAAATTACATGATCCAAAACAAACTTGTTACTGTAAAAAAAAAATAGTGTCATGTAACTTTTTGCTGTTTTGGACCCAGACTGCAACATGTAACCAGGCAACAGGATCACTTCCTTTGCTGTGTATTTGCTGTGAAGTTACAATGCTGTTAGGGACACGGGTGGTGCCAAGGGCTTCCTGATCAGAAGGTCGGCGGTTCGAATCCCCGTGACTGGGCTCACTGGAACCTTTAATAATTGAACTAATCTATAGTAGCAAACTAACAGCTCTTGTGCAAGCATACAGTTTAGAAATTAATGTGTACATACATACTTCCCTGCCCCAAAAATGCAGTTTAAACAAAACCATCAAGTCTCTACTCCATAGTTGTTTTAAGCCTTTCTACTGATGACTGCAGGGACGCGGGTGGAGCTGTGGGTTAAACCACAGAGCCTAGGGCTTGCCAATTAGAAGGTTGGCGGTTCGAATCCCCACGACAGGGTGAGCTCCCGTTGCTCGGTCCCTGCTCCTGCCCACCTAGCAGTTCGAAAGCACGTCAAAGGGCAAGTAGATAAATAGGTACCGCTCTGGTGGGAAGGTAAACGGCGTTTCCATGCACTGCTCTGATTCACCAGAAGCGACTTAGTCATGCTGGCCACATGAGCTGGAAGCTGTGCGCTGGCTCCCTCGGCCAGTAAAGTGAGATGAGCGCCGCAACCCCAGAGTCGTCTGCAACCTAATGGTCAGGGGTCACTTTACCTTTACCACAAAGCCGTTTAGCTTCCCTTCGCTAGTTGTGAAATTGATTTGCAACAAACCAACAGAAACAATAGCCCAGTTAAATGCAATTCTGTTCTAAGGCTTAGTATTATAATAAGCCACA